>NC_071397.1:7029453-7344577 GCF_022682495.2 Desmodus rotundus | reverse complement strand
AGGAAAGGTGATCCGATGCAGCTCACGGTGGAGAGTGTCCCTCCGCGGTCCCCGTAACTGAGAGCTGGGGCTGGGGCTGTGATGAGCGGGCTGGTATCTCGCTCTTGGTATCTGGGCTATAGATAAACCTGGGCTTCCCCCTCACCTGGACCGACTGTCCCTCGCCTTTATAGCCACATCCCTGGGGACTTTTGGGGATCAGATGCTAAGAGCTGTGGTGGCCAGCCTCCCCCTACTATGCCTTTGCGCCCACCCCAATTTGTCCAGGACTGAGAGGGGTTCGAGAACTCAAGACTTTCCATTTTAAAACAAGATAGCCCCTGGCACAGTGGGGTGAGTTGGCTACCATGTAACAAGCTCTGAAGAAATGCGGGGCCACCCAGGGTGGAAGCAGCTGTCCTGAGGGGCCCCCACTGCCAGGTGGGCGCCCCCAGCAGCCCCCAGTGGTGCACTCTGTGCCCATCCTGGGTATAAGCCTCTCCCTTTGCCCCCTGCACAGGCACTCGCTCAGCCTCCTCCCTGGGCTTCCTCAGGAGGGTGGGGCTGGGGAGATAGACTGGCCAGAGCCCTGGGTCTCATTAGGCCACCGCCAGCTCACGTCTCTTAGGTCTTGGGCCTCATGTTGGGGCAGAGGCTCTTGCCTCACAGTGTGACTCCCTGTTCACACCCCTCCGTGTGCTGAGGAAGTACTTGTGAGTCCTTGCCCTCTGCAAAGGGCTGCTCCCTGCACCGGGGGGACATTGACATTGCCCTGTAGGACAGGCTACTAAGGTGCAAAAGGTGTGATGTCACTAGATTTAATTGTTTAGTGGTGTCAATTAAAGTACCACAGAGAGGGAGAGAGAACTCCCTCTAGGGGAGACGTAGAGGGCTTCAAAGAGGAGGCGTGAACACTGGGCCTTGAGGAACTGGGGCGGGTGTGGGTTGGGGATTCAGATCCAGCGAGCTTACTCTGCGGGGGAGTTTCAGCTGAGAACCGGCCAGGGCTCTGAGGTAGGAAAGTAGAAGGTGTGTCTGTGGGCTTTACCCTCCTCACCACCCCACACATCTGTATCCCCCACATCCCCCCACCCCATCTCTGGGTCTCCTTTCCTGGAATGAGGATTGGAGACTGTGTGCCCTAACGTTGGATCTTCCTTCCCCTTCAGACTCCCCGGCCCACTGCCTCCTATTGGAGGGGAGAGTGCTTTAGAGAGGAAAGAAGTTCCAGATTTTCCCAATCACATTTTGTATGAAAGCTGCACATTCCTCCCTTTGCCCTCCTTAGCGGGCCATCCAGTAATGCTGCAAGGATGCCACAGAAGCCATCCCCAGGCCACCCTCCCTCAGCACGACGTCCTGGCTGGGAAACACACACGGTCACCAGACCCTGCAGGCTGGGAGGCTGGGGGGATGCAGGGGTGGGGGGACACGACATCAGTAAATGCTCAAATGCTTGGATACAGGAGTGAGCTGAGATGAGCCAGGGGGAGGACAAGCCAGCCGGGGGTTAAGCACAAAAATAGGTGAGAACCACACGCATAGCAAATGCTCACCAACCCTGGCACAGCTCCTGCCCCAGTAGGTGCTTGTGGAGAATCTGCAGGTTGTATGAACAGAAGGGCTGTTGAGGGAAAGCCTCGATAAGGGGGTCAGGAAGCCTGCGATCTGAGAGATGTGGCGTAAGGCTGCCGGCAGGGCACTGCTTCTCTCGGGGGCCTCGGACCCCTCCTACAGACCAGGAGGGCTCACACACTGGGGCCCAGGGGCCACAGCAGGCCCCTGCCTGCTCTTTAACAGCCTGTGAATCAAGCATGGACTTTGCAAGGAACATTTGCAATCAGTTTTAATAATAGGGAACATTAACTTAACTATTGATGAACCTGAATCAAGCAAAATATCCCTGTAAAAATAATTCATTTCTTCCATTCCATACGTTGACCTGTATTACAGAAATATACTCAATTATTATTATATTCTGAGTTTTGTCAGTAAAATCTTATGACATAAACCTATGTAATATCCTCACTTTTGCCACTTGGCCTGCAAAACCTAAAATGTTTACGATCTGGCCCTTTACAGAAAGTGCTGGCCGGCCCCGGACTCCAGTGGTCTCCGAGGCTCCTTGCAGCTCTGGCGCTTCCTCTCCCTATGGGTGTGAGGGGGCCGGGGAGAGGGAGGAAGTCCCTAGACTGTTTCTCTTGCTCCCCACAGGCTTCCACAAGGTCATGGAGGGCATCCACAAGGCCATTGAGCTAGGCTACAGCCCTGTGAAGGTGAGGACGTGCCCTGCTGCTAGCCCCTGACTTCCTCCTGTCCCCTCCACCCTGGCTCGGCCTTTCACTGTCAGCTCCCGGCCCATGTCAGCTCCGTGTCCCCCCCCCCCCCCACACCGCCTTGTCCACTCAGCCAGCTCTGCCCCTCACCCCACAAGGGAGGAGGGAAATGTGGCCCCATGGAATCCCCCAACCCAAGGAGCACTGTAGGGTAAGGCAAGGATTGGGACTCCAGTGGAGAGCCAAGGCAAGTTCTGGATCCCCAAAGGTCACCCCTGCAAAACCTGGGGGACAGCCCTCATGGTCCCTTTGTCCCCTGGGCAGGTGAACTGTGTGGTGATGCGAGGCCTGAACGAAGACGAGCTCCTGGACTTTGTGGCCTTGACCGAGGGCCTCCCCCTGGACGTGCGCTTCATAGAGTACATGCCCTTTGATGGTCAGTGATGTGGGGTTGGGGAGGGGAGAGGAGGCTGGGCCTGTCAGCAGAGCATGGGGACCCTGGGAAGGGTGGCGTGGGGCAGCGAGGTCTGGCTCGCACCACGTAGGTGCTGCTGACCTCAGACTGTGCTTGTGTGTACAAGTTTCTCCAGGGGTGGCGGGGCGGGGCCCAGGCAGGCGCCAGGACTAGGGCTACAATGGGGCATCAGAGGCTTTTCAGTGTTGAGCTTTTAGGCTGACCTCGGCTCCAAGAGAACTGATTCCTGGGCTATGTGGGAGGACAGGCCCGCAGCCCCCCGCGCTCCTGCAGCACTGTGACTCAGGAGCCTCCAACCCTGATACAGGCAACAAGTGGAACTTCAAGAAGATGGTCAGCTACAAAGAGATGCTGGACACCATCCGGCAGCAGTGGCCTGAGCTGGAGAAGCTGCCCGAGGAGGAATCCAGCACAGCCAAGGTTGGGGCAGCCTGGGGGCTGGGCGGTGGGGAAGGCCGTGCCTCCACCCTAGGACGGGGTAGCTGGCTCGGGCCACAGTGAGGCCAGTTGCAGCGATGCAGGACAGAACGTTCAGCAGGAAGGCGTCAGTACTGCTACGGCAGCCTCCCTTCTCCTAGACACAGGCGGGCCGGGCTCGGGCCGGGCTCGGGCCCGGCGCGGGACAGGGCTGGAGTGACTTGTCCTAGGACACACTCTGGTGAGTGGTGGGGGGTGCTCAGTCTGCTCTTCCACCAGCTCTGGCCGTGCTGCCCGAAGGTCCCCGTACGCTCAGCAGGTTTGCTCTCGGGCAGGCCAGGCACAGCAGAGAGCTCATCCCATCCGTGTACCACAGCGTTCTGTTGTCCGAGGGCCTTGGGTGGGCCCTTCCGAAGGGCTGCACTGCAGAGGGCCATGGAGCGAGGGCTCTGGTGTCAGGGCGTGAGAGCTGGCACTCAGTGGCCCATCTCCACCCATGTCCCCTCCTTGCCCAGGCCTTTAAAATTCCTGGCTTCCGAGGCCAGGTCAGCTTCATCACATCCATGTCTGAGCATTTCTGCGGCACCTGTAACCGGCTGCGAATCACAGCTGATGGGAACCTCAAGGTGAGTGTCCCCTTCCCCACCTCTGTGTTCTGACAATCTCTTCCTGCCAGCGCCCCCTGATTGGAGGGGAGACCAGCAGGGCACACGGGGCGGTTGGTGAAGCTGGGTCAGATTTGGGGAGGGCACGCACGGGAGCAGCAGGGGAAGGCGAGCTCCTGGCCCCCATGGAACCGTCGCCCTGATTCCTTCCTTTCTACCTCGGGTCCCTGAAGAAACTTGCAGCTCATCGGGTGCCAGTTTCCAGGGCTCAGCGCTACCACCTGGGGGGGCGTGAAAGCTCACCGTGCACTCTGCCAGTCCTGAACCCAGCCTCCATTACTCAGGTCTAAGAGCGTGTGCTGTCGCTCTGTCCTGGGGGCAGATACCAGGGAGGCTTAGACCTGCCCCTGCCCTTGGGGGCTCAGAGCCTCCTTGGTGAGAGCAGGCAGAGCCGATCAGTGTGTAAGTGCAGGATGCTACGTCAGCCGAGCGGCCTCGCAGATCACACGGGGGACGGGCCTAGGCGAGCCTTGAAGGATGGCTGGGGCAGACGGGAGGGCAGGGCAGGAGGCATGTCTGGGGTTCATCCTGGTATGGCCAGGGCAGACTGAAGTCAGATACGGGGAGAAACATTGTGGGGGCTTGAGTGCGCAGGTGGAAGGGGCGCCG
The DNA here is from genome assembly GCF_022682495.2 of Desmodus rotundus. Taxonomy (NCBI): domain Eukaryota; kingdom Metazoa; phylum Chordata; class Mammalia; order Chiroptera; family Phyllostomidae; genus Desmodus; species Desmodus rotundus. Next base: position 7,340,156 of record NC_071397.1, on the reverse strand, counting down.
TGTTCTGTTGACCGTGGGGCACTCTGCAGTTTCTGAGCACGGGGGGACAGGATTCCCTCTGGTGTTTCAGGGAGAATAATCTGCAGGTTGAGTTTGGAAATCGGAAGCCTGGTTAGATGACCATTTAGCAATGTCCCAAATATGTAAGGGCGTGAGGTGAAAGTGGGAAGGGGGAATGAGGAAACTGGGTGTGCGGCTGCAGGGAAGAGAGAGGCATCCAGGTAGCTGGCCAACTTCGGGACCAGGTTAGGATTGAGGTGGGGGCGGGGGTGAAGGTGGGTTGGGTTCAGATGCAGAAGAAATCGTCCAGCTGTTGTCATAAAGCTAAAAAGGCTTCTCTGGGCTGCAGATACAAAATGGGCCTGCACGATGGGTGGCGTTGCCGTCTGGGCCCTGCAGGAAGTGGAAGGTGGGATTCTGAAGGAAAGGGACTGGAGCAGCTGCTGATAGTACAGGTTATGAGACCTGTGGGGGATGTTAAGATACTCCGTAAGCAGCAGCTGTTCCCACCCCCGGGGGCGGGGGGAGGGCAGTGCACTGGGGCCCAGTGAGAGCGGCGGGCTGGTGGAGCGGCCTCCCCGTTGGCGTGGTGGTTACGGAGGGAAGCAGTCACTCCAACGAGTCAGAGTAGGGAGGAAGCAGGGAGCAAACGCCCAGCCTGTGTTTCCTGTCTCCCTCTTACTTCTCCTCAGCCAGACCCAGGTGGAGGCCAGCTGGAGGGGAACCTGGAAAGCACAGTTCATAGGGGGGCAGAGGGCATGCCCTGGGGCCTGGTGGGCGAGTGAGGGATGGGACTAACCAGCGCGGTGAAGCAGGTGTTCCCACCTCTGTTTAGATCCCATTCCTGTCTTCTCCGGTGGGCTCTGCCCTCAGGGGCCTCTCGGACATTCTTCTGTCTGAGTCCACAGTGCCCCCCGTATGGAGCTGGCACACAGTAGGTTATGTGGGAGGATGGCAGGCGTCTTCCTTCCCGGAACTGCCTGGCCTATCCTTGGGCCCCCCAGAGCACTCAGCCTCTCTCAGAGCTGGGGAGCTCCGAGTCAAGTGTGAATGGGCTCAGGGTGCCATCGCTACCAGCCCTCTGCTGTTCCGCCCCCTGTCAGGGGTCACAGACTGGAGCAGGACAGGGGCAGGGGGCGATGTCCATGAGGCAAGGGCCCAGGGGGGACTGAAGGGAAATGGAACGTGCGTGCCGTGTCCAGAGGCGACTGCCAGGACTCAGCTCCAACCAGCTGTGGTCCTCTCACGGCCATGATGTGGCCGTTTCACGGGATGCCTCAGGGAAGAGTACGGATCTGGGTTTTGATGTGCTCTCTCTGTTGCCCACTCTCTAATTTTTAAAAGTACGTTCTACAAGCTGAAGGTGACGTGATTGTAAATCAGAGACAGGTAGGTCTTGGATGTCTGACTTTGCTTCCTGACATTCAGCGTCTCCGACTCCTCCATCCTCTGCCCCTCCTTGTGGAAAGTCCTGCTGACTGCGCCCTGGCCTGGGGAGGCCTGGGCGCTGGTGCTCAGACCGTGGGGGTCTTTAAGGTTAGGGCCAAGGCTTGGGGGTAAAGGCATGTTGTCCTCGCCCCCATGACAACCCCATAGGTCTGCCTCTTTGGGAACTCAGAGGTATCCCTACGGGACCACCTGCGGGCAGGGGCCTCCGAGGAGGAGCTACTGAGAATCATTGGGGCCGCCGTGGGCAGGAAGAAGCGGCAGCATGCAGGTGAGGGGCAGGAGTGGGGAAGGCCAGGCCATGCGGTGAGTGGGACACTGTCAGCTGGAGGGATGCCATAGTTTGGGTTGAGAGGACAACGGCCAGCCAGCCTGGCAGGGAGCCAGGGGGACTCAGTGTTGTCCTTGCTCCCAGTCACCCCCATTGGGCCCCTGGATCTGGGGTGTGTTGGTGGTTCTCCTTTTCGGGAAGCTGACACAGCAGAGACCGCACAGGAGAGGGGGCCCCGAATTCTCTTGGGCTATTTTATTAGGTGGGGGGAAAGGGGTGTTATTGCCCCTCTGTCTTCCCACACATTGCCCTCTGTTGGGAGGGCAGGTCCTGGCACCCACAGGCTTCTGGGCTTGGTCATGGGGGGCCCCGTAGTACACAGTGGGGGCTTTGTCAGGTGCTCATAGGTGAGTGCATGTACATGGGTTGTCACTCCACTGTGTCCATGTTTGTGTCACTGAACCCTCCTCCCCCAACCCTTTCTCTCCCCTTTCCTGCTCTCCTCTACTCCCCACCCCATCTTCCCCTCACCCCAGGCATGTTCAACATCTCCCAGATGAAGAACCGGCCCATGATCCTCATCGGTGGGTGACCCAGCAGTACGTAACCACTCACCCTTGTCACTGGGGTTCCTGTGGGGTGGGGCTCCTTCCATGAGGCACCCCTAGGTCCTGCATCTCATCCTGATGCTCTCAGACTTACTTTTCTTACGTTCCTCCTCCATCCTTTCATACCCCTCATGCCTTTACTGCCTCTGTTCTTCCCTGTGCATGGCTTCCCTCACTAAACCTGCCACGAAAATAATCATTCGGTCCCACCGGAAATCGGGGTGAGGTCCTTTAGATTCAATGATCACTAAGTCGTTCGCTGAATATAACTGCTGGTTAAGACAGAGACGTTGTCCTCAGCTCTAGAACGTCCCAGCTTGGGTACAGTTCCCCTGTGTAGTATGGGCCTGCTCAGGGTGCGCATGGACCATTAGCACCCATTGGGCAATGTGTTCCGAGCTTCTGTGTGGGGTCGAGCTTGAGGCAGCAAGCTAAGAATGCTACTGGTCTTGTCAGGGAGGACACAGCCAGGGCCTCAAACTTCCTAGTTCCCTAACTCCTGGAGATTAGGACATCTCTCGATACAGAGGATGCTTCAAACAAAAACATCCTTGTCACAGGGCTTTGGTCTCCCGCATGGGGAACAGGCTGGGCTGTGAGGAGCTTCAGGGGCACTGTTACCTTCAGGTGCAAGGCCCAGACTAGAGCAGGGCATCATCACCCCCTTGGCCACAGCGAGACCTGGGCCCCTGAATTGTACCACTAGGTAAGAGAAAGCATTAAGAAAAACTAGGGGAAGGGATACTTTTCTGCAGAGGCTGGAGCAGAGTAAGCCCACACAGCATGGAAGGGAGTAGGCTGCAGTGGGGTGAACAGCCCAGGGACCACCCTTCCACATCAGCTACCCAGAGAAGGAAAGGCCACTCACCAAAGAGCTCCACTGGGAAGCAAACTTGACCATCTCTTGTCCCCCACCTCCAGCATCATAGTCCCCTTGTTGGGCCTTGAGCCACGCTGACACAGCTTGATGGCAAGGAGTGGGGGATGCCCTCATGGCCCTCTTAGAAGAGAGCTTGTGCCTCTGACATTGACAAGGTAGGGGTCCACAGCATGATGGGAAGCGGGGAGACCTGTTTGGCTTCATAAGGTGTATGGTTACTCTGCAGGATATAGAATAACTAGAAACCAAGAGGGCCTCTCCGGATTCCACGTGCATCTGAATCACTGGGGGTTTTGTTAGGTCAGATGCAGGTTCGGGAGGTCCGAGGTGGGGTTCTGCTTCCCTAACAGTTCTCAGGTGGTGCTTGGTGCTGCTGGTCCTGGGCCAACCTTTGAGTGACCAGAGCCTGTGGGGTTCCTGCGGCCCTCGGGGCTGTCGTTCTGTATGCACTTCTGATGTGCCTGAGGAGGCTTGAAAGGCGTTGTTTAAGGAGATTAAGTATTTCCATTAGTAGCTAGTCTGTCAGCGATATGATTAGTATTAACTGGTCATAGAGAATGTGGCGATGAGAGTGCCCATGCTTGGTAATTCAGGCTGGGACCTCGCTGTAGTTCTCTTTTAAGAAAATGGAGAGACATGGGGAGGTCATCTGATCCAGGCTTCAGTCTTCAGACCTTAGGTGGGTTTTTAAAAAATATTTTATTTATTTACTTACTTATATAGAAAGGGGAAGGGAGAGGGAAAGAGAGGGAGAGAAACATCAATGTGAGAAGCATCAGTTGGTTGCCTCTCGTTGGTGCCACAACCAGGGACCGAACCTGCAACCCAGGCCTGTGCCCTGACTGGGAATCTAACTGACAACCTTTCACTCTGTGGGATGATAGCCAACTGAGCCACACCTGCCAGGGCTGGGTGTTTCTTAAGAGAATTTTGCCAACAAAGTCTTTGGGAGGAGGGCAGCCCAGGTTACCTCCCACACCACCACTACGGGGCAGCCAGAAACCGGTGGGCAGTTGGTCTGGTGTAGCTCCTGATAAGGGCTGTACACTTGTGTTCTGCGGACCTCCATCTGTGCACCTTCTGTTTTGTCTCTTCTCACTTCGCTTTTTGTCCTTCATTCCTCTTTCCCCAGTGTGGAAGAGAGAAGTTCAAGTGGGTTAGAGAAATGATTGGGAGAAGAGGTGGGAAAGAGAATGACCTTTTGGACTAAGCATTTCTTCTCTTTCCTTCTTGCCTTCCAGAATTAGTTTTGATGCTCCAAGATTCCCCACCAGCCCTTCCAAACACTTCCTCTTGGGACCCACTCGGCATTCAGGGTCTGAGACACAGACCGAGTGTCTCCAACCAGGTATTGACTTTGTGGAAACGATGTCTGGTCCCCAAGACCCCTCCCCTCGCCCAGCGGCAGCTGGGGTCTGGCTCCCCTCAGAGACACTACAGTTCCCACCCAGACTCAGACACCAGCCCAAAGTGCCTTAGCCCCATGTCCCGGGCTTCTGCCACCCACTCAGGAACCCTGCCAACTTCGGACCAACTGACCCACGTGGACACAGAAGGACGAGCAGCTATGGTAGATGTGGGTAGTAAGCCAGACACGGAACGGGTGGCCGTGGCCTCCGCCACGGTCCTCCTGGGGCCTGTGGCCTTCAAACTCGTCCAAGAGAACCAGCTAAAGAAGGGAGACGCCCTGGTGGTGGCCCAGCTGGCTGGAATCCAGGCGGCCAAGTTGACTAGCCAGCTGATTCCTCTGTGCCACCATGTGGCCCTGAGCCATGTCCAGGTGCGGCTGGAGCTGGACAGCACACGCCATGCTGTGGCGATCCAGGCGTCTTGCCGGGCCCAGGGCCCCACTGGGGTGGAGATGGAGGCCCTGACCTCAGCTGCTGTGGCTGCCCTCACCCTGTACGACATGTGCAAGGCTGTCAGCAGGGACATCGTACTGGGGGAGATCAAGCTCATTAGCAAGACTGGGGGCCAGCGGGGGGACTTCCATCGGACTTAGAACTCCTGCCCCCTCTCACCCATGGCCCAGATGTGTCGAGAGATGGGATGTGATTTGGGTGGAGAGATAGATGTCAAGTTCCTTGAACTCCGTCACTGTTTACCTTCACCAGTAGGAACCCCAGGTCAGCCCTCTCCCTTATTGCTAGATAACCCAGATGACCTGTGACACTTCCTTTATTCAGACAAGAAACCAGCAGGCCCTTCGGCCTTTTTGGTCATGGGAGGGGTCACAGTGAGCAGTGCTAGGTAACAGAAAAATCAGTTTTGCTATCTGTGAACTATTGCAGACAACCAGTTTCAGAGAGTTGGCACCTATAACTTCCTCCGCTACTCATTCTGGGTTTTCTCTTCTGCTGCTTCCCTGGGGAGAGGCTAAGGGCTCACAAAGCAGAGGAACCCACTTTGAGGGGGAAAAGCACAGCTTGCACTACGAACGTACAACTACTCTTTGGCAACTTTGCCTGCCAAGTCTAGAGCCACAGCCTTGCCCCTCTGCCCTCCATCCTCAGAGAGCCTGGGTCCCTTCAAACTTGCAGGCTTTGGGTGTAACCACTGCATGTCCTGCCTGCTCCGTCACCTCCGCCCCCTCCTCTAGTAGACATGTGTGGGCTGCAGCCCCGAGGACCTCTGACCAGCCGCTCATGCCCCACGTGGCCCAGTGCACCGCTGTTCCACCTACTACCCCCCCCTTTACTCTGGAACGTGTCAGGGAAAGAAGAGTTGAAGGTTGCCTTCACTCGTACGGCGCACAAAATAAAGCCTCAATGCCAACTTTGGAGACGCAAGAGTAAGACTGTGTCTGTGCACAGGGCACCCTGCTGCTAGGATTTCATGCCCACCCCTCACCCCCATCCCGAAGCCCACTCCCCTGGGAAAGAGGAGCAGAAGAGACACTGGCAAGGCTGGAGGGGCGTGTCTTCTGTACACCCCACCTTCCCTGTGGGAGAAGGCAGGAGGGGAGTGGGAGGCATGGAAATGCACTGTCTGCAGTAAAATGGTCAGGTAGGGGTGTGCAAAGCTCATCACTGGCTTTTAGAGACCAGAGGGTGCCACTAGAGGTCCCCGTGTTTCCCCCGCCCCGAGCGCTGGACTTGTCTGCTGGGTCCTTTAACATGCATAGGCTTCCTTGGGTCTGTCTGCAGGGACCCCCTCTGCCCTACACCCAGGTGTGCTGGGGAATCTCTCAGTAAAAGAACAGGCCAAATTCCTCCTTGCAGGAGGCTGACTGCAAGCTACAGTACCACAGGAACTTGATTGCAAAATTCCAGAAAATGTCACAATTGTGCTTTCAGGGCTGGTAGGAGCTGGCTTCAACACACCACCAGCTGTACCTGGTCCCCAGCACACCTCAAGCTCCCTCAGAGGAAGAAAGACAAGTTTCAAGGCAGACTGGGGGGATGGTATGGGTTTAATATTTTTTAGTATTACAATATATTCTTATGAAAAAGGTGCAGGTAAAAAGGACATTGCCGATTTTGTACATTAGCCTTGTTTGTCGTCTGAGACAGCTGGTGAGAGCAGCCTTGGCGTGAAGGTGTCCCTGGTACAGGTGGGCAGATGGTCACAGCTCCCCCATTGGTGGGAACAGGATGGGGTGGGGAGAACCTGGACTAGCCCCTTCCCCAGCCACTTGGAGAATTTCCTCCACTGACTGCTCCCCACACACCTTACTTCCATCACAGGAGAACGAGTGGGTGCTGTGGCTGGGAGGGGACAAGTTGCATCAGGTTAACTGGATTTTACATCGGACACACAATTAGGAGACATTCAGAGGTGGCAGGAAGGGAGGGAAGGGCACTGGGAAAAGTACAAGGGAGGAAGAGGAGTAAACATGTAGCGTATCAGGGATCCACTCAGCTGTCTCCATGGGGCACTGGCCCCTGCTTGCCCAGTCAGCCACGATGGCCCATGGTCCAAGGCACTCCTGGAGACCTGGCCACAATGGTGTCTGGTGCCAGAGCCACTGGCCAGATCTTGAAAATAATAAATAGAGAAGAAAAATCTTTGGGGGTGAGAAGCCAGAGCCCTAGAAGAATGTATGTGTCCTCTGTAAACAGTTAAGCCAAACTGCTTTTCTGCGGCTCCAATGTGTCTTGAACAGCTTCCGTATTCCTCGTCTTCGTGGCACGTACCCAGGCTTCCATGGTGGATGGCAATGCCAGGACTCGGACAGGCCTGTTGGGTAGAAGGGGAGACCTCCCCTGTTCCCTGCCCCTGTGGATTAGGTTGATACCAGACAGCTGGGGAGAGGATGTTCGGAGACCTCACCGACAACCTTCCCATCATCGCAACACCGGCCTCTGGGGGCAGGGGCTTCTGGGTATGCAGATGGGTGTAACAGCTCTGCAGCTGCTCTTCCTGGAAGCTTCAACTCGCCCTCGCCTGGGCTCCAGGATGGCCTCTTCACACACGTCCCGGCCAGACTTGCTTTTGCTCACATCCCTTCCCCTCGAACCAACACACGTGCTGGGCTTGCCAACCCCGTTTCTTCCCGGAGAGCTACTGTGGCCCCACCCCCAGGGGTCCGGTGTAGGGAAAAGACAGATAGGCAGCTGAAGAGTGGGCCGGCCCACCAGCCTGTCCACTGGCAATAGCCCTGGGCCAGAGGAGTAGGTTGGAAGGTGAGAAACATAAAGGGAGGGGCCGAAGGAGGGAAGGGCAAGGAACCCTTGGATAAGGGTTCAGGCAGTAGACACAGAGGATGAAAGGTCAACTCCGGGGGGAGAAAATGTACTGAAAATCAGCTTTGATGGGGTTGACCTCACCTCCCTTCTTTTAGAAGACAGAACACTCTGTTTACGTACAGCCATCGACCCACCCGCCAAGATGGACAGAGTGGAAAATGGGAACGGGCAGTGTAAGATGGATAGAATGGAAGGAGGGAGTGAAGAGGGGGCCAGAACGGGCCCCTTGGAAGTCAGGCTGAAGAACCAAAGGTACCAATGATGGTGGCGGGACTTGCCCCAGCCACTCACCCCACCTTGTCTCTCTCAGGCAGTGCACTTGCCAGGAAAGTTGGCTTCCCTCCCCTTCCCCACCCAACATCTCCCTAGCCTCCCCGGCCTTCCCTGGCCCAAGTCTGACTGCCGCAGGGGAGGAGACATCCTCTGAGATGGCATGTGAATGCAGAGGGCAGTGCTGGCCCTTGGGACCCTCTCAGGAACCGACACCCCAGCACCAGCCTCAGCCACATAGGTACAGGTGGTTTGAGGTCTCCTACACGCTGGAGAGAGTGGAGGTCACTGTGGTCTCTGCCCTGAGGCAGATGTCAGACAGAGTGTGGGGTCTGAGTAACGTGACGTGGTAGACTGGAAAGCTCAGGGCGGGGGGGGGGGGGGGGGGGGCGGGCTAGGCATTCAAGTGCTGCCCTCTGGGGAAGGGCTGCCGGGACCTCCTAGCCAATGTGTCACCATCTTGCCTCAAGACCATGGTCCATGGAAGGTGGGGAAGAGTTTTGTTCCAGGGTCCCTGTGCCCAAGGCACGAGGCATGGTGACAAGTAGAGTCTTTGTTGAAACCCCTCCCTTACCAGGTACATCAAATACCTGATAGTGAGCCATAGTTGTGGGAACCCAAAGGTGGGTGTGCTGGGATTCTGGATTAGTAGATAGAATACAGGTGGCAGTAGGGAAGGAAGGGTGAGAATTAAGACGTGCAAGAGAGGATTAAGTGAGTTGTGATGGAGTTACAGGCACTGCTACTCTGTGTCCTGCTGACTTGGTCCCTGCATCATCCTCCCAGCGTCTTTTTTTCGTGGAGTCTATCTAGCTAGAATATATAATGCCCCTTCCTTTGCCATCAAGACGAAAGTTGGTTCTCAGATCAATGTTCCATTAAGCCGTCTTTCCCCCTGGCTCTCAGGGCTCCCACCCCACAGATACTGCCCACTGCACATGGCATCCGGACAAGATGCGAGGACCTGTCCAGTCTAGGTGTCAAACAGTTCCCTGCCAACAGGTGGACACCCATGCTGGGGGTGGGGAGCAGCACCCCTCAGCCTAGCCTGCCAAGGATGTCCACATCAGCCTCAGACAGTGATCCCTGGGGCTGGGGAGCAGAAAGTAATGGGAAGAGGAGAGGAGAGGAGCCCCTTCAGGTACATGTGGGAGACACCTGGTCCTGCCTCACACAGCCCCCACCCCAGGACCCAGCCCAGGGCTCTAAACCGAGCACCATGGGGTTTATGTATCCCCGCCTCCTCCACTCAGCTGCTCTGGTCCATCCCTGTCTGCTGGCCTCCTGCTGTGGCCAGTGCCCAGGTCAATAATTTAGCCTGTTTATTGCCCGCTCCCGGGTGACTTCCAGGGCCTGGCCCCCGGACCGCTTGCGGCTGCGTTTGAGCTTGCATAAGTCCTTGTCAAAAACCTCCCCGGAGCGCAGGGCCGACACCAGGTCGTCGAACTCGCCCCCCTCCTCCAGTGCGCTGCCGGCGTGCACCTTCCGCTGCCGCTGCCACCGCTCCCGCTCCCTCTGCTCCTTCAGCTGCAGGGGTGAGGAAGGAGAGATGGGCTGAGGCTGCAGCAGCCACCCGTAACCTCGCTTACAAACAGTGTCCTCCCAGCCGGGGGCTAAGTCCTGGGCTGTGCTTCTTGATGCTGGTGTTCATCACCTGGCCCCACTCTCCTCCTCCCTGGTGCCCTGTGCCTGCCCAGCTCACATGCTCTTTCCCTGCAGGCCAGGAAGACCACTCCCCTCCCCCCCCTGGCTCTCCCCCTGCCCCAGGGTTGGCATCAGTCCCTACAGTGTTCCTCTGGCCCTGTCCTCCTCACACACACCCAGCCACTGGGACCTGCCTCTCTCCCTTCAGGCCCTGCCCACCGCTCACCATGGCTTCCATGCGTGCCCGCCGCTCTTCTTCCTCCTTCCTCTTCCTCATGGCCTCCAGGTCCTGCCGGGCCTCTGAGAAGGCCTGCAGGAAGGTGTCAAAGATGCCAAAGAATTCGTCTGGCTGCATCTTGCTGTCCTGCTCCCCAAAATGCATCAGGGCCTTGGAGAACTGTTGCGGGGAAAAGGGATGTTGGAGAGTCACCCTGGAGCACCATGGGCCTAGGCCACATGGTTAGCTGGGCCCAGAGCAGAGCCCAGCCCAAGAGTGGGGAACTTTGGTAAGGGGTCAGGCCTGGAGAAGGGGAGACCTCCATTATCATCAGGGTGGGGGCAAGGCTGAGGGGAAGGGTGGAGGAGTACATCCCGGGACACGGGGATCCAAGCTGGCCAATGAGGGTGCCCAGAGCCACTTCCGGGTCTGTTATGGTGTGGGTATGGGATCTGGAGCTACAGACCTTAGGAAGCAACCGCCTAGTCAGAACTCAAAAGGACTTCAGAGATCATATATTTATTGAGCTAATCATTTAACCTTTTGTGCCTGTCTTCTCGTCTGTAAATGGGGATAATAATAGAACCTACTTCACAGTGGTGTTGTGGGCATTAAACCAGTTAATCGATGTAAAGTGCCAGCTACCATTATATGCGCCAGGCACGCACTGTTCTTTATGGGAGCTACCATCTCTAAACCACTCCAAGTCCTCTAAGAAAGACCTTGTTACTCAAAGTGCACCCCACGGACCAGCAAGGTATCTCCTGGGAGCTTATGAGAAATGCTGAACCACAGGCCCCATTCCAAACACCTGGAAGAGGACGCACATTTTACTGACACTCCCACAGATGAAGTCGAGGTGCATATTAGTGTGAGAGGCAGGAAGATAGCAACTGAGACCAAAGCTGAGATCCAGAGTCAGTGTTCTAACCCAGCTCTGTCTGTCACAGCTGGGAACCCTTGGGCTAGTTACTTCACCACTCTGGATCTCAGTGACATATCTGTCAAAAGAGCTAATAACCTTTCAACAAACCCAAAAAGTAGGTAATAAGACAACACTTAATGTGGTACCTGACACCTGATGAATGGACTATGGTCTTTACATCAGAGTTACTATTGCCTTTCTTGTAGGAGTAAAGAAATAGTTATTCCTCAAAGCTTGGGCCATCTGGTAGGAATGGGGGAAGGAGCTGTCTACTGAAGGCTGGGCTGGAGAGGAGCGGGGCGGGGTTGGGCTGAGGGCGAGAGGAGGCTTGCAGCACCACCCTCTCACCTTGTGCCTGGCCTCATTCAGCTGGTCTTCCAGCTCTGAGAAGCTAAAGCTGGAAACTGTGATGAAGTCACTCATGACCGGGACAAACTTGTCGTTTGGTTCTCGTAGCTGGTGTTTCTGATATTCCAGCTCCTGAGGATGGAGAGCGAAGTGCTGGTCAGATAGGTGCTAAGATCGAAGTTGGGAATTCCGGAGTCGCCACAGTGCCCACCCTTCTTGTCAATCACAGGACACGAGCCTTCCTTTGGAAGGGGGAACGCCCCAGGTGTCATAATTTTAAGGGCGGTGAAGATTGTGGGAGCCATCAACCAGTCCACCTGCCTCCATCCTTCCCTCGCCCATCCTGTCATCTTTCTCCAGATCCTTGCTACCCAAAGGGTGGCCTGCCACCAGCAGCATTAGCATCACCTGGGCAATTTGAAGAGAGACTCTTGGGCCCCACCTCATACCTGTGGAATCAGAATCTGCATTTCAACAAGGCCGTCAGGTGGTCTGTGTGCAGATGCATTTCCAAATCTCCTTGCTGATGCTGCTGGTCTGGGGTCCACACTTTGGGAGGTACTTCATAAACTGGCAATAACCCTCTGGCCCACCCCCATCACGGTGGCAATGAAAGGTTGTTTCTCATATTTAACTTCAGTCTCTAAGCTCATTCTCTCCTTACCCACCTAACATCTCCACCCCACCCCATTCCCATACATACACCTACTCAGTGAAGACGGGAAAGGACTCTAGTTTGCCAGCCTAGCCTAGGACCAGAGGTAGTACCATCTCAGAAGCCATCAGAGCAGGAACGGTGGCAACCAGAGACCTGGGTTTCCAGCCAAGTGTGCAGCCCCTGGCTCCTCCACCGGCCCAGGAGGAGGTGAAGAGACACAAGGCAGGAACTCCAGGGTGTACCACCAGTCTCCAGTGTCACACTGTGTACTACCTGCCCTGACCCGGCTCCCAAAGGATGTGGGTCCTCTCTTCCACCTACTGGAGTCGAACTTAAGCACGTGTCTCATTTACAGTCCATTCCTCTCCACTGCCCAGTGGACATGCTGGACAGTGATCTGGTTAGTCTCAATGTCCCTCTTTGAGAGACTAAATTTAAACCTCAGATAATCCAGTCATCCTTCCCTGAGGGCTGACTCTGTGCTAGAGGCTATGCCCATTATTCTATCACCCCAGCCAGGAGCTTTGGGCCAGGAATGCATCTGCTGCCTTGGGGCCCATCACCTGGCCCACTGCCGCTGACAGCATCCCCTCACACCCAGGCAGGCAGAGATGATGTACTCACCACCTCGACTGCTCTGAGGCCCTTCCTGAGGTTGCCCACCTCCTTCTCCAGCTCTGCCAGGCTGTGGGGGGACACAGAGGGAGGGAAAGGAGCTGAGGGTGGTCCAGGAATAGGGCAATGCAAAGCCCAGTGGGCTGGGGGTCAGTGACCTGTGCTGCAGCCCTGCACTGGCCACTAACATGTGGCCAATCACGTCCCCTCCATGCCCTGTCTGTGCTTCTATGAAGCGGCAGGGGTGGAACTCATGTCCTGTAGATCCTTGCAGATCAGAAACGTCAGGCTGAGTATTAGAAGGTTTCTACCACATGGCCTCTGTCTTAGATTTACTTATTTTTTTACCACCAGGTAATACTTGTAAGCTCTCAACTTACAAGGATTATCCTTGCATGCAGGAAGCATCTGATGCGCATTAGCCATTTACCACTGCGTTTCTGCTCCTATTGGATATGCTTCTGTCAGTCCGTGTACGTTCCGGTCCGACTTCCTGCGTACAGCAGATCCCACTGCTGCCCCACCTGTATCTCCATCCCTTGTGGCGGGCAGTCCTGACTTCCAACCACGTGGGCACTTTCTCTAGGGGCCGAATAGCAGTGCCCCACTCCCTGAACCCCTTAGCCAGTGACTGACACGAGATGGTGTATGATGTCCCAGCTTTCTCCCCCGTTGGGTAAGATAAGGAAGAGTGTCCTCCACTGTCTCCCACACTTCCTTGGAGGGGTGAAGCTCCGGATGCCCCCCCCACTCTGTTTCCTGGAAGCACCTCTGAAATAAGGATTGGAGAGCAAGTAGTCTGTCTTCGTTTGGCAGACCCCTGGGCATTGCCTTTTCCTACTCAGCCCTGAGCAACCCAATGGAGGACACTTAGATAAGAGCGTGTGTGAGCACAGCGGGAAGGAAGCCTCAGAGGAACCCCTCACTTGACTTTGGCGGCTTCTGGAAGATACTGCAGCTCTGAGGGCATGTTCAGGATGTCAGGGAAATGCTTTTCCAGGATCATGATCAGGTAATGGAGCAGAGAGATGTTTCTGTGGATGAAAGTCAGGTCATGGGTAAGGGTCATGGGCAAGGGTCAGCAGGAAACCAGGGGGAGGTATTAGGGGAAAGAGGCCTCGGGTTGGGTTGGAAGTGGAGGAAGAGTAAAAGGGAGGAGGGGAGAGTCCGGGTGGGGTGTGACGGAGGCTAAGGAGGCAGGCAGGGTCCCACCTGTCGATGCTGGACTTGGTGTCGGCGATCTTGTTGAGGCTGGCCACGCGGAACCCGTAGGCACCCCCCCGCTGCCCTTTGTTCATGAAGTTGCCGATGGCCAGGACGACCTCTAGCATCCGTTTTAGGCGCTTGCTGCGGATCAGCTCCTGGGAGGCCAGCAGTATGGCTGGGAGAGGAGGGGCAGGTCAGATTCCTACACAGAAACCCTCTTGCACCCCGGGACGGTGCCGCCACAAAGTCTGGAAAAGGGGCTGCAAGTGTCCGGCTCGCAGAGGGGCAAAGACTATGCCCCCGCCCCCTCAGGCCAATCCAGTCCACACCTGCCCACCTCCAGGGGAAGAAACAAACTCATCAAAAGCCAATTTATCAAGTAACTAATTCTCAGGATGTGCCAATTCTTCCTAAGAATGTATCCGAGAATATCATTTCTTGTGTCTATTTAAAGATTATTAATATAATCCTTCTATTGACATACGTAAGAATATACTTCTACTTTTCTAAACTTTAGTGATAACATTTTACGTATTATAGGACTGTCCCTGCCTCTTTTGAAAAGCTGAATTTTTATTGATTTATTTTGGAAAGAAAATAATTCCTCTTAAATTAAATTACATGTCACCAACTGTAATATTCCCACACTATTTTTGATCCATAAGACAATGGCGGGCTTTATAGTTGATGGTGTCTTTGAACTTGACATCCTGTTGAATATCATTTTAAAACATTTTCCAACCTTTAGGTATTTTAGCCACTTTCTTCCCATGTCTTAAATACTGCATTTGCTAGAAATACAATTAAGCTAACTCTTACCAAAACTTCAGTACTTAATTTTAATGTGGATGCTCTGGCCTTTCCTCAACTATTACGTATTTGTAGCAGATGTGTGGAATAAGGAGACAAACCCTACACTGAAAATCTGGCTATTAGCTATGGAATGTGCCTTTTGATTGTTAGAAGTGGTGATAAGAAGACCAAACTATTCTATAACCTTTGGCTTATGCCAAACCGAACATTCCTTAAGATGCTGCTATGAAGACAAAATGAGAACCATCTGACTAAGTATTTGCAGAGATCTTCAAGACAATTAAAAATAAGTAATTGTAAAAAAAAAAAAAAGCTGGAAAAGTGAACATTACGGAAGGTTTCGGTGGCTCCTAAAGTTGAACACGTGCATATTCCGATATTCTGTGATCACGTGGTACACCTGATGGGCATTTGAGTGGTTTCCAGTTATTTTCCCTTAAATTATATACAAATAGAGTGGTTAAATAACTTATGGTGTATTCATAAATGGGGTAAAATGCAGCACTGGGAATGAATAACCCACTGCTACACGTAGCTAGAGATAACTCACAACCACAATGCTGAGCGAAAGAAACAAGCACAAAACTATTCACACTCCACCCCGGTTGTATGAAATTCCAGACAGACAAAACCTCGAGAGAGGAGAGGAAGGGAAGGGTTGGGGGATGATGTTGGAGGGGGAACCTGAAGAAGGGGGCTCGAAACATTCTTGACCTGGGGTCAATTACATAGGTGAGTTCACTTCACCATAATTTCCCAAGTAAAACCCTTATGATTTGTGTACTTTTCCACCTGCATATTGCAATGAAAAGTTTGCTTTAAAATAAAGCCACTTATAAAAGTTTCCAGCAATTTTTATTGGTTGGGGTAGTTTTTCTTTGGTTGACACACTATTTGAAAAATTTGCAAAGTAATCATACTGAAAATGCTAAAAATGTTGGCAAAACAGATGACAAGAGTTCAAAGGAAATCAGTGTAAATGGGACAAATGACACATGCGGTACAGACACTTCCAATACGTGCACAGGAATGACACGCTCATGAATACATTCACAGGAGTGCGTTTACACTCGGAACCATACTCATCCTGACTATATTCAGTGAATGCAAGGAGAATTGGCAAATTTGGTATATTCAAGCAATAAACACTTCATGACAATATAGTAAAGAAAATCATGAATATATGTATAAAAGAATTGGTAAATTTGTCAAATCTAGTGCATCGACTTTTGGCAGATTAACCCAGAAGGCCAGCTTGGGGCCAGGGGTGTGTGGGAGGGTGTCAATAGCTCATCAACCAGCTGGGACAGGCCGCAAATCTTAGCTCATCCGGGAATCTTTCCCTGGAGAACTGAAAGGAGGACTATGAACCCTGGTTTCTGCACGATCCTCTCATCTGCACCCAGTCAAGCCCACTGACCTGATTCAGTCGCCTCTTCCCAACTCCCGTAGGAAAGAGATCTGCAGACCCTTCTAGAACAGCAGCCATGCCGCAGCGGAGCAGTGACGGCCTTCCCCAGCTGGTTGTGCCACCCGAAACACATCTTGCTCCGCTTAGCTTGATATTAAAGGCTGCCTCTTCTCTGAGCATGCAGTGACTAACCCTTAGGGAGAGTTTAGGAGTGGGCTCCCGGGAACAGGAAATTATCTGAGAGTAAACCTAACTGGTGGCTAAGCTACTGTGGTTCTGTAACAGGGTGCAGCCAAGAGGGGGGCCCCAAATAGGGATTTGTAATGGGGTCCAGAACTCAAGGTGTCCAGGAAATACTGGAAAAATATATATAGGATGTCCTCGCCTCCACAAGCCTGAGCTGGAGGAAGGGACACATGGAGCAGGGCCATTCAGAGCTGTTTTGTACAGCAACAGCTGTGCAGCTAACCTCTGGCATGGTCATTTAACATATCTATAACCTTTAACTGGTTTCATAGATATGTTAAATAGCTGTGGCCATGCTTTGGGCCAGGGGGATGGGAGTGACTTCCACCCAGGATGTAACTGGGAAGCAACTCCCCCTGGTTACAGAGCCTTTGTGACAGCTTGGAGATGATTGGCTCCGTGCCATGGGGCCACACCTGCCCAGACTTACTACGGCAGCCCAGTAAAGCTGGAAGAATATGGGAATGCCGGCAGGTATAACTGAGTGTAGGAGGAGTCGGAAACGGTGCTGCAGAGGGAGATGGGCGCTGGGATTTAAACCCAGGTGTGACAGCCAGACTCGGACAGAACCATGAGGCTTTGGCAGAGTGGGAACCCCGTGGCTTTGACAAGAGGGGGAGGACCACGCAGCTTTGGGGTGCTCCCTTCTGCCACGTGGCTTAGAAAGCAGGAGAGACTTTGCCTGGAAGAAAAGGGGAGAAAGGACTCTTGCTGGTGGGCTGTGAGAAGGTGCCACCTGGTTTTGGATTAACAGGAGGTCGCAGCAGCAACACAGCTGATGGTGCTGGGAGCCTGAATCACGGACTTCTACTTCTTTTCCCGAAATACGGGAGCCTGGACTAGGGCAGAGGGAGAAGGAAGGACTGTGTGTGTCTGTGGGTATTCTAAAGGACGTTAGTATTTTAATGAAGACATTAAGCCATGACTCTAAGTCCGTGTAACTTTTAAATAAATAATTCCTTTCCTTTTCACCAGTCTCTGGCATTGAGAGATGTCTCTCCATGGCAGCGGGCAAGGCAAACCTAGTGGGGGGGAACCCCCAGAGAGAAAGGGGGTTCTTTTTGGTAACAGTGTATCATTCACCGCCCCCCCGCCCCTGGGTCTGTTCTGTAACAGTCCCACAGCTCCAAGCGGCTATTGCTCACGTTTGCTCAAGTGGTTGAGCACGTGCGTCTTGGGCAGAACCCCTCCCCTCCCCTGTGCCTCAGGCCCCGAGGACAGTCAGCAGCAGGACACAAGAAGCCGTGTGATGGGAAGGACTCCCCTGCGGGCAGGGCTGGAGGTGCTGCCAGACCTCAGCACCTGCGGGAGTCACCGCTGATCCTTTCCTTGTCATTCAAGTCATGGATCCTTCTCCTCTGTGGCCACAGCCAGCCCGCACTTCCCTTACTGTGTGCGTGGATGAGTGCGTGTCGGGGTCCAGACCACAGAAGAGGTCTGCGTCTATCTCTGCCAGGCCTCACCTACCTCCGGAAACCTCCCTGAAGCAGTTCCCAGGCCCTGCAGAAAGGGCCACTCTCTGAAGGGGGAATCCGGGAGTGCTAGCCAGCCCCGGTGTCCAGCAGAGGGGGCCCATACCGCGCCCCCAGCCTGTCCCCCTCAGCATCCTGGACACAGGCTCCCTCATTCCACTCTGCTGACCCTGTTCTCACCACAGATGAGCCTCAGCCTCGCCTGCATGCCCCCTCCTGACTGCATGGGCTTCCCACCATCCTGACCACCTGCCTTTCCCAACTCCCTGCCCCCGCCCTCTGCCACCCTCGGGGAAGTACACCAAGGTGAGAGTGCAGGGATGTATTTTGAAGACCAGACACTACTCTGACTCCCCCCGGCGCCAGTAACAAGGCCTCAGGCAACATATCCTCATTTCAGAGATGAGAGAACAGGTGCACCTATCGGGCTGTCATGAGGACGAGTGAGACCACCCACATGGAGTGCTGCACACGGCGCTGGCACGTGATCCCCATGTAACAACAACCTGCTCTGGAAGTGGCCTGTTTGCGGGAGGTCCAGTCCCCCTTATCCTTGGGAGGCATGGTGCCAAACCCCCTGTGGATGCCTGAAACAGTGATACACTGAACCCTATATATACTATGTTTTTTTCCTATATGTACACGCCTACGACAAAGTTAAATTTATAAATTAGGCGCAGTAAGAGATGAGCAATAACTAGTAATAAATTAGGAAATTACAGCAATACACTATAACACAAGCTAGGTGAACACGGTCTCGCTGTCTGATGACTGACCTAAGAACGGCGACGTCTGCCAAGCAACCCAGGAGCGGGGAGCGTACACGCATGGACGTGCTTGACAACGGCATGCGCCACACCCCCAGGCGGAGTGCGGCAGGACGGCACGAGATCGCCTCCTACCGCTCAGAAAGGGGCACGATTTAAATTTATGGACTGTCCATTTCTGCAGTGTTCCATTCAATACTTTGGGGCCATGGCTGACCGTGGGTAACTGAAACCACGGAAAGTGAAAATGCCAGTAAGGGGGAATTATCGTGTCTTCGTTTTCTCAGCATACCTGCCCCAGGCCAGGGCAGATGCCGACAGGTCCTCCCTCCGCCTTACAGAGTCTGCAAGCTGAGGTGTGGGAAATGTGTCCGTGTTTGGCACGTGGGCTAATATAAAGTGCAGGTATCTACAGTAATCACCGTTTTAAATTCTGTCCTTGATTTTGGTTTTGTGGGGGTTTTCCTCTGCCCTTGTTCATGGACTCCCTCCCCGGCCTCCCCAGATGCCTCCCCTCTCCAGGCTTCCTCCACTCCCTCAGCCGTACCTTCCACTTTGGGCTTGGCCTCAGCCAGCCGCTCCTGGAACTTCTTCTTAAAGAAGAGGGCCTGCAGCCGCTGCTGGTAGTGGTCGATCCTGTGCACAGGGTGAGCTAGGTCAGGAGGCGGCCCCTCCCGCCCCAGCCCCAGGAGCCAGCTCCAACCCCGTCCTCAGCCTGCCCTCCCCGACCCGCCTGCTGCACTGGGTGCCCCAACCTGCTCATTTCGTAGAGGAAGCGGTCAGCGCGGGCCATCCGCTCGATCTCATGCTTGTGCTCCTCCAGGAGGTCGATGTCACTCTTCTCTGGGATGAACTTGAGGAGCTGCAAAGAGCAGTGAAGGTCAGACAGGAAACTGTGGGGAACCGATATGGTGGAGCGCACAGAGGCCCACACTGACGAGGCTCAGGATGGGCAGGCACCCCCTTAAAGGGCAGAGGCACCCTCGTGTGGCCTGTTTGCCTTTCAGCTTCCTGAAAGGGATGACAGAGCAACCTCTAGGTTGCTCTTCCCTTTTTCTAAATTTTTAAAATGAAAACATAACTTACAGACAGCAAAATACATTATTCGTAAGTGTACAGCCAGTGACTTTCTTCTTTTTAAAACCTTTATTGGAGTTTTATTTATATAAATCACATCCATTTTAAATGTGCAGTTCAATGACTTTTTACAAAACCGTCCTCCACCACCCAGACCAGATGCAGAAGACTTCCACCCGACAGAAAGTCCCCTCGTGTCACTGTGATCAGCGGATCCGCCCCTCCCCTCCAGATAGCCTCTCGACTGGATTTTATCACCTTGGAGTTGACCTGCCTGTTCCTGAACTTCTTATAAATGGACTCAAGGTGTGTGTCCCTTTGGTGTCTGCCTCATTGCATTCAATGCCTGAGATTCATTAGCGTTGTAAGTTCCGACAGTTTGTGTTTTGTTCACTGCTGAGTAGCGTTCTGCTGTAGTAGCAGACAACACCCAGTCCGTCTGTCTGCTTTCCTGTTGACAGACAGTCGGGTTGTTCACAGTTTGGGTGTCTGAGTGTATACCTAGGGGTGGGGCTGCTGGGCAATCGGGTAGGTGTACTCGTGTGTGTGGCCTTAGTGTGCACTGCCAATTTATTTTCCAAAGTAATTGTTCCAAGTGAGAATTCCAATCGCCCCACTTCCTAACCAGCACTTGGAATTGTCAGTCTTTTCGGTCTTGGCTATTCTGGTTCTGATCTTAGAACAGGCATTCACACACCTGTTTCTACTACATTTCTCTGATGACTAATAGGAATGAGCCATTTAGGAATTATTTTTCAGGAAGTAGTTGTTCAAATTTTTTGCTCATTTTTAAGTGCAGTTGTTTCATCATTTTCTCACTGATTTGTAGTGTTCTTATTCTGAATCTGAGATCTTTGCTGGACATACGTAAGGAAGATGTCTTGTAAAGTTTGGCTTTCTCTTCACCCTAGTAATAGTGCCTTTTGGTGAAAAGAGCTCAGAGTTTTAATGAAGTCCGGTTACTGGTGGTTTTATCTCATGTGTTCTAGGTTTCTCCTGAAGGACACAGCAAATTGAGGTGGAAGTGGCTTGGGGAAGATATGATTATGGGTCACTCTGACTTTGCCTTGAGACCCATGGGACTCCTGTCGGGGCCTCGGTCCCCTGGGAAAGATGCAGCCTTTCCTGGCCTCCCCTCAGAAACGTTGGCCCAGGGCATTTCTGTGCACCTCTCCCCAACTTCTCCGGCTTCTAGCCTGAGGTCTCGGTGACCTTTTGGCCTCTCTGGAGGCTGTTTGAAGGGGCACACTGCCCCCTAGTTTCAGCTGCCCTCGAGGGGCCTCACCTGTTCCAGCATGTCCTTGGCGAGGTCCTCCTGCTCGTCCATCTTCAAGATGGCCTGCCGGATCTCCTCGTTAGAAAGCTTCAGCCTAAGGCAAGAGCCCGCCCTGAGCAGCCTGGCCTGGCCCCTCTGCTCAGGATAGACCCCAGACCTTCTCTCTCCCTCATGCGAACGTGGGAGCACACTTGAGAGTCCTCCTCCTCAGCTCTTCTGCAAAGCCCCTCACACTAACTAACTTGGTTCACCCCATAAACTCAATGACGAGGTATTTTAGTCTCTGAGTAAAGACCTGAGTCTCTGGTCTGGTGCCCGAGTCTCCATCAGAGCTGACAGGGACATTTGGGAGTAAAGGAGCCAGCTTCAGTGTAGCCTGAGAGACACAGAGAGGGGTTTCTGATCTTCCTCCTTCCCCTCCTGCCTGAAATACCCGCAGCATCTCCCTGGGAGGGTGGGAGCACTGGCAGCTCTAAGAAGGCAGCTTCCTGCTTCCTTCATTCTCGGAACGCAGAATAGCTCTCAGTCTGTGACAGCGCCCCAGCTCCCACACAGCTGTTCCAGTCTCTCTTGCTGCCTGGAGAGTGGGGGAGAGGCCCTGCCCCCCCCACACACATGCACACACACACACCTTTTCTATCCCCTCCAGATGCACAGCCAATGGGACCCCTGGGGGGTCCTCTCCCCCACCATCAAGGAGGAGAAACTGAGGTCCTGGGGCCTTGGGGGAGGAAAGGGGGTGGTTGTCCCAGAGGCAGCCAGGGCAGCACTAAGAATAGTCTGGGAGGAGGTGCCCTCTGACCCTGGCCCAGGCAGGAGGCCCCGCACAGAAGCTTTGCTGTTAGTGCAGATACTGGCCTGTTTGTTCTGCAGCCGCGGGAAATGCTTGGGGGCTGAGATCATGCTGCTCTGTGGCCTAAGCCTTGCGGGGCCCTCCATGGGCTTAGAGCAACTCTACTAGCAGATGCTGACCAGGCTGGTCATGGGCCTCGAGACTGGGGCAGTTTCCTGTCTGCAGAGCCCCACACAGGGAGGGTTCTAGATTAGCGCCCCTCCCCTTTTCCAGCGGGCAGCAGAGAGGTGAGGCCAGAGACTGCTATCACCCCAGTCCTCCGGCACCTATCTCCCCCGGGTATCCAAGTTAACCGTCTTCTTCCGGGAGCCCCACCTCAGTCCTCTGCTTCCCGGGGGCCCATCCCCTACCCCCAGAAATGTATCTCGGGGCAGGGGACGAAAAGGCAGGGCCAGCATAAACATACTTGGAGAGAAGGATGATGCAGTTCTGAGCCCTCCGGCCATCGATGACTGAGAGCTCTTTGACCTTTCGGGAGGCCAGGTAGATGTCCTCAGTGGAGCCCAACTCTTTCTGCAACCAATGAGCCAGTTAGAAGGTTGCGGTGTGTGTTTTTGCCAATCCTCTCCTTGCCCCCTCCCTCCCACGAGTCCCCTCCCTCCCAACAAGCCCGTGCTCCTGGTGTAAGAGTAGAAAGGCAAAGAAAAAGGCAGGAGAGAGAGGAGCACAGTGGTCAGTCACTGACCCTAATAGGAGGCCTCTGGGACTTTACCATGGGCTAGAATGAGTTGGGGGGCAATGAAGAGCCCCCTTTTTTTAGAGATCGCCCTCTCTGGGCAAACTAGAGAAGGAGCTATTTTGATGGAGGGGATTTACTGATCCCTATGGCTTCGGGCAATGTGACATCTACACACCCCCAGGGAGTCAACCCCTCTCCCACCATCCCACCCAGACAGCCTCCCCAAATTTGTAAGTCCCCACGAGTCCACAGTTCCTGGGCTCCAGGAGACTTCAGGCACAGCCCAATGTGCCCTAGGTAGAGGGCATCCACATGTTCAGAGGCAGGGAAACTGAGGCAGAATTCCATGTAGAATTCTCTCCTCTGAGGTTTCAGTGGGCGTATTCCCAATAAATCAAAGATTCCTTCTGCCCTCTCTGGGGCCCCTGGTGTGGTAGACAGTGGCCAGCTCTTGCTCTGGGAGCTCCCTCCATGCTGTACAACTGCAGGGCCACCACTCACATCCTTACCTTCACGAACTGTGTCCAGCCTGTGCAGTCGTACTGGCCAGCCTGGTGCTGGACCCCCTCCCTTGTGTAAGACAGTAGACCTGGCAGCTTTCTCCTCACGCCAGTACACATTCACCTCCACTGCTGGCCAGCGTCTGTGAGCACTAACCCCCTCCTATACTTCTGCCTTCTCTTTGGGGACTGGTCCCAGCCCCTGGTGCCGCCCGGTATAGAGGGGTAATAAGGTGGAAAGTAGAATGGACACACCCGTTCTTTTGGGCCCAGTACAGGGCAGCAGCCCAGGATAGCAGGTAAAAGTTGGAGTGTCCAGAGCCCCATGAGTGACTCACCTGTTGGGAAGTATTAGTTATCAGCTCCTAGGCAGGCAGCAGCCACAGCCAACAGAGAATTAAACATGCACAATGTTAGCCAAGAGGTACCGGGACCAGGAATAGGAGAAGAGACGTAGGGACACCTATCTTCTACTCTGCTCATGCTCCATCCCAGGGAGACCCCACGGCTGGGGATGGAGACCTGTAAGCCGTGCCCAACAGGAGCCGCTTCTAGCAGACATGTACTCACAAGCCAAACAAAGCGGAGGACAGAGAGCATCTCCCACACACCTGGGCACAGTGGGACCACCCACCACTCCCCAGTCAGGGCAGACCAGGCTCTCAGCGCACCATCCCAGGCCTCCCTCTCCTCTGCTGAGAATCTGCCCAGAGGGCAGAGGGTGCTTCTCCACCCCAGGAGTTCAACTTTGGCAACAGGGAAGGAGACACTGAGGCAGAGAAAAGCACCATATCCCGGAATTTTGCCCCTGTTCCCCTGCCCCTTGCCTGCCTTTGAATCTCTACGGGGGGCTGCCGAGGAGGTGGAGCTCTCACCTGGTTCTCCCTTCCTGACCCTAATGGGGCTGAAATCACTGAGTCAGGTCCTCCATTGAACAGAGAGGGCAGGCCCCCAGCTGGAAGGACCTCCCTCTGCCTCACAATCCAGGCCCCAGGTAGCAAGAGGGGGTGACAAGGGCTGCACAGCCTCCAAGCTCTCTCTGCAGCTCTGCTGATGTGAATTCAGCCAGAGTCTGGGCAACCTCTGACTGACAGCAGCCTGGGCGGGCGAGCTTTGTCGGACAGGGTGCTGGACTGACCGGGCTCAGAGAGGCGAGGTGGGACAGGGGCTTTCCGTTGTAACTCTTCTCCACTCACCAAATGGGGAGGTCCCAGATCCAGCTTGTCCTCAACCCCAGAGCCTCGCTTTCCCCACTGGCTCTCATCCCAGCCCACCTCAGTATCCTGGAGACTGGGTGGGCCAGAACCCTGGCCCTGAGGAAGATGCTCAAGCTATATGGAGGCGTGTGATTGGAGCCATGCCCAATACACCCCTTGCACTCACTCCCTCCAGCCCTGGCACCCACTCCGGAGCAGCAATGTGAAGGAGCACCAAGCACTCAGAAGGGACTCCCTGTAGCGACTGCCTGTGCCTGTGCCTGCCTGGCATGGGCAAGGGCTGAAAACGTTTCCTGGAATCAGATGCCTTGAGCACCCACATTTAAATTTTATGAACAACCATCTGGTTTTTCTAGAACCCCCAAACAGGGCCACAGCCCTGTCCCCACCCTACTCTGTTGGCTAGTCCCCTAGCAGCAGTGACACCTGCCCTTAGCCCCACTGCGCTCAGGAAGGGTCAGCCTCAGGTCTGGACTTGTCAGAAAGAAGTGGGAGCCCAGTCACTACCTGCAACCGCTGCCCAGGACTCAGGAGGGCACAGACCCCACTCACTGGCACATGGGGAAGTCCTCAGGGCTGGAACCCTGGGATCAGCAGAGAAAACGTGGAAGAAAATAGCACAGCCCCAAGTGGAAACAGCCCCTGGGAGGCAGGCCAGAGAGAAAGCAAGCACTTTAAGGCCTTTGGCTGCTAATGCTTGAACTTGGGGGGAAGGCCCCTCGATGTGCCAGCTGCAATGCAGATTCCTGGGCCTCAATTCATTTCCTGACTCACATTCATTTGGGGATGAGGTCCACGAATCAGTATTTTTGGCAATCCCACAGGTACGTGGCATAGCTTGAGATCCCTGACTTGGGAATGCCCTGTATTCTGTCGCCAGCCCCACTCCCCATACTGCCACTTACTCAGTCATCTGTACACAGCGTCTGTACAGCAGAGCCCAGGGCCTCAGCTGGCCTGCCCAGGCTGGCTCCAGCCTCAATTCCCTAACGTGACCTGGAGCAACTCCACCTTCCTCGATACATTAACATCCTCTTCTACGCAACCCTTGGGGGCCTTGGGAGATGAGAGTATGGTGGAGGAAGTGGTTTGACAAGTTAAAATGCCTTCTAGGTGCAGTCCCTAAGGGCTGGGGCCAAAGAAAAAGCAGGGTCAACACTGGCCAGGCCCCCAGACTCCACCTCCAGTGGTCCAGGAGGAAAAAAATGAACAAAATTCTATTTCATCACTTAATGTATAAATACAAACTTCAATACAATGGGATGTCTCCCCTCACTGAGCTGCACACCTCTAATTCATGTCTACATCTGTGTTCCCAGGAAGCACATGGTACCTGATAAAGGGTGGGAGGAGGGAAGGGCCGAGGGTTGGGTTCAAGGGGCAAATGTGAAGTCAAGACTAAAAGTCAAGACCCAAGAGGCTAGAGGGGGCAGGGTCTTACCTGGTGCCTCTGATAGGCTGAAAACATTTTTTCAAAGTCCTCTAGGTCCAGAATGCGAAATACCTGCATGTCATCAATTTCATTCCATACGGTGCCAGGGACACGTTCCTAAGATTCAGGGCGGGGAGAGGGCCCACGGCTGGCTCAGTTCCTTCACTGTGGACACGGCCAGGGCCCCCAATCCCACCTGTCCCCCAGCTGCACACAATATGACAACCAGGCTTTCAGGCCTTTGGAAGGGGGTCGCTTCTTCCCCCTCAAACCCCAACCCATCCTCAGTCCTCTGCTGCAGGGTAGAGTCTAGAGACAACCCCCTTCTCCTCCTTCCCACGTGAGGCCTACACGTGTGTTAGAGAAATCAGTGGGTGTGCTGGAGTGATGGATGGGCAAGTATGAACTCCTTCCAGAGAAGCAAAGCCAACCCAGTGCTCTCGGGGCACTCTCCCTAAAGGTCGGGGTTGGCTCAGTCACTGGGAGGAAGCATGCCCACACATATTTGGGGTCCTCAAATCCTTAGCGCAGACGAGATTTCCTGTATCTGAGATGGTCATTTCGCCTCCCAGAGGTCTCCTTCCCACTTTCCCAGATTCCCAGAAAGTGGCCAAACGCCAAAGGCGGGGACATCCTGGCCTCTCCAGTGACTGATGAGGCCAGCAAGACTGCCACAATTTCCCATGGGTCAGATTCATGGAGGATGTCCCGTCCCTTAAGACTGGGATGGGCTGGGGAGTTTACATTCCAAGGTCTCTCAACTTAGGCATTGCCCTACCTCTGTATAGAACCCTTGCCTTTAACCCCCACCCCAGGGGTCTAAGGAGAAGCTATCAGCCAAGCCAGGAACACTCCGGTGGTCCTGCAACACCCCACAACGGCTTAGAGGACAAGAAGCTAGATAGAGCCCCTCTCCAGATGCTCTACCCTTCTCCTCCCAGGAATCTTCACCTCATCTAGAGCTTTGCTGTCTTTCAGACAGACTCTCCCCACCTTCTTCTGACTGCAGGGCAGCTGGGGAACCTTCCCAACACTGCCTCCTCCTCCCTCCATCTCCCCTTTAGCAAGGCATGGAGAGAGAAACATACTTTACACTCATTTTTATTTTCTTAAACTCTGGAAAAGGGGAGGCTAGGCCAGAGCAGGGGGTGGGGACATTCCTGTGGCCTTCCTAAGGCCAGGGACCCTCTTGCGGAATGCCTGGCTGGGACGCTCAGAGCGGCAAGGGATACAGGCAACTGGCCAAACCCAATACAGACACATTCTTTTCATGGCAGGAGCAACCACTGCATGCGTGTGCACGCACTCGCAGGAGCCCACGCAGGGGAAGGGAGGGGGTCTGCGGAGAGGAGCAGGCTCCCGGCACGGGGTGAAAACGGGCAGAGGGGAGATGGTCGGGACTTGAATTGCAGAAGGCAGGGGAGAGAAACTTCTATTTCAGTCCCCACTTAAATTTAGGCCTGGGGTGGTGGTGGGCGCACTGGGAAAGCCCAGAGAGGTGAAGCGTCCCCTTGCTCCTAATTGCTGGTGAGGCCAGGTTGAGAAAAAATGGGCTGGAATGAGAGAGTGGGATGTTGAACACTAGGAAGAAACAAGAGACTGAGCGTCCAGTCTCTCCCGCACATCTTCCCAAACACTCCCTTCCCCCTACTCGCCACCAGAACTCTTGGTAGAAGTGTGGCCAATTCTAGAGCCGGACAGAGGTACATCCATGCCTAGTGCTCTCCACACCCTAAATCTCACCCAGTCATCTTGATGTGCCCGCCACGCACACTAACCCTCACATTCAATTTTTATGCCGCTCTGGCCAAGGTCTCATCACCTCCAGTCTGGATTCCTGGAGTGTTTGTCCCGCTAGAGACACCTTGAGTGTGCCAAGGAACCCTTCTCAAAAGCACATTTCACTAGGCTTCCCTCATGCAGCACTTGGGGTCAACGAGACCAAGCTGGCTTGCTCTCCCTCAGCCCCGTCACTCTGTGGAACTGTTGACAAATGGAGGGGGACTCCATGTCACATAGGGAAACTGAGTCCCAATGATACTTACTGAGTGAAAGTGTGGATTAAGCGAAATAGCACAGTTAAAACACACATGTAGTACCACCAACAATAATCTATTATTATTATTATCATTAAGACTTTGTATGTGTCAGTCACTGGTAAAAGCATTTTATATATATTAAAACCACCTTTGATACAGATGTCCTAATTACCCCCGTTTTACAGATCAGGAACCTGAAGGCCAAATGACGAAATAATCACTAGTCATGCAAGCAAGAGCTCGGGACTGGGATAACAGATCCACAGATATTTCCCGACGCCCCTCCACCCATCCTTGCTGAGAAATGTCGGCAGCTCCTGTAAACGCTCCCAAATGCCCATTTCGTCAAACTTGCATTTTCCAGTCTAGGAACAAAACTCTAGTCTTCTCTGGGTCCCTGCAGAATTCACATAGACTTTATTATTAGTGGACCCCAGAGGAAATCCTAAGCTCTATGTGATAAAAATGTTGCAAAAATATTACTTGCCTTGTCTGTCTTCTTTGTTAAGGTGCCTAATTGACATTTCATGACACTTTTAAAATTATAAATTGTAAATATAGGAGACAAGAACTGTATCTTTTCATCACGATGTTAAGATGTATTACTTCTGATCATGAACAATGACTGTTTCCACATAGTCCGTGGCCCCTGGTTCTTCAGAGGCAGGCCCCTGCCTGCTCGCACGCTCTTGGCCTTCCCGGCTTGCCTTGTGGCCACGGAGAAGCAGCCACAGGGCACAGCTGTGCCATGCAGCTGTCACAAAGTTTAACAGTGTTGCTTCAAAATGCTGCTAACAGGTGGCTCTATAATTTTAATAATTCAGACTGAAGATGTTATCAGAGGCCCAGGAGACTGTAAATGGGCTGTGTTCATGCACCGTCTTTCCACCTGTACTATAAAACCAGAGGTGGAAGGGATCTTAGCGATCATCTCTCAAACAAGCAAACTGAGGTACAAAATGACTGATGTCCCAGGTGACATAGTTAGAGCCAAACCTGGCTTGGTTGGAGGTTATCCCTCAATCCATCCCCTGTATCTAGGTGTTTCTTTGAACATTCTCGCTAGTTTGCCAGATTCAAAGCTCTTACACAGTAAGTGACAGTATGTCTCACTTTTTAATATTATCCATCACAGTCCCCAGCAGAAAGCTTCACACAAAGCAGACTTCAAACGGACCGGCTAGCTGGTCTACCATTAGGAGAAGGCACCTAACAAATAGCTGACAACCTAGTTAGCAACCCCATGTCTCTCCCCACTTGCACGTCCAGTTGAGCTCACGTAAGTTCACTAGAACGGTACAGTTATGATTTCCCCGAAAGGCAGTCCAACAGGCCCATTGGACAAGGTCAGAGTGCACCCATCACTCCCAGGTCCGAACTCGACTGTCACTGAAGTGTGAGCGTGAGTCAGGCCAGCTGAACTCAGTTATCTAATAGGTGTTTATCTCCAGGACAGAGTCACGGTCCTCTTAATAGAACCTATCAGTACAGAACCAGAGGCAGGGCTCAGCCCAGACTGGAACTGGCCTTCACTTACTAAGGGTCTAATGCAACCTAGCTGCGTCTCTCCTCTGTGCTCACGAGAGTCCCACGGAGGAATCAACTCCACACACGGACCTGGGATTGGTAACTAGTGGGTCCTGCTTGGAAGGGCCTCTCCTTGCTGAGCCATCTAGGAGAGTAGCTCCTTTCCCTGAGAAGATGCCGAAATGGCTCTATCTTGGCATCAAATTCTTCATTACAAGTGTGTCCTCACCTGTCACACCTAATTTCAGTCTTTTGTGCAATCGCCCTGATCTTTACCATCTATAGACTTTGGCCCAAGATCTTTGCCTAGATCTTCTACCCTTTTCCTCAGATGGACCCTGTCCTTAGAGTCCCAACCCAGCCCTTATCTTGTCTAGAAAGCAAGGCCCGTGCTCCTGGACCTGTGTTACTCCACTAACCCTCAGCACACACGGGCTCCATCTGCGGGTGGCTTGGCAACGTGAGCACTAGCACACGCCCAGCCCTCTCCTCCCAGGGTAGATGTTCCTCCCAGTGAACAATGAGTAGCCTGGTATCAGCAGCCACATCTTCTGCATCCACTGTGTCTCCATTTATACACCCCCGCCCCCCCGCAAGAAAGAACCCAGGGGAGAGATCTGCAAATGATGGGGCTGCCTGCCCTCGGCTATAGGCGAGTGGGTGCACCTACCTCTCCCTGGTCACTCACCTCATTCAGCTTGACCCAGTTGAAGGACTTCAGTGGGTGGGAAGGTTGGGGGACACACTTCTTCCTGAGTGGGACATCACTGCTGGGGAAGGGGTCTGGAGGGAGGGGCAGGCCCATGCCGAAGCAAGGCGGGGCACCAGGGGGAGTGGGAGGCCCACCGGGAGGAAGGGGTGGTGGCGGAGGGGGGCAGCAGGTGAATGGTAAAGGGGGTGCGGGTGGAGGCAGGTCACTGGTTGTCATCGAGGAAGACAAGGTAAGTGGTCCCCCAGGGGGAGGTGGGGAAGATACAGGTCCTGTCTGTGGGAAGACAGAAAAATCCAAAGATCAAAGCCATCAGCAATAATACCCTTCAGGTTCCCACTATTACTCCTAAAGGTCCTTACTCTTATTCTCCACCTACACCAGACTCTCCAATCCTGCTCTTGCCTCCCACATACACTATTCCTGTATCCCAAATATCAGACACACACACACAAGCACAGACAGACACGCAGAAGTCCCACACTCATACCTAGACACTGAGCAAAGTCAGAGTCATCACAACGCAACAGCAGGCGGATACACAGAGTCATGTTTGCTACTACTACCTGCGTAAGGGCGTCCAGCTGAGGGTGGGTGGAGCCAAAGTCCCCCCTGCACTCTGCCTCCAAAGTGCGCTTCCTGGGACAGCGTCACCCAGAGGAAGGAGCATTATTTTTTCTAAGTAACACAAAGGTGACACCCTCACGGCCTCAGGGGTCCCCTCTATGCTGAGCTAAGATGCCCCCCTCTCTTCTCCCTCATCCTGAGGTCCTGAGCCCCTCCCCACACCTGTTCTTCCCACCTTGTCCCGAAGGTCTCAGCTCATCTATGTAAAAGGAGAGGAGAGCGCCCACGTACTGAGATTTCACTGAGTTGGGCTACCAGCTCAGCCACTTGTCCACGAGCCTGGCGTAGCTCCTGGGACTCTCGGGCCAGTTTGTCCTTCATCTTGTTCAGTGTCCGCATCATCTCTTCCTTCTCCAATGTCTTCGTCTCACATTCTCGCTCCTTCCTTTCCAGCTTGCTCACCAGCTCCATGTGTTCTGGGATGGGGTGGGGCAGGACAGGAAATGGAGAGAGAGAATGTGAGTCTGCGTGTGTCCCCCTCCGAAGGCAGAGGGGCTGCCAGACCTGGGCTGGGCAGGGGAAGGAGTGTGTGGAGCGGGCAGTGGGCTTAGGCAGAGCTCCTAACCTTTCCGGAACTTCTCAGCCTGGTCTCGCCACTGTTTGACCTCATTCTCGTTGATGAGCCTGGTGGGAAGTACAGGGAAGGGCCTGTTGAACACTGGCTCACAACCCTCCAGAAGACAGGTCATCTTCCCAGTCCCCACATGCCCTGATCTCCGATCTGTCTGGTCACACCAAGGAGGACAAGATTTTGATTCTCCAGAAGTTTCTCCAGGTCCCTATCCCTGCCCAGTTCTCGTATGTCTCTCTCCACGGACTGTGAAAGCTAAAAGGACCCTTAGGTATCTTATCATCTAATTCCTTTGTGAAACAGCTGAAGCTCCTGAGACAAGAGCTGGAGACAACACCTAACTACTGGTAGAACGAGGTCTGAATCTCAGGCTCCCCTAGTTGTAATGATGGGAACCCCTTTGTAAATATAGGTTTTTGCATTGACAGAGACCAAAATATTGACCCTCAAAGACCAATGCGTAAGAGTATGAGAGAGCTCCCATCCCAACAACACAGAGGAAGTGTGTTGAGAGCAAAGAGGGGATGTGTCTAAAGCACAGGAACTCCCCATTCACATCAAACTGTTGTAACCAGTTAAGAGTAAACTGTCACCTAGACACCAAGGTATGAGAGAGGTAAAATCCCAATAATCGTTTCTTTGGCAAATCTGAAAATGTGGAAGTTATATCCATGATTCTTAACCTCCTCAACCAGACCAAGGCTATAAGAGGAGACAGAGTGTGGAGGGGGAATAATTTGTGCAGACTTCTTTGGAGAAAGCCACTGCCATCGTCTTCCCCGGGGCTGCTGCCTCCCTCACCACTACCCAGCTGTCTTGTTTGGGCCTCTCAGAGAGTTTTGACTGTGTTTCCTGACACTGAGCAGGAAGCATGGCGGACCGGGGTCTGACTTGGAGGCACGCGGGCCCAGAGAGTGAAGAGGCATGAAGCAGGAGGGCACTGCTGAGCTGGGTGGGCCCCATTGGTGGGGCTCCTCGAGTCTGTCGGTATGAGGAGTGCATGAGGGTTTCTTTGGGCCAGATGTAAGCACTGTGGAGGAATTACGCTGAAGCTATTTTAAGCCCTAAGAAGTCCACCTAGGAGAAAAACTGACACTTCAACGGTGCAAATCTGTGTATTGTATTGCCAATGACTCAGGAGCTGATGAAAGGGATGGGACCAGCCAGCCCTGGGAAGAAGGGAAAAAACACACCTTGCGCGATCAGTGAGCAGGGCTTTGTGTGAGAGGCACCCAGCAAGGAACTTCTGAAGACCCCAGAAATACATTCATGACTTTACCCACGTGCCAAAACCAGAGAGCAGGAAGCCTGTTTACTAAGTTACCTGATCAGGTAAGACCTTTTCCCTTTCTCCTTCCTGACCCCATGCTTCCTCTGGTGGGAGTCAGAAACTGGTTTGCTAGTGGGAAGGGGGTGTAGAAGGGGTTAAAAGAGAAACCACTGAGAAAAGATGCCAACCATCTCTCTCTCTCTCTCTCTCTCTCTCTCTCTCTCTCTCTCACGCACACACACACACACACACTCTCCCCACTGCAGCCTTCCAGCCCCGGTCCAGACAGAAGAGAGGTTTAAGGCTCAGTCACATCCAGACTATTCCTGTACATCTGGGACTAGTCCTTCCAGTTACCGATTGGAGGCTATGTTGGCGGCTTAAAGTGATCTTAGGACTTGCATTGCCCAAGAAGCAGAAAAAACTTCACCGCGCCTGAGGAGTTTTCATCCTCTGACAGAGGAAAAGCTTCTGTACTAGTGTAAAGAATTAGTAGAAAATAAAGAAAAAGTTACATTTTGATCTCTACTAGCTGTACTTGCCTAACATACCAGCTAGGGTTTTAACTACATCAACCCATTTTAACCCTATTTGTATAAATGAAGACAGTGGCTGAACAGTTTAAAAATCCTTTTCTGTTTGGCTTGGGCATGAAATACAATGAATCACTGAGAGCCGCTTTATCTCCTTAAGGGCAATTGGCTCAGACTTACACTGAAAGGTAAGTAAAAGTTTAAAATTACCCCTCAGCGTGTTAACATAACGTCTGAATATTAACTGATGTGACTTGAACTTGGTCCTCTGTGTTTCTGTGGACCCAGGATCAGTCAAAGGCAGTAAGCCAGACCTTAGGCTGTGGCAGCCTTGTCCAGCCGCCCCCTGGTGAAATGGTCACACTCTGTATCAGCAGTCGGCAAACTTTCTCTAAGGGACAGAGTAAGTATTTTAGATTTTATATACTATGTACAGTCTTTGTTGCGTACTCTTGGTTTTTTTTAACAACTCTTTTAAAATGTAAAAACTACTCTTAGCTCACGGACCGTACACACACAAGCTGGGGAGTTAGTCCACAGACCAGTTTGCTGAGTCCTCCTATACGCTGATTTTAAACTCCTCCTCTATCCAGTCCTTGCGATGGACCACTGAGCGTCCAGTGACCCCCTACAGGTCTGTGCTGTCCCACGTGGTACTCACTGACCACATGCCATGTGGCTACTTGACTAAAAGGAAATACAGTTTAAAACTCAGTGCCCCAGTCACACCAGCCACCCTCTAGAGGCTGCGCGGCCCCACGTGGCCAGTGCAGATGCGGAGCGTTTCCACTACCTCAGAGAGCTGTTCTAGACAATGCTGCTCGAGGCCCATTCGGGGCGTCTGGTGTGAGGCAGGGAGCTGAGCTTTCACTGGTGAGACCCCCGGACAGGAGAGAGATGGGAGGAGCGGGAAGACATGTGAGGGCTAACCAGTGCTCACATGTTGACGATGTTCTTGACGTTGAAGTTCTCCAAGGGAGCCATGTCAGGGTCCATGCCCCTCTCGTCCTGCAGGACAATCTGCTGGAGGATGCGGTCCAGGAGCTGCCACTGCTGGAGGTAGCCGCCGTTGCGCTTGTCTGCGGGATGACAGGCATCATCTCTTTACTGAGCCCTGGAGCCCCCTGGAGCCCTGCCCTGGAGTCAGTGGCTGGGCCCAGGCTGGTGAGATGTGTCCCTCACCTCCCTTGGCAAGCTCCCAGTCTGAGAGGGGAGGCAGTGCAGTTGCTGATGATGGAGATTTGCAAAGCCAGTCATTTCTTGATTTTCTGTGATTGACCCTCTGTGAATGTGTCAACCCCCTTGACATGTTTCTCTACTCCCTGAAATGCTTCCTGGCAGCCTCTCTTCCCTGTTGGCACCTGAACATCCTATGCCCTGGAATGCAAACTGCTTTATACGTTATCTTTAAAGAGCACCTTTAAGAAAGTAAATCTGCTCTAAAATATTGCATGCTGAATAATGAAATCTCTAGGGAAAGTTCTTTTAAAAAGAAGAGGCTTTAGGATTATCTATGCTATTGTTCTACAGAGAAAGAGGAATGGAAACTAATTGCAGGTGTGCACAGACAGGGCGTCGGACTGGGTTGGAGGAGGGGTAATAGAATCCAGGAAGATTTCTTTGGAGAAGGTGACCCTGAACTATGAAGGCAAAGGCATTCTGTGTTATGCCTGATCTCACAGGGCCCCACTCATCCTCTGTAAACATAATCTGCCTGGGCGTGGACTTGCTTTTCCCGTGATAGCCACAAGCTTCTCTTCATTGGTTCTTTCATTTTATTTTAAAGATTTTATTTATTTTTAGAGAGGGGAAGGGAGGGAGAGAAACATCAATGTGTGGTTGCCTCCTGTGAGCCCCCTACTGGGGACCTGGCCTGCAACCCAGGCATGTTCCCTGACCGGGAATCGAACCAGCGACCCCTTTGGTTTGCAGGCCAGCACTCAATCCACTGAGCCACACCAGTCAGGCCTCTTCATTGGTTCTTGACCCCCCATACTTCATCTCTACTGACCACCAAAGGTCAACCAGCATGATCCTGACCTTGAAGTCAAACCATGAATGCCTACATGGTGGAAGGTCATCTGCAAAGCCCCATTCTGAAGAAGACTGAGAGTCCCAGACACACTGCCCACGGAACACCAAGCACAGGGACTTGTGGGACCAGAAGCCAGGTTCCCCAGGAGCTTCCCGTGTCTTCCATAAAGACCTGGACGGACTCTGGAGAAGAACTGAGAGCTTCCTGGTCCCAGCCACAGGGTCTATTTTCTTTCCATCACTCCATGGACACAGGCATTACAAAGTGGCATCATTTTTCCACTTGCCTTTCACCCAGGAAAACAGGGTGAGGCCAGGACACGGCTCACAGAAGTAGAACATGTTTCATCTAAAGCCCTGGACCCAAAGAAACAAAAATTCCTTCATATGGGAAGACTCACTCAGCCTCCAGTTCATCCACTGAAAACTGGAGATAATAATGCACATTCCTTAAGCCATTCGGAGGTTCAGAGACACTGTGCTAAAGGACCTCCCATCACACCTGGCCCAGAGTAGGCACACAATAAATTGTAATTGTTGTCACTATCACCACCACTAAAGAGAGTCTGTCTAGGTCGACCATGATTTTCCAAATATTTCTTTTGTAAAGAGCTTGAATACCAAATGGTACAATTTCGAACTGCACGCTGGGGTGGCTATTAGTAATTACGTGTGAGTTATGCAGTCACTGTGCACACCTGGACCTTAAGAGCTTGGCATCTGCTCCTGTAACCACTGACATTTGTAAAGAGAAACAGAGGATGCTCTGACCGCTGTGGCTCAGCTGGCTGGGCATTATACCACAGGGCGAAGGGTCGCTGGTTGATTCCCTGCCAGGGTGCATGGCTGGGTTGCGGGTTCAGCCCCAGGGTGGGGCTCGCATGAAAGGCAACCACTTGAAGTTTTGCACATCGATGTTTCTCTCTCCCTCTCTTCTTCCCTTCCTTTCCCTCTCTCTAAAAATAAATAAATAAAATCTTTTAAAAAGAGAGAGACAGAGAGCAGCAGGACAAGGGTGTTGGGATGGAGGACAGCAAGGACTAGATAGAGGGATTAATTAAAAAACAACCCCCCCCACAAAAACCCCTACTCATTCCACATCTCTGCCACTCCCCAAACACGGAACTCCTTTTTGGAACTCCCCAGGAGGCCCGATCACTCCCCTGTTGAGCTGATGGCCAGAGCTGCTTGATTTCACACTGGTCAGCCACTGCTTGTTGGGCTGGTACGTTGGCCTGCACGTGGGTACTGCTCAGGGGCAAGTCCCGGCAACTCCCTAAGGTGATAGTGGGAGTGCTGGCCTCAAGACGGGGAGGAAGAGCAGGGGCCTGAGTCCTGGCCTGGCTTCCCAGGGGCATGTGCAGAGTTGGACTTGGTGAGGTTCGCCATCCTAGGAGGTCCTGGAGCCTTGTCTCAAGCGGCCCCAGACCAGGGCTCGAGGCGCTGAGGAAGCGGCAGGAGCAAGCTACTCACAGGGCATCTGCAGGCAGTGGTGCAGGACGGAGAGCAGGCAGGGGTAGGCCTCCGTGTGCTTCAGCTTCCTGT
The DNA here is from genome assembly GCF_022682495.2 of Desmodus rotundus. NCBI lineage: Eukaryota > Metazoa > Chordata > Mammalia > Chiroptera > Phyllostomidae > Desmodus > Desmodus rotundus. The sequence continues at coordinate 7,303,782 of NC_071397.1, read as the reverse complement.
GGATCAGCTCGAACATCTGGGAAGCACTCTTGGTGTCGATGTGGACCTGGGGGAGTGCAGGGAGCAGTGGCTGGGATGGGGGAAGGGAGCAGAGAAAGAGAATAGGGGAGAGAAGACCCTGCCTCCACCCACTGAGCAATGGCCTACCTCCCAGAGAGCCTACCTTCCCCTGCCTCTGCCCCAGGCTTTAAAAAGGAGGAGCGAGATGTGCTAATTATGTAAAGCAGGGTTTCTCTATCTCAGCTCTAACGGCCTCTCGAACCGGATAATTTTTGCTGTAGGAGGCTGTCCTGTGCATTGTAGGAGGTTGGGCAGCATCCCCAGTCTCTGTCTATCAGATGCCAGTGGCATCCTCCTCACGCTAGTTGGGACAACTTAAAAATGTGTCAAGACGTTGTAAATGTCCCTGGGTGAGGCAAGTGGGGACAGCAAAATCGCCCCTGGTTGAGAACGACTGATTCGAACCCAGGGAAGGAAGCAGGGACATAGATGATTCAAGAAGCACACAGGTCCACAGCCTGGGCTCAGACCCCAGACCTACTCTCCAGCTGTGCAATAACGGGCAAGCTGCTTGTCCTCTCTAACCTCAGTCTCCCTGTCTACAAAGGGAGGGATTTTGAGAGAATGTACTAGGATGGTGTTTGGTGGCTGAAGCCCCACCCAGAAGTAGGTTTCTATTTGCACAGGGATTTTATAGTTCAATACTAAGCAGCAGAGTTGTGTATTTTATGGGTTACTAAGGCTAAAATGAAAACATGATTTTGTTTGCTAAGCATGATCTGGTTAGTGATGGGGAGAGGTGTCTCAGGGAATTGCTAGAGTGCCGGGGAAAGTAGTCCAGAGAGGCATTTGAGACTACTCATGTGTAAGAACGAGCTGTCTCTCTTTTGTTTGGGGGTTGTGACCTGCTGGGGGGGAAATACCCTATCAGGTAAGGCCTGCCAGGTGAGGCCTCCAGAAACAGGACCCAGCTATGGGGGGGGGGGGCACCAGGAGCCCAACCAACACTAGACCCACCACAGTGGCTGCAGGGCCACCTGAGACCCACTGCAGTCACCTCACTCAGGCAGGCTCCTCACCATGTCAAACCTCCTGGCTAGCTCCAGGTCGTCCTCGTTGCGGACCATCTCAAAGAAGTCTAAATGCCTAGGTAGGGTGGGAGTACAGAGAGTGTAGACATCAGCATCAGGCCATCCTTGCCTGTTCAAGCCCCACCAGCTAAACCTGTGTTTAATTCAGCTGAGGCCTCTCAAACCCCAGTTTCCGAATCTATAAAACCAGAAAGAAGCCAGCTGTCTGCAGGCCAACCCATGGCCTTCTCAACATCGGGCACTATTGACATTTGGGGTTGGATTATCCCTGGTTATGGGAAGCTAATCTGTCAGTTGCAAGAGGGTCAGCAGCATCTCTGACCTCCACCCACTAGATGCCAGTGGTACCCCCCACCTTGAATTGCGACAACCAAAAATGTCTCCAGCCATTGCCAAATGTCCCTGGGGAGGGCGGTGGGGGTTAAATGATGCCAAGTCAAGGACTACTGTCCTACAGATCCTTCCCAGTGTCCTCATACTGTCCCCATGGCAGCCCTCAAGGCAAATCTCACTTTCTACCCCATCCGCTCCCCCACTCCACCTCAAAAGGATCCATCCTCTCTCGCTTAAGACCCAGTGTAACACCATAGCCTGTTTCAATGGAACAGAACCAGAGGGGCTGCCGGTGACCCAAGGGAATGTAATTGTGCCCTAGATCAACAAGGGCCTTTATGGCTTGTCTTCTGAGTGGGGCATTTGTGTTGAGCGGCAGTGCACCTCAGGGCATTGGACATTCCTAGTCCCTAACAACCAATATTCAGTGTCCCCACCATGCAGTTTGAAAACCTGTGACACTCCCCCATGTTTCCAAATGCCCCCTAGGGGGCAGTACCATCACGGTTGAGGACTACAGGGTCCAACCTGTCTATAACATCGGAGATCAAACAGCAGATCAGTGAAGAAGCAGTAGGGACACAGGTAAGACGCGGGACCAGGGGGTGGGGGAGCTACCCCCCCACCCAGAGCTGATTCTGCATTGATGCTGAGTATGGAAGGTGGTCTCCAGTGGGAAGGACAGCCTCCAGGATGGTCACGATCATTACCCACCAAGGTGCTGTCCCCACAGGGCTGCCATGGGGATGGGTGGCTTGGGTCTTACTTGTCCAGGATGGCATTCTCATGCTGCCGGAGCTTGTCGATCACAGGCTGTATCCCCAGCATGAGGAACTCATACCGCAGATGGAGGCGGAACTCCAGGTTATCCTGGGGATCAGCAAAGAAGGGCCAGACTCACTGACCGGGCTCAGTTTCCACGAGAGTCACCAATGGATCCTCATGGCCGCACCAGTCACTGTCCCACCACATTTGCAGCAAATTCGCCTGGCACTGCTTCAAGTCCCAGAGTCCCAAAAAAGGGTGGGAGGAGACATCTTTTCATGTTGTTAATTTATTCCCTTTAGGTCTCCTGCCTCATCTCCTTTGAGTCTCTTGCCAGGTTCTCTGTAGCTTTTGGCAGCACAGAGCAGTGTTGCCGAGTGATACAGAGCACAAGCTTGGGAATCAGAAGATGTTGGTTCAAAGCCTGCTCTGCCACTTTACGAGTTTGGTGACTTTGGGAATACCTTAGTTTCCTCATTTGTGAAATGGGCATGACACTATCTACAGGAACGATGTTAGTAAACGTTACCCGATGAGTTATGGTTACCAACGAATCAGAACAGGTATCGGCCGTCAATGCCTAGTACTGAGAAAGGTGTCAGCATCTTAGAGACAGACTATTCCCCCAATCCACCTCATCTAACTCAGGTCATCAGGACTGGATGCAAAAAAACCCAACAAAAAACCAAAACCAAAACCAAACAAAACATGCTGGCAGAAAAGAGGGAAAAGCAGAGATTACTACAGTGCTCCTTTTATCCTCCAATAAGCTGACCTTGACTGGAGCATCCGATTACGTTAGAACTTGGGGAGTTCATATGCTCTTCAAATTCTTCTTTAATAGTTGCTATTTTTATGGTCTGAGAATCCTATTCTGATCCCAAAGGAAAGAAATGTAAAAAACACACCTCCTAACAGAAGGTTGTAGAAGAGCATGACGGGTCAACCCAGAAACCATTCCAGAAGGTTTTTAGAAAGCTCTAGAAAAAAGGGGCCATGCTTCTCCTCCTCCTGTAAATGACCCCACCGCCCTAAGCCATCATCATTCAGCCAAGATTGGGGTTTGTCCATAACAACACAAAATGCATGACGCTACCTGCGCAGGAAACTCTCCAGGAGTCCCTCAACACAGTGAGGTCAATGACAAGCTATTCTTTCTTAGCCCCAAAGAAAGAGGCAAGGGGTGATGAAGATAATCTGAAGACAATGATGCTACCATACCAACAAGATGCGTGGCCCTTTCCTCTGCTACCTCCCCCGGAAACACTCACATGCTAGCCCAGGTCCAGAAAGTCAGGGCACAGCAAGGGCCAGGCAAAGGGGCCTCACCTCTCCAGCACCAGCATTGAGGACAGCATTGATGAAGGACATGATGGCTGTCTTCAGATTCACTTCATCCCGGTACCGGCCCAGGCTGCGGTCCAGCTCATTCAGCAGTGTCTGGATGGAAGGGCAGGACAGGAAAGGAGAGGGGGGCTTGGGATCCTAAAGGTCAAGCCTCTGCTCCTTTGCTCCTGCCATTACAACAACCCAGAATGCCCCACCCATGCTTTCCACCGAACCTACCCAACTTATCTGGGACCTTCTCTACAGCATCTGAGAAGCATCCTTTGCCTCTCCACACCTCCGCCTCAGCCCTGCTGTACTGTCTCTCCACTCAGCCTTTTGGGGCTGGTTTATTTTGTTGGGCGGTTCTGAAATACTGCTTCAGCACCTTCCGGCTCTTCACAGCTCATGCATGTGCTGCCAAGCTTCTTGACAGCATGCACACTGCCTCGGATCTGTTTTGCACCTTCCGTAAAGGGCCAGGGGCCACTGTTTGCAGAGTAGGTGCTTGAAGGTATTTGATAACAGAATAAACAAACAGCCAATACCGGTGGATACACCAGAGAGACTAATGACAGCTCACATCTATTGAGACTTACTCTGCACCCAGACACTTTATGCTTGTTGTCTACCTTTTCCACACATTTCTGGGGGGCAGATCAGGGAGAAGAAAAGAGAAATGCTTGGCCTCAGCTCCCAGGACTGGTTCCAGTGTCCCGTAGTAGGCACTGGCCTGGTATAGGGCCTAAAACCTTGAGCCCAACAATTGCACTCAATTCAACACTTCTTAACTGAGCCCCTATAATGAGCCAGGTGCTGGGCTCAGAGAGGTAGAGCCACGAAAATGAAACAAACCAATATCCCAGCCTCGGGGAACCCATGTTCTAGCAAGAAGTCTATTCTCCCAGCCAAACGCCTGTCTCTTAAAGCCCCTCCTGGGTTTTCTTTCACACGAGCCCTCTGCAGGCACCTCACCTGGAAGCGCGTCCGCTCAGCTGCGTACACCTGGTAGTGCAGCATGGCTTGCAGCACTTTCTTGTGACCGCCAGGCACTAGGCACACGGCGCCCAGGATCTCCAGCACCGCCACCTTGGTCTTGCTGTTCTCGGTGCGCAGGCTCTGAGCGATGGTGCTGATGGCCTCGGGCTGCGCCAGCACGTGAGCCCGCCCCTGAGAGTTGTTCATCAGAGCCTTGATGCAGCCGATGAGGGAGGTGTGGATGCGGCTCTCGCAGGTGGCGTGGTCCATGCTCCGGAGGAAATTCAGCAGACATGTCAAGCCATCCAACTCGATGAAGCGGGTCACAAACCTGCCCAGGCCAGAGTTGTCAGCACATCAGGCATCATGCGCTTGCATATTATTCTGTGTAACTATTTGTAAATAGTTACTCGGTTACCTGTGCACCATTGTGTCCCACCTAAAGTAACCACTTGGCTCAAAATGTATCTAAAAGCGCTGAAATCCTATCACCTCAGAGAGGACTTGCATCTTATTTGCATTTTAAATACTCTGCATTTGCATGTTAATGTCTGTCAGTTGCATAGCTGTGGTGCTGTGTATGTGAAGGCAATGATCGCGGCAATGATTACAATAATTATCTTAGCTGTTAAACCTGCAGACTCATCTCCAGGGAGGATGGAAATTAAGAGAATTAAAGTCAGACAACAAGGAAGACTTCTGGACCAGGGGAGGGTGGGGGCAGTGCATCAGAGTCTCTCAGACCAAGGACCAAGGCTCTAGTGGGGTGTCCAACCCATGGCCCACGGGCCACATGCAGCCCAGGATGGCTATGAATGCAGCCCAACACAAAATCGTAAATTTACTTAAAACCTTTTTGTTTTTGCTCATCAGTTTTCGTTAGTGTTCGTGTATTTAATGTGTGGCCCAAGACAACTCTTCTTCTTCCAGCGTGGCCCAGAGACACCAAAAGGTTGGACACCCCTGTGAGGGAGGGTACTCTTCAAGGAGTCTTTAAGAAAACAGCTGAGTCGTCCTGAATGTTAGCAGAAACACCAAAACCATTTAGTTAAGGGGTTCTTAACCTAGAATCTGGGTTCCCTTAAAGGGTCTCTGGCTAGCATTCAAGGGTCCGTGAACTTGGATGGAAAAATGAAATTATCCAGGCATATCTCGTTTTATTGCACTTTATTCTGACTTGCTGAAGGCTCAGATGATGGGTAGCATTTTTTAGCAATACAATATTTTTAAGGTGCATACACTGTCTCTTAAGTATAATGCTAATGCAAACTTAATAGGCTACAGTATGGCATAAACATAACTCTCATGTGCACTGGGAACCAAAAAATCAGTTTGACTTGTTGTATTGCAATATTCACTTTGTTGCAATGGTCTGGAACCAAACCTGCAGTATCTCCGGTATGCCTGAACTTTTAGTTTGGATAAGCTTTAACTGAAATTTGGGGCATGCAAGCTTAGAGCCCTAGATTTAGTAGAACAGTAAGTGACGATCTGAGCAATGTCATAAACGAAACTGAGGGAAGTACTACATACAATACATTGGATCCCGAGTGTATTTGTGTGTACTGCTATGTTATACAAGTGTATCTAGAAAAATAAAATGTACTCTCAAATTAAGTTGTTAAAATAGGTATTATGTACATTACAGTGTGTTTTCTGTCTTCCACTAAATTTCTACCATGAGTATGTGTGACTTTTGCAATCGGAAGTATATCAAGGGAAAGAAAAATTAATTGAAGTGGAATACAAATCTGGCAACCCCGCCCTCCACACCCCTTTACTTCCTGATCCCTCATCCTTCCTGCAGCCCCTTCCCATGCCTGAGCCCCCCACTCCATCCTGACTGACAAGTGGAGATCGGGGTGCTCCACTCTCCTTGGGGCTCTGTTTCCGGGCTCCTGGGGCAGAGACCTCAGCCCAGACAACACACACATCAGTGTGCTTGTAAATGGTAAAAGGCTGGCTCTCTGGAGAAAGGAAGGAAGAAAAGACCTGGAGTGTTCGCTGATTTCCGCGGTATAAACGCTCCCCGCACAGCTGACGTCCAGCCATCAATGTGACGTCACTGGACGTGGAGTCAGGAAGAGCTGTACCGTTCACACCACTCGTCTGCCATGCACATGCCACAGGCACACACTCACGAGAGTACACAATAGTGAAGATTACACATACCAGCCAAGTGGAGTCAAATCATTAGGATCTAGGGACTGAGAAGCTGAGCACGTATTAGCTGTTTTTGACATAACTCATTTAATCATAAACCTGTATTGTTACATTTTAATCACAGCAGTGTGTAACAACCCGTTGGCACGACTGCTGAAAATGTAACACGTGGCTCTCACAAGCCTGTAGGAGCCAGTTCCCAGACGGAAGAACCTGCGCCTCCCGTGCTCGCTCCGGGCCCTGGCTCCGCGCGGCCTGGTTGCCATTGTTATGGGCGCCAGTCTGGAGGTGACATCTCACCCACCGGCGCTGCTTCTCCCCCTAGTGGCTGGCAGATTCCTCACCCGCCCTCGGGGGGACCTCGCCCTCGGGGGGACCTCGCTCTCGGAGCTCACCCTCCCCCCCCCGCACCCCCTTCCTTCTGCCCTGTCCTCCCAGGAACCTAGGGCGCCTGCCCTCAAATCCTCTTTAGACGCAGCTCTCCTGGACCGCAGGCTTATTCCGTTGGCCCCTGTCCTCCCCGACCCGGCACGTCCGCCCCCGACCCGGTGGGGACTTCAGGAAGGTGAGCGGAGCCCCCGGGGGTAAGCGGGGGTGGGAAGAAGTGGGGAAGGGGAAACACAGGCGGTCACCTCATAGGCTGTGTCCGGAGAGCCGTCTTCAGGTCCTCCACGACTTGGTTCCTCATCTCCGTCTCCTCCTCGTCGAAGGCGTACAGGCTCTGCATCTAATGTAACAGGTAGGTAGAGGTGGGGGGTCCCGCTGGTCCCGCCTCCCAGCCGTGCACCCCCGCCCAGGGGTGCGGGGCCACCCTCGCCGCAGGAAGGGGAGCAGGCTGGGGAGTGGGCCGCTAAGGCCGAGCCCCGGACTCCGCATTCCTCATCGGGGAAATGGGGGGAAAGGTTGGCCCCTGCCGATCTCGCAGGCGTGTGCCATGTGCACACGGTGCGACTCTACAGTCACGCAGGGAACAGAGGGACGGCTGGCGACGGCGACTCCGGGTCTGATCTCCAGCGAGTGGGCGTGAGGTGCGGGGACAGGTGGCGCAGGCTCGCTCTCCCCGCCATGGGGCCCAGGCGGAGGGGGCGCCACTCACCGCAGCCATGGAGTTGATGCGGTCGATGTAGTAGTCAGGCCAGCTGGTCGCCATCTTGTTGGGGTCCTCCTGCTCCTGCAACAACAAGAGGTGCTCGGCCCGACCCACGTGCTGGCGGGGGGCGTGGCCTGACGTCCCCTGCGCCCGCCGAGCACAGACGGAGGCCTCCGTTTCTTCCTCGGTAAAACGTGCGTGAGAATCGCTGAATCTCGTGACCCGCGGAGGACACGGGCAGAAACCATGCAGATGTGTATATACACTTTCCATGAACAATATGGATAACTAAAACTAAATTCATCTTTCCCTCTTACATGTGTTCTGACTCTATTCAGTAAAATAGGATTTTGTATCTGTTGAACGTAATGAAATTTGTGCTGATATTTTATACATCTGTTTTTTTTTTAATTTATTTTTTCAGATACTATCATTCTCATTGTAGTTTACAAAAGGACTTGGTTAGGGATAGTTTGGGAATTTAAGAACTTGGTCTTTCTCCCAGATAGTTTGAGAAGCAGTGATACGAAGCATTTGATGGAGCCTGGCACATAGTAGGTGCTCAATAAATAATAACTTTACAGAAAGAGAGCATGAGAAACTCCTAAGACTCGCAAGGATCTGTGTCTGTGTCTTGGAGGCAGAACCCAATATCCCAGGGCCTTTGGCTTAACTGTCAGGTCCCAAGACAAAGCCTCAATTCCACCCCAAGTGTGGGCAAGAAAGACGGGAGTTGGGTAAACATCAATGTTGACTGAAAAATCCAGCCCTCTCCTCCAGCCATCAGATGTGCTTCTGGGCATTACACAGACCCAGCTCATTCCTGTCCCTGTCCCATTTGGCTGTTCTTTCTTGTCTGCTCTCTGCCAATCTCCTGCTTCCAAATCTGCATGAAAACCTACCTCCTCCAGAACCTGTCTGCCAGCTGGCCTGAACTTTGCCCTGAACCCCTCAGCTCCATCCACTTGGGATTCATGATTTGGTTTCATAAAATCCAAATCGTAGACCAGGGGGAAAGCTGCCTTGATTTGGTCTTTGTGACTTCATGTGACTATATATGTTAAATCTCAATGCCTGAGGGCCCCAAATTCTATCTTCTGCCTTGGAGAAGGGGTCACAGAACCAAAAACAAATGCGTCATAAAACACATATTTCCCTGCCTTTGCCGGCTCATCCTTTATCCATGCCATATGCATTTAATGAGCACCTACTATATGTCAGTCACTGTACTGAGTCTTGAAAATACTGAGCAGAGAGTCAAAATCTCTGCCTCCCATAGTGTCAGAGTCATGGTGACATGACGGATGCTGTCTGAAATAACTGTCCGTCATGGGCCATGGAAATTCTGGGGGGCATCTAACACACAGGCTCGTGAGGGGGTGAAGCGGTGGGGGGCTGAGGACTGGGCTCAGTTATTAAGATTACTGAAGCTACGACAGTCAGAGAGGGTGTTACAGACATTGAGAAAAGTGTTGGGGGTTTGAAAGTGAATGAGGAAATTACACACAATTTAATTTGGAGAGGAGAGACAGAAGTCCTTACATTTTAATAATTTTTTATTTTAGCTGTATAAGAGATCACCTTAAAGGAACCCCACAGTAACTCAATTTGGAAAGTGGGGAATCATGAGATGTGATTAATTACTCCTGAAATTAATTTTCTCATTCCTCCCTCCCCTTCTTCCCATGACTGCCATGACTGGAGGGTTTTTTTTTAAGACCTGCTTTTCTAACAGTGAGATTCCTGGACACAGAAGGTAGTATCCTGCAGGCACTTTGCACATGTGCACTGAGCACACTAGACAAAGACCCGCAGTGTGCGCAGCCCATGCATCTCATCACAGGTCGTCATACTGCAGCAGGCCAGGGTTCCAGCCGGCCACAGTGCAGCCACTGCTATAGCCAGCTGGTGACTGCAGCGAGTCCACTGCCTCTCAGGCTTTCCTTGCCTCCTGTGCAGAATAAAGCACCAGACTGGATGGTTTTTCAGTTCCTTCCAACTCTAAAATGGTGTGTGATGCTAATCCCCCAGTTTCATAAAGTTGGCCTTTCTCATTGTGGAGCTCTGGATGGGACAGATATCAGTGCAGGAATAGCCAGGGCCTAAGTACCAAACACCTACACCCTGAAGTCAAAGGAACAAGCTGCAAGTCTGAAAAGTTGCAGAGGGGAGGGGAGGACGAAGGTGGCCCAAAGGAAAAAAAAAAAAAACAGAGTGAAAGAAACAGGGTCAGGTAGCGGGCAAGAGAGGCACAGAAAGAAAGGGATGTGCAATGAGACGCGGATGGAGAAAGACAGGAAGACAGAAGACATAGAGGGAAGGAGCTAAAGTCCAATTAAGCTCTGACTGAAGCCCACACCCCTTCCTAGGGAGGGCCAGGATCAGGAGGCTGGCGAAGCCTTTTAATGAACTAGAGGAGAGGGGGGAAAGTGTGAGGAGAGCGAGGCCTCTTGTGACCCTGATATGCACGTTGCCTGGGAGGGCAGGCCTGGGTCAGCATAGGTGCTAAAGATGCTGAAAAGGTCAAGCCCTTCCCTCTCAAACTGAGCCCTCACAACAAAGCTGCCCAGCGATGGCCCAAGTTGGCACACCCTCCAGGCATGGGTCCAGGCACAGAAGGGAGTCCAGACTTGTCACCTCTGTGCCTCTCCAACCCAGCACCACTCCTGCAAGCCAGCAGGCAGCTGCTGAAAGGCTTTTTGAAAAACAGAATTCTATTTCCCTGAGTGATTGCTCTATGAGATGGGGATTTTTGTCCTGATTTTCCCACTGTCATTCCTCCAACATCTGGAACAGTGCTGGTGTGTAATAAATACACCAGGAGCCACTCCGAGCCATGGCCCTGAGATGGCAGCAGAAGGGGTCAGAGACTGTACCTTCTTCTTGCTGCAGTAGATCTGCCATTTCTTCTCAGGGGGCAGCGCAAACACAGCCTCCCGGTTCTTGTCAGTGAGATCCAATTCATCCTGCAAAGACAGCGAGAAAAAATGTCTGGTATCCAGCGATGAATACTCAGCCCTCCAGAAAATTGCAAGTCCGCCCAAAGCTATCCCTCAGCCAACTGTCTTCCTCCCAAAGAGGACCAAGGATATGACAGGACAATTCTTCCTCTGCTGGAAACAGAGCCCACCCCCTTGCTTCAGCCCCAGCCTGCACTGCTTTTATCCACAGGTCTCCTGCAAGGCTTTGCTAGCCCTTAATCCTCATACCCCGGGGTTTCTTGTCTTCCTTCCTCTGTCGTTCTTAAACTTGTCAACACCACAAGTCAAGGCCAGAGGGAGAAAAGAGTCACTCCACAGATCCAGTCCTTGCCCCTATTCTGAAAGTTACTGGGACCGTCTAGTCTCTCCTCCGGAAATTCTCAGGTTCCCCTAGTCTCAGCGTGGATCCCAGCAGGTCTGGGGGGAGCTGGTGAGGACGAGAGACTGAGCAACTCTCCTGGCTTGGAGGGCACGCCATACCAAGGGAGTCGCTGACCTGCTTCCCCAGAGGAGTCCCTGCCAGAGGCAGCCAATCTGCCCACATGGCCCCCAAGACCAGGCAGGAAATGCACAAGGCTTGGGGCTCGGGCAGGTTAGGTCACACTTCCTGGGGAGAATGGAGAAGTTTCTGACTTCATCAAACTTAGGGCAGCTCTGTGAGTAGTTTCGGATAACTTTATAGGTTTGGCTGTGCTGGATGGCCCCGAAAAGGCTCTCTTCTTGAAGACTCTTTGCCTGGGATTCAGGAGCAATGCTCAACCTCATCAAAGACGTGATTAATGGGCCATGGGGAGCACAGCACACTTCTCAACTCAATTACTGAGAGGTTTTTTAAACCAAAAGCAAAACTCGTGTTAAGATAATAAGGCACGGTATTACTAACCTTTTTATTTTAAAGAATGATAAACAGTTAAAGTGATACCTAAGTATAAGGGTCTAAAGTATGAATATTTATACTTTTTTCCCTACACTTTTAAAAAAATCCTCACCTGAGGATATTTTTCCATTGTTTTTAGAGAGAGAGGAAGGGAAAGAGAAAAACATCGATGCAAGAGAGAAGCGTCGATTGGTTGCCTCCCGTATGTATCCAGACTGGGGATCGAACCTGGAACCTAGGTATGTGCCTCAATGGGGAATTGATACCACAACCTTTCAGTTACAGGATGGTGTTCTAACCAATTGAGCTACACAAGCCAGGGTTTCCCTATACTTTTATTCGTGGGAGAACATTTAAGATTTTCCTTCCCCTCGATCAAAGCTGTCCAATAGGAATCTAACATGAGCCACATATATTTTAAAAATGTCCCAGTCACATTAAAAAACTAAGAAATACAGTTTTATATTTTATTTAACCCAAACTATCTAAAATATGGTCATATCCACATGTAGTCAATGTAAAAAAATAATCACTGAGATATTTTACAGAAAACCTGATGTGTATTTTATCCTTCCAGCTCATCTCAGTTCAGAGCAGACACATTCCACACGGTCAGCAGCCCCACGTGACCAGCGAGTTCTGCCACCTTGGACAGCTCACACAAAGGCGACTGGAAACAATGCCCATCAGTTCCCCTGCCTTTGGAAACAAAGACTCCTGCAGACCTAATGCTAATCAGAGGTTCTTCCCTAGAACCACTCTTGACAGAACCCGGGAGGGTCCACAGTCAACATTCCCAGAGCCCTGCCTGGGGTCCCTTCAGTATTTCCTTTTCCATGGTCAGACTCGGAAATAAAAGAAAAAGTAGAATTATTCAACCTGTACTTCCCAAGACAAACTCTGCATCTCTTCTGCTTTGCGTACACAGTTAGTTCCACGAGGAACGTCCTCCCTGCACACCCGCCCACCACCCCGTGGGCCTAGTCTGATTCCCAAGCTCAAAGTCAGCCCCTCCAGCAAGCCTCTGCAGACCTTCTCAGTGAGAGTGCTGCTTCTTCCTTCCTGAACTCCAGAACAGTTACATTGACCATTGTATTGCGGTCATTTACGCATTTGTCTTTTCTCGCCAATGGTCTCTGTCACTAAATCAATGGACATTTCCCGGCAATTTGGCTCAGCCCAGATAGCACATGGCTCTCGTTGACTCTCTCTGCCCTGGTGTCTTTGACAGCCGCACTGTTGGGCCGTCCCTCCTGCTTCCCCTCAGGTTCCCCTCGGGCCCCCTCAGTGACTCCTCCCCCTCTCTCCTAACATCAGAGTCCCTCAGGACACCATCCTGGGTCCTTTTCTCTCCTCCCTTGATGCTTCCCTGGTGCAGCCTTCCCAGTCATTCCCAAAGATTCATCATTACCCTGAACTCTCTCAAACCTGTACCTCCAGCCCACCAGTTTCCCGAGCTCTGGATCCTGGGACCCTTCTGCCTCCTGTACTTACCTGCGCTGAGGTACCTCACACACCTATGTAGTGTTGTTATGTGCCAGACATTGTTCTAAGTGCTCAGTGTTTCTCATTACAGGTGCTACAGCCCATCTTACAGATGGGAAAGAAAGAATATGCAAACTGAGTCCATCTTCCTAAGCCTCTAAGCCCAAGTGTCCGCTGGCAGATCCTGTCCTGTACAGGGGCCGACGTCCACCCAGTTCCTCATGGCAGACACCTGGGCGGTCCTTGACTCGCACTCACTCCGCCATCCCAACAAGCACTCTTATAGTTTCTCCTAAATAGCTGTTGCATCTGTCCACTTCTCTTCATCCTCACTGCTCACACCTGAGTGCAAGCCCCTCTTCTTCCTATCTTCGACTGCACCAAGAGCCTCCTAATGGTCCACCCAGGACCATTCTTCAACAGAGTACCCTGAACGGTCTTTTAGAAAAGTGGGTTGGATCACCTCAAAGCCCTGTTTAAAGCCTTTGGTGGCTTTCTGTGGCCCTTAGAACTTAATCCAAATGCTCAGTTCTTCCCATTTCCATGGTGTCTCCCAAAAGGACTTGCTCTTTTCTATGGGGGACCCTCTGATTGTTCTGTACCCCCATTCACATATCTAACCACAACTCTATTTTCAGATCTCGGTGGAAGTGTCCCTGTTTCAGGGGGACCGTCATGACCCCCCATACCAGAATAAAGCTTCTTGCTAGATGCTCCCACAGGGCCCCTGAATATTCCCTTTCCAAATACTCACCACACTTGTCATTATTGTTCAGGACCAGTGTCCCCTATTAGACTTCTCGGACGCAGGGACTGTGCCTGTTGGCTCATCATTAAATCCCTGCCCCCACAGAACCTAGCACACAGAAGCGAGCATTTGGATTTAATTCTATGGGCTACAGAAAGCCACTGAAGGCTTTAAGCAGGGCATTGAGGTGATCCAATCTACTTTTCTCAATAAACATTTTTTATTTATTTGATCAATAACCGACACTAGTCTCCTTTTAGAAAAAACTTCTCTGACTCGTCCTTGCTTTTGCCAAAGAACCGTGTTAGGAGCCCTGTTCACTAAAGGTGCTCAGTAAACACCTGCTGAGTAAAAGGGCCACAGGAAGGAATACCTCTCATCCTGTCCTTCTGTCAAAACTCACGCCCTCTGTTCAAGAAAATGTGCCTGTGAGAATGTAAGAAATACACTGTTGACTTTGTTCCCAGCTCCTAGCACACAGCTCCTAAATCCCTTGGAATTTCCTGGGTGATAAGAGCCTCTTTTCTCCTACTGAAGCAACTCTTCATGAGACCTAGTCACTTCCAGATGGGGGCTGGCCACCAGAAAGATCAAGCCTCGATTAGAAGCCTCGAAATTTCAGCCTCATTTCCCAAACTCTGGAGAGAGGGCTGGAGGTTGAGCTAAAACTTGCCTACATGATGAACTCCATGAAGCCCTTAAATGGCAAGGCACCAAGAGCTTCTGGGTTGTTGAACCTAAACTCCACAGGGACAGAAGCTTTTGTGCTCAGGTCAGGAGCCTTGCTGCCCTTACCTTTCTGGTCATTATCCTATGTACCCCTTTATCTGGCTGTTCCTTGGTATTCTTTATAATATCCTTTATACTAAACTGGCATTAGGAAGAAAAGTGTTTCCCTGAGTTCTGTGAATCATTCTAGCAAATTATTGAACCTGAGGAGGGGATTGCGGGAACCCCCAATTTGCATCTAGTTGAACAGAAGAGGGGGTAGCCTGGGAACCCACTACTTGTGACTGGTGTATAAAGTGGGGGGCAGTCTGCTGGGCCTGAACCCTTAAAGCAAGGGGTCTGTGCTAATTCCAGGTAGTTGGTGACAGAAGCGAGTTAAGTCATAGGACACCCAGGAGAATCGGTGTCCACAGAGAATTGGAGAATTGCTTGGTGTGGAAATCCACACACTTGGTGGCAGCCGTGTTTTGAGTAAAACACAGACCTCAGTAGTGCTGACTAACGCCCGTCAGGCTCCACATGCTAGTCTACACTGGGAAACACTCTGCTCTCTCCCGTCTCCCCATCCCAAGGAAAAGGTATAAATTAAGACAGCAACGAGTTTTCCTAAATCTGACGTAATGTAGAAGGTGGACAAGTTTTTCATGTAAACTTCATGGTCTCATCTTACAGGGTCCTGTTATTGGAAGGCTAGATGGCCTTAATCAGATACGTCTATTATCGAATTCAAGTATGATGTCTCATTCCAAGTCACACTGCATTGTTTCCCCACTGGTCAGCCAGGAGTATGAGTGACCGAGGAAGGGCTCACGGTAGATGAGCTCGTGCTTATCACTCCGCCCCACGCCCAGGTTAGGTGAGTCCTGGGCACAGATGCTGCCGCCTCCCTGACCTGGGACTCTCCCTGGAGTGCAGGCTGGTCTCACCATCAGACCTCCAAAGACAGGGATCACGCATCTTTCCTGTTCTGCCTCTTTGTGGTCAGAGGACGATGTTTCACACACAGGCACAGTGTTGCTCTGGTCCAGACAGGTGTCAAAGAGTCAAGGAGAGCTGATGACAGGGTGCGTGACAGAGCTGCTGCCTCCCTAAGGCTAGACATGGGATTTGGTCATCCCATACCCGAGCCAGCTCCAGGTGTGAGGTAGGCATCTCCATCTCCATACTTCTAGCCAGTCATCACCTGTTCTGAGGCACCCACTGACTGCGTACAGAATTCCACCCTGTTTCTTCTTCCTAAGCCTGAGATAGAAGGATCCTAGGGATATTCTGGAGAGCCGAACACAGAATGGTGTCAAGTGTTCTGGTGTTCTTTGAGCTCTCACTGCCTCATTTCACAAAAGTCTTGACTTGTTCTTTTCGTGGTGGCCTAACTGCTGCCCCATTAGGTCAAGACTCCAAAGGAGACATGAGGTAGGCCCATTCTTCTGAGGATACATTTCACAGCAAGTGACTGTTTTGCCCACAGAGCTCAGGTGTCCTGGGGGACCTACCTCAGCCCCAAGCAGAGCTTCAGAGGTGAAGACCCCAGCACATGGGCCCCTGACCTCTGTCTTGCTTTTACCTGCTCCAGCCATCCATTCCCCTCCTCATTGTCAACACGGTCCCTGCCCCTTACTCACCACCAGCTCTGCAAAGCGGACGTTAAGCTCCTCCGGGTTCGGAATAGGACTGGAGAACTCCATGTACTGCAGGGGGCTACTGTCCCGGAGGTTGATCTCAGGGAGGTCGCCGCCCCCAAAGCAGCACAAGAAGCCCAGGCCATGGCGACTCCTCTTGCGGGGGGCCATGGTCACCACAGGCCGGGGGATGATCAACAGGCAGGTGCCCTAGGTCCTCATTGTGATCTGGGTAGGAGGAGAACAGAGAGCACAGAGTGGTCAGGAGTGGCAGCCAGGTAGGCGCGGACGGCGGTCACACCGCCACCAGAACTCCGTAGTCCTCGGCTCAGTTGCCGAGCCCCTTCCCTTCTCCCACTGCATCTCTGCTTTCTCTGGCTCCTTCTACCTGAGGCGCTTCTTCCTCACCACACCCTCCCAGTGTGCCCTCACACGAACACTTTCAGATTGCCAGTCTGCACCCCTAGAGAAGAGAGGAGGTCGAAGACAGCACTCATTTTACCTCCTCCATTGCTGTCAGATGGAACCCTATCCCTTATCCTCCAGCAGACCCATTTTCAGCAGGGCTCACCCACTCCATTCATTCTGGGGTTTGGGGATACCTGGTTCAAATGTTTAATACAATGGGGAGGGAAGAGTTCGTATTTGTAAGTATTGATTCTTGGCTGTTTCTTCTAGATTTGGGTCATGAACAGAATGATGAGGATGTCTCCATGGTCTCTACTCACATCACTGCTAAAAATGTTGACCACAGCGAGGATACAGACGGACCTAGACGGGAATGCCAAGGAACTAGTCATCAACTCTCTCAGGGAACGGTCCTCCAGCCAGCTCGGAATCCACACACCCGTGTAGTTATCTAGCCTTCTTTTCTATAAAGACACTGTAGGAGCTTTTCCTAAAGCCTCACGGAACTCGAGACATGGCTAATCTAAGGTATTCCTTTGAAACAAGCTCTAGAACTTTATCAAGAAAAGATAAGTTAAACGTTTCATAACTTGTTCCTACTGAACTCAAGGTAACTTTCGGAGACCCTTGCTTTGTTTCCTAAGCCCTAACCACCTAGCTAATAAAATAATCATCTGATCCAGCCTCTCATATAAATCCTGATGCATTTTAATTGTCATTCTAGAGCTTTTTACCAGCTCCATTTTTTCTTTCTTTATAGACTTTTTTAACAGACCCAGAAGAGCCTCAAATAACACACAACCTGAGGTTGTCTTGTATTATAGGCCATCTTTTATGGATTTACACATTGGCTCTCCGCAGCTATAATGAACCGCCTGGAAGGCAGGGGCCATGCCTCCTGCTTCTTTGACACCCCTCCCCCTATAGAAATAGCTATTTCTATAGCTAATAAAATGCCTTACACTTAGTGAGTATTCAATAAATATTTCACGGTCAACTGAAAAACAACCTGTGTTCATGGAAAAGGAGGAGAGAGGTCCTTATTAATCAGTCAGGAAATAATGACTGAAATCTCTGATTTCTAGAGGTTGACAAGCCAACAGGAACCCTGTAAGTCTGTTGTTGCCTCCCTCTCTTAGGGACCCATCTAAACATCCGAAACTGAAGACACAGATGATTCAGCTGGAAGTCATGTAGCTTCATGGAAGAGAGCAGAAAACTGAGGTCCAAGGAGGAGATGTCTTATCTGAGGCCACACAGGCTAGGGACAGAGCTGGGGTTGAACCCCAGGACCCCAGTGCTCAGACTGTGGTGTGGTCACTACCTTACCAGAGCTCATCTTCCCACATCAACTCTCCTTTCACCCAATGCCCTAGCTTCCTAGTAGCCTCCCTCCACTAGAGAATATCGATCTCAACAGCTTAGGTTAGAAGTCGTTCCAGTCTCTGCCTTGGCTGGTGTGGTTCAGTGGACTGAGTGCTGGTCTGCGAACCAAAGGGTTGCCAGTTCGATTCCCAGTCAGGGCACACGCCTCGGTTGTGGGCCAGGTCCCCAGTAGGGGGGCACACAAGAGGCAGACACACATTGATGTTTCTCTCCCTCTCTTTCTCCCTCCCTTCCCCTCTCTCTAAAAATAAATAAATAAAATCTTAAAAAGAAGAAGAAGAAGAAGTAGTTCTAGTCTCAAAGGTCCCCTCTAAACCAGCAGAGGGTTATGAAGATCCCAAAGGCCACCTGATTTTCTTCCACCAGAAGGAACTGCTGCCACCACCCCAACTTCCTGTCCACTCCTGCTCTAACCCCTCCTCCTCTTGAGTAGAGTCTTCTAAGTCAGAGGAACTGGGATTTGACTCCTGGCTGGGTGACCCTGCACATGTTTCATGGGACCTTAATTTATCGGGCCCTGAGGTTTCTCGCCTGTGACACCAAGATAATAATCATAGCATCTTCTTCGCTGGCTTTTGGAGAAATGTAATTGAGGTAACATAAATAAGATGCCTGGAGCACACTGGCCCCTCGCTGCTGCTGTGGCTTCCTTATCATTTTCACAGCAAGCTGAGACGGCCCTGACCCAAGCCTGCAACGTGGAGCCCTTATCCGGGCATCGATGGGGCCACCAAGCAGGGCCTTGTAGAAACTTACCCAAGCAGATTTAAGAAGCTGCCTGGCTTTGCCTCCAGTAACTGGAAGGTCTGAACTAGGGGATCTGAACTTTTCTGCAGGCTCTGAGCTACCTCTAGTTGGAAAGGTAAACCCTGGTCACTGACCCTAGTGGAAAGATGTAGGTGAACAGAGTAGTTCATTTCTGCAAAATCCCTTTACAAAGACAAGCAACGGAGGTTCCCATATTAGAAAAGAGAAGCAATATGGAAAAATGGGAAGCAACAACAGAACAAAATCCAGGGGACTTGAACTTGGGCCAGAGGGATTTAACATGCCCCCCACCCCACCACCTACCTTTCTCTCCATTGGAAACTTCCCCAGTACCAACAGCTCCATGCCCTTCCTATTCTGTCTCCTTGCCCCATCCCTGTCTCCTCCCTGTGGGGACAAGGTCTTCTAGGACTTAGTCCCTAAACACAGACCAGCGGCCTAAGACATCACACCACCTGGTCACCATCAATTAGCCTTCTTGTAACTGTCACAGCATCTCCTCCAGCCCTCTGGCTCCTGCCAGACTCTGCCTCCTGAAAGTCACATCCCTCCACATTGTGGAGAAAACATATGTCCAGCCAGCTGTGGGTCAGGGAGTCGTGGTGTTATCCTTTCTGGGCCTCAGTTTCCTCTCGGCCCAGTGGCAGGGTTCAACTGAAGAACCCCCAGAGTCCAGTCAACCCTGATCTTTCACACTATCTGGCTGGATCTCATTCCCAAAGATTTCCCCAGGGGCCCTCCTCCGCCCGCACTGAGCACTCCTCCCACATTCCGCCCGGAGCCAGGAAGCACTTCCTATTTCGTGAGTTCAGTACTCCCATTTGGCTTGTAAAGATGAAAATCCTAACCCTTACCCCCATGCCCTGGCCCACAGCCCCTCTACACACCAGTTTTTGCATTAATTAGGACTTCAAAGCTCCATATCATCCGTGCTTACTCCTAAGTCATAACTAAGAGCAGAATAATATTAACACTGAGACTCTGGTATTTGCCAGACACTGAGCTGTATCTGCATTGCATCCTCATAACGACTCTCTGAGATACGTGCATCATTTTAAAGATGTTATTAAAGAAAAATAAAATCCTGTGGTTCAGAGAAGTTAGGTAACTTACCTAAAGACATACAGTCAGTTATGGCATAGCTAGGACTCAAACATGTGACTTTGACTCTAAAGCTATAAACCACTAAGCCACGGTGCACAGGTCTAGGGAATGTCCTAATCGGAGACCTGCTCAGAGCTTTCTCAAGTGTTCTTTAGGTTCTGACTCAAAATCCCTTGAATGGAGCATTTCCTATGAATTGGACCAGGTGCTTTCACAGCCCGGCAACGTCACTTCAGCTTCGCATGAACTTGTGAGGTGGTTATTACTATTATCCACCCCTAAAGATGACGATATTAGGGCTTGGGCAGCTATTACACGGCTTGTCAACAGCACCAGCCACAAAGAGACAGAGCTGCAACTCACAGCTAAATATTCTGACTCCGAATTCAGTGCTCCTGTCAGAGGACCAAAGCTGTCTCAGAAACTCTCCCTTTAGCTCTTAGGACCAATGCTGTGGCTTCAGAGTACCCAAACTGCCTTCTCCTGTCCCCTCCCCCCAGCTCCATACCTGGGGGGTAACAGAGCAAGGATATGCTATTGTGTCTCCTTGGCCACTTCCCATATGCCTCCAAATGTCAGGCACTCTGCTGACAGTTTAGTACTTTATCTCGTTTATTCACTGAAGTTCTCCAACAACATGACTACCTCTTCGTACTGATGATGATGTTAAGACTCCCAAAGGTCAGGTGACTTGGCCAATGGCCACGTCCTGTGGGTGAAGGGGCCGGATTTTGAGGATAGGGTGGCACACGAACACACATGCTTTCAACCAGCTTTTAGCCACTGGCCTGGATGGCGACAATTGAACTTGGGCCTTCCGCATGTTCCTTCTCCTCAAGGAGGGCCCCTTCTAGTGTAGGAGCCAGGGGAGCGAAGGCAGTCAGCGGAGGAAAGTTAGAGAGACAGGTACAGCGGCAGCACTGAGAAAGAGGACCCGGTTTAGCCTAGGGAAGGCAGGCACCCAGGAGAAGACGACATTGAGCTAGTCTTGGAAAAGTCGAGAGAATTAAGGAAGGGTAAAAAGTGGAAAAAGGCATTCCAGGCAGAGGGAACAGTATAAGCAAAGGCACAGAGCATGGTGTATGTGAGACCAGAGTTCTGACCAGTGGCTTATTATTAGGTTGGCCAAAAAAGGTCTGTTTTATTTTTTCTGTAAAATAAAAGACACATTTTTCATCTTCACCAATAACTTTATTGACTGGGATATTTTGAGTATGTCAGCCATCTCCCACTATTGGCTTCTAGTGGGTAGAGGCCAGGGTGCTGCTGAACATCTTCTGATGCATATGACAGCCCACAGCAAAAAATTATTTTGCCACAATGTCAATAGTACCAAGAAACTTCGCAAAACACTTTTGACACGTTCCATCAGTCACAGCACCTTCTCCATACACTGCATAAATCTTTTTTGTTTCTGTTGCATTTTTACCTTTCTTGAAATAATAAAGCATAATCAGCTGAAATTGTTGCAAATTTTCTTCCATCTTTGATGTTAAAATGGCTGCACAAAAATTCACCAATTTTGATAAGCTTTTTTTAAATGCATGCTGATATGACAGCTGTCACAATACAGTGTAATAAAATTGTTTCAAATGACGTTAAAGACAATTAAGTACTACTGGAGCCATCATATGGAAAAAACTAAATGAACGTTTTAGCCAACCCATACTTTGTGGCTAAATTAATAGGCAAAGGGAATAGATGGGGTATGCAAGAACCTTGGGTTGTCAATACATCTCAGGCATCCTGGGGAGCCTGATCCTTTGCCCTCTTCTCCCCACCATGTCCCCTGGGGCCAGGGTCTGGGAATGGGGTCCAGAGCTTCCCAGGGCTGATGCATGAAACAAGAAGAATGCAAACAATTTCCTGTTTTACAGGCAGACGATTCCTGCCTACTTACTGACCCACTATATGCCACTGGGGCCACCTAGGAAATGGACCCAGGCCCAGCTTCCCCAAAACCTGGCTCCCAAAGGACGAGCCCATGCTTTTCCATCTTGAGCCTCTGCCCATCATCTCCCCACTGCCCACCTTTACCATGTCTGCTCCCACTTCAAGCCTCTGAAGACTATCCCCTCATGCTTTGAGGGCAGCAAACCGGCTTGGGATTCCTTACAACGCTATCTATACACACCTCCACCCTGATGCTGTCCGAATTACCAACGCCAACTCCACCCCACGAACTTGGTTGGGTTCTGCTCATAAACGCTATGTGACATCAGACAAGTTACTTACCCAGCCTCTCTCAGCCTCAATTTTCTCATCAGGAAAATGGGGAAATCATAATAGCACATACTTCACAGGGTTGTATTGAGGACTAAATTAGTTAAGATTTGTAAAGCACTAGCGCCATGGAATAGGCAACACTATTAATAACTACACAGAAAATGCCACTGTTGTAATTATGAAATACCGGAAAGTGGACTGCATTAACATTACAGAAAGTTCTGTGTATGAATGAATCTTACACATTATTGCAGCTGTTGGCAAATACTGCAGGGGCCGAACCTACCCCCAGGCTGTGTTTGTAAACTCAGTCTTATCTGAACGCAGAGCACTCATCGTTCAAGTACCACCTGTGGCTGCGTTCATGCCGCAGAGACCCCACGGCCCACAAGGCATTTACTCCTGGCCCTTTACAGAAAGCGCACCCATCACTGTGATATTAGGTTGAATTATATGTAGCCGACAGTATTCAATTATGTTTAATCTCCAAAATCATTAATTTCATATGGTTCAACTTAGTGTATCAAACTGACTAATCGCATGTCCTGTCTTACCCATTAAAGTGGGAGGGCAGTGTTCTCAATTCAGTGACTCTAATCACAACAGAAAGTCATAATGATCATTTTTGAGCACCTACCAAGTTCAAGGTTTATCTTGAACTTTCACCACACTCCTGCAGGGTAAATATGATTGCCAACACCACCACCCGCCCACCCGGTTTTTACAGATGAAAAAGTTTGAGGCTCAGAAAGATGTAAAGTGTAGAGCTAGGACTCAAACCAGGTGTCCAGACCCCACACCTACCACACTGTCCCCACTCAGTGCCAAGAGGTTGCTGGGAGTGAGCTCCGTCCCTGATCAGGATAAGAAATGACAACATGAAGACATCCTGTCTGCCCACTTCTCTGCGGGTCGTCTCCCACACAGAGCCCCTCCCACCATGTGGTCGATAGGGCCCAATTGTCACTTCCCTGTCAAGCTCAGGACAGGAAAGTGTGAGCCTCAGGAGGGGCTGAGAAGGGGGCAGGGAGCACTTTCAAAAATAATCAAGCTCTCTTTCCAGGACTGAGGGAGCTATTTTTAGCAGCCGCCTAAATTACGGTTTTCCCCTCTGCTCTGGGAAAGGCAAAGAAAGCAAAAGTAAACTCTCTGAGCCCCAGTCTCCTTTGTGCGGATGCGGAAAAAGAGAAGGGGAAGGAGAGAAAGGGGTGTCTTGCTGGATGAGTGAAACTGAAAATTTCCCAAAGTGGCATTTCTCTGACTTGGGGGGGGAATGTGAAAGTTAGGGATTTTCCAACTGTTTTCTCATTTTGAGAAATAATGAAGAGAATATAGGTTTCTTTGTCTCACTGGGGAAGAAAACTAGTAGATGCTAGCTCTCCAAGGCCGTGATCAAGCGTTCATCCATTCACCCCCTGAGTGACTGCTAGGTAGAAAGCAATTTTCTCAGTGTCTCACAGGAACCAAACATCATATCCGATCCTCACCGGGTTTACAGTCTTGTTGGGGAGGCATGTGCATAAACAACTAGGATGCAAGGGACAGAAGGAGGTGCAGCTCCAGGTGGGGGACTGCAGGGAGGGAAGACCGACTTCTGGCTACTGATCTGGAGCACTCACCACAGGAAGTGGCACTGACGCGGGTCAAAGAGGAAGAAAGAATATTGGCACATGCCAGTTGGCTGTCCAGAAAGTATTTACAACAAAGGTGTACCAGAGTGCCTGGCATCAAGAAAGCCCCAAGGGGAGACTCCCGGCCAAGATGGAGGCATAAGTAGATGCACTGTGCCTCCGCACACAACCAAAAGAAGGACAATAACAGATTTAAAAACAAAAAACAACCAGAACTCCCAGAAAATCGAACTGTATGGAAGTCCGACAACCAAGGAGTTAAAGAAGACCTGTAGGAGGGGCGGAGATGGGCAGCTGGGCAGAGAGGACTTGTGGCAAGGTGAGGGCTGGGGGACGGGGACAGGAGGTGGTCAGCAGAGTGGGTGCTCCCACATTTTCATGTCAATAAACCGGGAGGAGCAACTGGGGAGTGAGACAGACTGAGCAACCCAGGGTTCCAGTGCAGGGAATATAAAGCCTCAAAACCTCTGAATGAAAAAACCTGTGGGGTTGAGGGAGCAGGAGAAACTACCAGCCTCACAGGAGAGTTCACTGGAGAGACCCACAGGGTCCTAGAATAGACACAAAACCACCCACCCAGGAATCAGCACCAGAAGGGCCCAATTTGCTTGTGGGTAGTGGAGGAAGTGACTACAAACCGGCAGAGAGCGGAACAAGCGCCACTGTTCCCTCTCAGACCCTCCCCCACACACAGCACCACAACGCAGCAGCGTTGTGGGTTGCCCCACCCTGGTGAATACCTAAGGCTCTGCCCCTTACTACGTAACAGGCGCCCTGAGACAAAAAATGGCCCAAATGAAAGAACAAATCAAAACTCCAGAAAAATACAACTAAGCAACAAAGTGATAGCCAACCTATCAGATGCACAGTTCAAAACGCTGATAATCAGAATGCTTACAGAAATGCTTGAGTATTGTCCCAAAATAGAGGAAAAAGTGAAGGCTATGCAAAGTGAAATAAAGGAAAATGCACAGGGAACCAACAATGATGGGAAGGAAACCGGGCCTCAAATTGACGGTTTGGACCAGAAGGAAGAAATAAACATTCAAGCAGAGCAGAAAAAAAGAATTCACAAAAAGGAGGAGAGAGTTAGGAACCTCCAGGACAACTTTAAATGTTTCAACAGCTACATCGTAGGGGTGCCAGAAGGAGAAGAGGAAGAGCAAGAAATTGAAAACTTATTTGAAAACATAATGAAGGAGAACTTCCCCAATCTGGCAAAGGAAATAGACTTCCAGGAAGTCCAGGAAGCTCAGAGAGTCCCAAAGAAGTTAGACCCAAGGAAGCACACACCAAGGCACATCATAATTACATTACCCAAGGTTAAAGAGGAGAGAATCTTAAAAGCAGGAAGATAAAAGGAGACAGTTACCTACAAAGGAGTGCCCATAAGACTATCAGCTGATTTCTCAAAAGAAACCTTACAGGCAAGAAGGGGCTGGAAAGAAGTATTTGAAGTCATGAAAGGCAATGACCTACATCCAAGATTACTCTATCCAGCAAAGCTATCATTTAGAATGGAAGGACAGATAAAGTGCTTCCCAGATAAGGTCAAGTTAAAGGAGTTCATCACCACCAAGCCTTATTATATGAAATGTTAAAGGGACTTATCCAAGAAAAAGATCAAAATCTATGAACAGTAAAATGACAACAAACTCACAACTATGAACAACTGAACCAAAAAGCAAAAACAAAAACAAACTAAACCAACAACTAGAACAGGAACAGAATCACAGAAATGGAGATCACATGAAGGACTATCAGTGGGGAGGGGGAGAGGGGAGAATAGGAGAAAATGTACAAGGAATAAAAAGCACAACTGGTAGGTACAAAATAGACAGGGGGAGGTTAAGAATAGTATGGGAAATGGAGAAGCTGAAGAACTTATATGTATGACCCATGAACATGAACTAAAGGGGGGAATGCTGGTGGAATGGAGGGTGCAGGGCAGAGGGGAATAAAGGGGGGAAGAGTGGGACAACTGTAATAGCATAATCAATCAAATATATTTTTTAAAAAAGAAAGCCCCAACATAAATGAGAGGTGAAGGAAGTTTACCAGAAGTTTATGAGAGGTTTACCAGGCTGGAATGCAGGGCTCAAAGAGGGGAAGTGGGGGACAAGAAAGGGCCAGAGGAAGGCAGGCCCCAAATGCCAGGCTGAGGAGGAAGAACAGCTGAGAGATGGGTGGTTGGTTGGCTTTTAGTAAAAAGAGTTTGTGAGACCTGATCAGAGCTGGGATTTGATGGACAATTCTAGTGGCACCGTAGTGGGTGGATTAACAGAGAGACAGAGCAAGGGGAAGAGTTAGAGGAGGAAAGCCCTCTGTCTGTCTGAATAAGAGGTAATGAGGCCCTGAATCACTGCGAATGGAGAGGAGGGGACAGATGCCAGAGATGTCACGGAGGGTGTGCCAGCACGTGTGTGAGTGGGTGAGGGGGCTTTGGCATGACACCTACCAATCACAGAAAACAGGACTAGGGCTGAGCATGATGGGGGACTGCTGGGAGCTCTCTGGACAACAGCTGCAAAGTAACAGAGAAGAAAGCATTTCAACACCCAAGTCTCTGCTACCCATTAGAGCCAGAGGGAATCCTGGCCAAAGGGAAACCACCCTACACCTGTTACCTCACCTCCTCTAACTTCCAGGAAAAGCAGCCCACAGCCTCTGTCTGCATGCTCCCGCCTGGCCTCCCCATGGAGCACCCAGTGTGCTAAGAACTCACGCCACTTGGGCAGCCCAGGTGCAGAGGGGCTGCTTCCCGGCCACTCCTCCTGTTCCTCTTTGGGGTTCTTGGACAAAGGCATGCTGTCAGGCATGAGGGCAGGCTCCTGGGGTCCCGTTAGGAAGGTCAGCCCTGGTGGGCCAGCGCACATGGTCATACTCTAGACGCCAGGGTGTCTTCCCAGACACGATGCCCTCATGACGTTCCTGCTAGTCCCTCTCAGCGTCCTGCATCCACACCAGAGAAGCCTTGCATGTGCCTTGGGACCTGGCTGGACATAAATCTTGGACCGCAGGCACATTCCATCTCTTTGGAGGGGCAGGGTTGTGGGGGGCAGGGGCTGGGAGTGGGGTGGAAGGGGATCTGAGCTGACTCCTAGAAGGCAAATGTGATTGACAGCGCAGACCCAGGGGGGCCCCTGGCCTGCCCCTCACTCTTGTCCATACAATTTCATCCATCCATTCATTCATTATAACAAATATTTGTCGAGCACCTAAGTACCATGCAAAGAGCTAGAAAAATGCAACGGCAAACAAGGGTTCAGTCTGGTGGGGCAGTGAACAATTAAACAAACAAGCCTAATGAAGTGTGGATAAGGTGATGATAGGGGAGCACAAATGTTTGCGTCTGGGAATGTTTGCAGGACTCCGTCCCCAGTGGGGTCTCTATTCCACCCTGAGCCCTCAGCTCCTGCGAAGGGGTTAGAGGGGGCATTGTACAGTGGGAAGAGTGTTGGGAAATAACCAGAGATGCCATCAAAGACTCAGGACCAGATATTTCCCACTATTACAAAAGACTGAAAACACCCCAAAGATCAGAACATAAAGACTGGATGATATGGATTGATTAGACAGACACATCCTCACACACACACACAATTCTCTTTGGGCTACTGCAGTGTGGGGTTGTTTTTCTTATGATTTTCCAGATTTTTCAAATTTCTTGAGCATTTAATACTTTCATCAGAAAACAATGCAGTTTTTATAAGAAGAACCACCACAGGCTAAAAATAAAGAGACCCAGGATTAAGTGTCAGCTCTGCCCTAGCAGGCTACCTGCACAAGAGAGGAATGACCTTGGACAAGAGCATAATTTCTCTGAGCCTTGTCTGTAAATAAATGGGCAGGTCAAACCACATGCTGCCTAGATTTTCTCCCGCCTCTGCCCCTGGGACCTGTGCCACAGAACAGGCGAGGTGCGAAGCGATGCTGGTCAAATGGAACCAAACCCCCTGGGCTCCCATTCGTCCGTCATTCAATACTGAACCACTGTTGTTTAGCACCGGCTCTACACCTGGCACTGGTCTTGGTGCTGGGGTCTAAGGGCCAACTAAAGAGACACGCTCCTGCCCTCACGGAGCCACAGTGTCCCGAGCTCAGAGGCCCCTTCCACGGCTCTTTGTCTCCCATCCCCAAAGCCCCACCCTGTTAGTGTTTCTTGCCCCTTTTTCCAAAATGCCATGAGTGCATTTGTTTCATTCCCAAACACCAAGCTCCAGACCCGGTGCACCTCCACATGGTCTCATGCAGGGAACAATGCTGACCTCTTGTTTCTCCCCTTCCCAGCATCCTGCCAACGGCTCTTTGAGTAATGTTTCCAGGAGCACCTGAGTCTGCATTCCTCGGTTCAGCATCCCTCAGGGTTCCCAGTCCACACGGAAAGCCACCTGCTTTGATTTTAAGGTTTGGCCATGTGGTGGGGCTCACAAATTCCATACCAACCAAGCCTTGAAATCAGACCTACATCCCGAGTGCCGAGGCGGACAGGCAAGGACTGGAGCTCTCCCACACTGCTGCTGGGAATGCAGGGTGGTGCAGCCGTTATGGACACCAGTTTGGCCATTTCTTAAAAATTAAACACGAACCTTCATATGAGCCAGTCACTCCACTCCTCGATATTTACCCAAGAGAAATTAAAGGTATGCCTACACAGAGTCTCATTCATAAAGGTGCACAGCAGCTTCATCTGTGATTGCTCCGAACGGGAAGCAACCCGCATGCCCGCGAACAGGTGAATCAATAAACAAATTGTGTAGTGTATCCATATCATAGAATACCCCTCATTAATAAAAAAGGAATGAACTATTTACACATGCCACTCATGGATGGATCTCAAAATAAGTACAAGTGAAAGAAACCAGAGGGAAAAGAGAACATATTGTAAGATTCCATGTAGGTTAGCTTGTAAGGGAATACAAGCTAACCTACAACGAGGTGGCAGTTTCCTATGGAGAGGAGGAGGGTGGGCAGGGAGGCGGTGGATTATGAAAGAGCACAAGGGAAGTCCGGGGAGGGGGTGATGGATATGTTCATTACAGTGATTGTGGAGGTGGTTTCAGAGGTGTATACTTGTCAAATCGCGTACTTCAATCGTGTAAGGTTTGTTATGTTTCCATTTTAGCTCAATAAAGCTGTTAATGGCAAACAAACCAGTATTGTCATAGCCTCGTAACATCAAACACCAAGGGCTCAGGCCGCTGAGACTGGCCCCCTCCTGGAAGATTTCCAATATTATAAGCTACCCTCCAGATTCTAGAAGAGACCCCATGGGAGTGATGGTATGTGGCACACAGACTCCCCCACAGGCCCAAGCCTCAGCCGCCTGGTTTCACCTCCCAGGAGACAGTGGTATATTGTGAAGAGGGTATGCTTTTATACGAAGCCTGTGCCTGAGTGACTCAGTACCCGTGAGCCTCCTCTCCCTCACAGACCCAGGGAGGACAATGCCCACCATGCTCCCATGGGCACCAAATGAAGGGCAAACACGAAGGAGCCAGCACAGCACCAGGCACATCACAGGCCCTCAAACTGAGTTCCCTTGTCCTCTCCCACCTCCGGCCTGCTCAGAGCGACGGCTAAGGCTCAGGACTCAGCCTGCAAAAGTGTGAGAGAAGCTAAGGGGCTCCCAGGAGCTGAGCGAGGATGGAGTGAGACCCAGGGAAGCACAGTCAGGCACACACCTGGTTCCATCTGGGTGTCTCTGGGAATGAGGCTGAATTGACAGCAGGCCAGGGTCTCCGGTGGGTAAAGATGGAGAGCTCACTGCCTGAGATTTGTAAGAGGCAGAGAGTATGGTGAAGGGGATAGAGAACGGGAGCTGTGACATGGCGTTTTCAGGACAAAGCCTCAGGAGGGCTGTGGTCGAGGGGGTAGGGGGCATATCCGACCCATGCACAGCACACAAGCAAGTATGGCAGATGCTCGGGAAATGACCGAGGGAGGGAGGGAGGAAATTAATGCGAGCTAGCACATGAGATCATTTGACTCCGGGTGCAGAGGTGTGTGCGTAGGGGTGGTTGTATGTGTCATGTATGTTTGTAGTGTGATGTATGGTGTGTGTTTATATGTGCATATGTGGTATGGCGTATGTATATAGGTGGCATATGTACATGTGTGCTCATCTCCAGGGAACAAATACACACAATTATACTGACTTTCAAGTCTCAGCAGAAAGAGGATCCAGCCGGTTCCTCAAAGTATATGAGCAGAGAAAACAATAGTATCACTCAAAATCAGCCCCCATGTCAATTTGGAACCGGCCTACCTGTAGATTATAAGGGAGCTGCCCAAGCACAGTATTTGGAAAGTGTTACTGTGGGGGATGCCATGTCTCGGCTTCCTTTTCCCATGAGCCACACTGGCCGGGAGCACAGAACCATTCAAAGGATGCTGTACCTGCCATGGGCCAGAGACAGCATCCACGTTCGTCATCTCATCTCAAGACAACCAAGTGAGGTCACGGTCTTTGACTGATGAGGACATGGAGGTTCAAAACCAGGAGATGACACCCAAACAGAGCTCTTCACATATGAATGACACCGCCTCATTCCAGCCCAGTCTCAATTCAGCTCTGCGTCTATGTATCCCTGTGTGCTTGTGTGTGTCCAGCAGGCGTAACTGGTCTCCCTTAGGTGATATCATAATGGGGCATACACTCCACCTGCCTCTGCTGGTTGAAATTGTCAGGTTGCAATTCAGCTGCTTCCCCAACAAGCTTGAGATGGGAAGAAATTCCTGACAATAATGTGTCACCAAACTATTCCATACTCCACACTTTACAAGACAGATATTCAATACATTTCCAGAAAGAAGGACACTAACTTTTACCTAGCATGAGCTAGGCTGGGCTCAAACTTTCACACTTTTTATTTCAGTTAATTATCTCAACATCCTGCAAAGATGGTATTTTGACGGCATTTTTACATCTAGGGATATTGAAGCTTAAAGAATATAAGCAGCTTGGCCAAGTTCGTAAAGTTCATAAAACATGTGAACCTCAGTGTGAATGATTCCAGAACTCAGACAGCCTTCCCACATGCAGTGTGTAAAAGGCAGCATCGTGGTCAACAGTCGGAGCCCCCATGGCCACGGCAGCGTCCTGCAGTGCCCCACCCTTCCCCACCATCCCGTCCTAATGCTCGAGGAATAATCCAGCACTAGTACAGAGAACCCCCGTTCCCTAGGCAGACGGCAACCCTGGCCCCAGCATCTTACCGCAAACACTGAGTCACAGAAAGGTCTGGGCTGCCCCACCTTCAGGGCCAGCCTCTTGGGCGTGTGAGCTGTATACCTTCAGAAGGACCCCTGCTTGGTTTCAGGCTCTGCTATCACCATCCTGAAATCTTTAATAATTTTTGCGCCGGGCCCCACAGATCATGCAGCTGGGCCTGCCCATCTTCCCCGGCAGCCAGCACAGGCAGACTTTTCCAGGAAGAGCAGCCAGCCAGCCACTCCCTGTGTGCTTCCAAAAATGTGACCCACAGTCCCTGAATGGTCAGCACAGAGCAGAGACCAGTTACGTTAAACTGGGGTGGCTTCCTGCCCAGATGGCCTTGATGGGCAACTCTAACTGCTGGGCAGTTTCCGGCCCTGATCTCTCCTCCTTATCCCACCTCAACCTCTGCTCCACGCTCCCTGGTTCCCGGCTCACTCCTCCCTCAAAGCACCATTGCTCAAGGGACTGAAATTCCTAGAGGGCACAGCCACTTTTATTTCTATCTCCCCCCACAGGGCTTTTTCTGCAGGCACAGCAGGAACTTGATAAGAGCCAGGGATTAAATCAATTGTAGTATTTCCTGAATTCTTGACTCTTATCAGTTATAAGACATATCCCAAAGATTATATGTCCTTCTGCCATGGGTATGAAAAGCAAGAGGATGTGTTGACTCTGAAATAAAGGATTGTTCTACATTTGGGTTCACAGTATTGTCTATCCCGCACCCATTCTAGGCCCATGCCCACCCGGCCTCCTCCTCTCCATTCCCTGTGTAGATCTGCCTTCTCCAAACAGCCTTCCTGGCCATCCTAGTCTTCCTGCCTTCTCCCAGATAAACTCAGCGCACTTTTTGTCTGCTCTGTTTATAGGACACTTCATCATTTACCACTTCATCACAGTTTATGTTATTCTTGTATTAATTTATACTTTTAATTTCAATGAAATAAAGTCGGTAGCCCCAGGGAACAGTTGCTGGCACGGTGCCATGTCCCACAGCGAGCCCTCTTCCTGCAGGAAAGATACCTGATGGCAGTGGGTGGGGCCGGGGGTAGAGAGAGGAGAAAGTTAAGTCCCCGGAAACGAATATTTATGGCAAAACCAATGAACTCAGGTCCTTCAATGTCTTCTCTTCTTCAGAGTCCACTGGAGGTCAAAGGCATCCAGACCTTGGCCTGACCCCCTCAAGAAGCATCTCAAGTGATTCCGTAAGAGGCAAAGGCATGCTCCTTTATAAACTGGCATGGTTAAATCAGATGTTGGCATCCCCAGACAAAACACAGGGCATCTTCATTTCTGTTTCCACTTCCCCACTCCTGCCTGTAAACAAAGGGCACGTTGCAGGTAAAAGGCATAAGATTTCTTTTTCCTTTCTGTGCTTCAAGGAGTGGGATGTTTCCTCCCAGGAAAAGGAGACCCAGTCTCCAGAACATCAGACCGGAGAGGCTGGGGTTTCCTCTGGGAGCCCCGGCCACCACTCCCCATAGGCCCAAGTCCTGGGAGCAATCCGTGCAGGGGCGCGAAAGCCTTTCTTGGACCCTAACTTCCCTGCAAGCTCCACCCGGTTCTCTTCCCTGTAAAGCTTTACCTATCCAGCAGGGCACCTCATTTTCTCCCCCTCCTCTGCTTCTTCAGTGCTCAGTAATTAAGGCCCATGAACCACTTCGCCCTGGAATCTGCATTCTGGATATCACTTCCTTCCCCCTTGTCTCCCCTCTAGAGACTATTTCCTTAGTTCCCCGTTGTCACGGAGTTTCGGGACAATGTGAAATCCTACCCTGCTGTCCCAGTGCTCCAACTTCCTTCTTCCTCTGCGATTTCAACCAGCTGGTTCCATCTGCTTGGCACAGCCTCTCCCTGCCCTTCCCATTCTCCTGGCCGCTCACCTGGCAAGCTGCTCTCCCTCCCCCACGGGTGTGGGCCAGGCACTCCTCCTGAGCGTCTGCCTTTCTCCCATCCTCAGACATCAGACTCCTACCAACTTCCCCTCAGACTGGCTTCATCCTCTCCCACCCTTCAGACCACCTCTGCCTTTTGCTGTGAATGACACCCCAGGCCTGCGGTTCAAAGCTACAGAATCACCATTAACCCTTCCTTCGTCTTGAGCACTGCTATACGGCAGGCATTTTATACGTATTATCTCCTTCAATTCTCACAAAAAAACACCCCTTAGAAGTTGGCATTAGCATCCTGATTTTACTGCTGCGGAAAGTGAGGCTCCCAGGAGCCAAGGGACCTGCCCAAATTCACAATCACAGAACTGGCTCAGCTGGGATTATAGGCTGGTTTTGACAGGTGGTCTAAAGCCCCCATTTCCCCTCCCAGCAGGCTGCACTCTGTTCTCTTCTGTATAAATTATCCCATCAGCTTCTGTGCCCAGTCCACTCAGAAACGCTCCCTGTGTGGGCCCTTTGCTCCTGGGTGGACACTCAGGCCCTGCGCAGACACAGGGCGCGGCTGTGTAGTCACGGTGGCAGGGGCTGGACGTCTACTCCCACACGTCCCAGCACCTCACCCTGTGCTCACTCAGCGAGCTGGTATGTGCTCTGAGCTGGGAACTCTTTCTTCAAGGCATCTTCCTTTTTTACCAGTTCGGCTGACCTCCAGCCCAGGTGGAGGCTGACCCCTCTCTCTGGGCTCCATCTGTACCTGGCTCACTCCTCCTCTTGGCCTCAGGCCAAAACCCATCTACAAGCTACCTTCTCAGATCTTATCCTGGGTTCCCAGCATGCTTTCCTCAATTTAGCTCTTCATTTTCCAGCTCTCAGCAGCAAACCTCCAACAGTGCCTCCCAAAGAGCTTACCCTGTAAACTAAGAGAGCAAAGGGCCCTGGCTCTCAGAATTTCTGAGTCAGCAGATCTCAAGTAAGGATCCAGGAATCTGCATTTTAACAAGTTTTGTATGATCCATACATAAAACTGACCTCATCTTGCTCAAGTTCAGGGCTAGCTGAGAAATAGACACATGAAGCACATAGATGGAGGTCACGTTATCAGCCATGTTCCCGATATGGCTGTGGCAGTATGTGGCTTTATATCTCGGGCCGAATGCACTTCCTAATATCCCACTCATGAGTGAGGCCAGCTCCTGTGCCCAGTGATTAGCATAAGAGGCAGGCCTTGGACTTCCCCATCCCAAGTGATTGGGAGGCAGGCACTTCAATTGACTCTCAGTTCTCGTCCCTTCTCTTTCACCAGCATTGTGCCCACCTTTTCTCAATGTGACCTTTCCAGACCTGTGATCAAATCCCCAGGTTCTCACACCTGGCTGCACAGGAGCATCACAGGACATTGGGAAAGATATCAATGCCTGGATCCAAATCAGAACCAATGAAAGCAGAATCTCTGGGTGGGCATGGGGGGGCCATCAGGGTGAGCCGCTCGCCCAGGCCTGCCCAGGGCTGTCCTGGTTTGAATACTGAAAGTCCCACATTCGGGGGATCCGTCAGTCCCCGGAACACTGTAACAGTTCATCCTACTGGGTGCTGGTATTTGTAAATCTCTCCGGATGATTCCAATTTTCAGCCAAGTTTGCCAAACAGAGGATACTACCTGTTGGTAGAGAGATGCCCCTCCCAATAGGCCAACTCCCCAGGCTTTCCCCGGAGCTCACCTGCCTTTTGTTTGTGTTTTAGCTCAGGTGATCTCAACACAGGTCCCTGGACCAGCAGCATCAGCATCACCAGGGCATGCATTTTTTTTTAAAAGGTAGAGCCAATTCTAGATAATTTTCTCTTCTTTCAGCTACAGATGGATCCTTTTCAAATCCTTGCCAACAGCTTCCAGCATTTACTGATTGAGCGAAGTGGGGGTTAAGGAGTTAACTGTCAGGAGCTCGGTGTGGAAGGTGGTTTGAGGCTGAGAGGCCAGTCCCCAGGGAGGTGCATGGCACTCAGAGGGGGCTTGGTTTTGATTCAGATGCAACAAACTGACCACCACTAACTAGCTGGCTTATTGATGCTGTCTCATTAAATTCGACACTAACTCCGTCAAGTATACGATGCTGCGGTTTTGTGGGGTCCACACATAAAACTAACTGTCCTCTTCTTGCTCAAGTTCAGGCCCAGTTGAGAAATAGATACATGAAGCAAACAGACAGAGGTCACAATATCAAAATCCCATAAAGCTGTGGGATCATGCAGCTTTGTATTTCTGGCCGAATGGACTTTCTAATACCCCCCTCATGAGTGAGGCCAGATCCTGTGCCCAGTGGTTGGCACAGAAGGGTGACGACGTGGACCTCCCCATAGAAGCAGGCTCCTGACCTCACCACCCAGTCCTGGCCAGATGCACCCACCCTGCAGGTGGCAGATCCCAGAGAGGGGAAGGAGTGCTGAAGTGCGGTCCGGTTCTTAACTTCTTCCAGAGTCTCTGTTAGAGCTGCCTCGCCTCTTCCCATGAGGGGGTGATGGAGAGAGAGAAGCCACGGCTCTGCACCCCGATGTACAGTACGGCCACTTGTGCCCCGACCCCACTCCTGGGGATGCTGACCTGGTCCAGGGAGGGGGCTGGGCCTTGATAGTTTATAAAAGTTCCCTATCACTCCCTTGGCTAAGGTACCATCAAGATCGAGTACCCACTCTTAGGAAATCCTCTCCTGGAGACACAAAGCCCGGAATGCTCCTCTCCGAGGCTGGGGTTGTCCCTATTTCATAACCAGGGACACAAGTGCTTGGGAATCCTGCGCATCTAGCCCTATGCCCAGGGCCTGTAAACAGAACAGCAAGAATGAGTCAATGACAGCTTTCTTCAAATCTCAGGTGGACTCGGGGGTTTTCAGCCAGCTTGCAGCCAGATCAGTATACCAGTTTTACCCGTGGGCCCTCTTAGAGGGTCCTTTAAAATGCAGCTCCTTGGGTCCCACCCCCAGAGGTTCTAACGCAGAAAGAGGGCTGTGTAGCTGTAAGAAGAGCTTTGTGGTCAGGCAGATCCGGGTTCTACCGTGGCTTTGCCACCACCTAGCAGGAAGGCCTTGCCTGGTTGGCTCACCCTCTCTGAGGCTCAGTTTCCTCATTTGTCAAATAGAGATCACAGGAGTAATGACCTCGTGAGTTTCCTGGGAGTCGAACTGGGACACAAAGCACCCAGCGCAGTGCACGGTCACAGTAGGAATGGGGAGAAACTGTAGACATTGATTGCTATTTATGGATGCTGTTCTTTAGGGGAGGCTTCTTTGAAAAGATTGGGTGGCCATTTTGGATACAGGCAGGAATGCCAAGGGGAGAATGAGCCAAGT
The DNA here is from genome assembly GCF_022682495.2 of Desmodus rotundus. Lineage (NCBI taxonomy): Eukaryota > Metazoa > Chordata > Mammalia > Chiroptera > Phyllostomidae > Desmodus > Desmodus rotundus. The sequence goes on along the minus strand of NC_071397.1, from coordinate 7,267,622 downwards.
CTTGAAAGATGCAGGGAGGGGAGCCAGAAACGGAGCAGGGGCCAGTGCACAGAAGTGGGGGTGATTGAATTGTGTGCAGAGGGTGGGGGGCTGCTGCAGCTCTGGCCGGGAGAGGGGCTGGGGCTCAGTCACCCAAAATAGAATCTCCTTGTCTCCAAGCTCACAGTTTGCTTTTCCCCCTCCTCCCCTTCTCCCTGGGCCACTCTCCACATGCCTCTGTCCAGGCTCATTTGTTAGAACTGCCCCCCCACTGTACCCCCACCCCTGCTCTAGGGACTCAAAGAATCTTAGCAATGTGTCCAACTCTAAGTGCTGGAGGAAAAGAAGCAAAATAAAAGAGAAAACCCTCTTTCCAGGCCTGTGTCTTCATATGACTCCCCAGTCTTCCTCTCCCACCAGGGATGGCCACTCTGAGTCAGCATCTGGTTAGAAGTACCCACACCAAGAGCGGCACCGACAGTCTGCCCCATCGCCCGACCACAAAGCCCTCTTTGCCGATGCCCCTTCCCTCTTTCACAACCAGACTCAGTGCTTATCCACCAAGTCTCCCCTGATGAACTGCACTCGATTGCAAGAGTTCCTTCCTCCATACGTGCAGCCACTCATTCATCGATTCGTTCCACACACGTTCACGGAGCAGCTACGGAAGAGAGTGCGAGATTTGAAGCTCACACAGTCGTAAGGAGAAAATGGGGCCCCCTTGTCATGTCCTTCAAAGTGTTCTCTTTTCTAACGTGAGAAGAGACCTCCCGGGCACAGGTGAGACGCGGCCAACTGTTCTTCCTCTCTGTTGTGCACGTGCAAAACACTTCAAAGAACACACATCTGTATCAGGCACAGATAACACACTTCTATCCCGCAGACTTCAGACATTTGCCTGAGCCTCCGTGCACGTCATCTTCTGTAAAGGCCGTGACCGCTGTGCCTGACATCTCAACTTAGTGACCGCCCTAACCGACACTTGCCCTACACAGATGCACAAGGCACCGGAGATGTGGAGAGGAAGAAGGTGTACTTCCGAGCGCCTACAAATCACAGTTTCGGGGGAGAGCCACGCACATAAACGGGGAGTCGTACCACCATAGGGGAAGCACGTAGGTAAGACGTTTTGATGCGAGTAGAAAGAGGCATCTAATACAATCTGATTGTTGACAAGGAGGACACCTGGGAAGACTTCCTGAAGGAGGAAATCCCGGAGCTCAGTCTTACAAACGAGAAGCATTAAGTTTGAAGTCAAGCCTACGCATTGGCCCGATTCCTGCCTTTTGAGACCACGTGAATCACTCCTCACTGACTTTGCTCCCTTCCCTTCCCTGCCCCTCCACCGCAGAATGTCACACCATTGGGACTTTTGGAAAATAAATCCATGTGCAGATGGTATGATTGTGTTTAGATTTCCCCCCTCCTTTTATTTAGAGTTAACAGTATAACATCAATAGCATGATACTAATCATGTAATAAAAGCTAAAAATACAAAGCAAGAGTTTATTCCCCCTGGCTCTTTTAGGGGTGAGCAGATACCTCCTCCCTCCCCCTTAGCCTTTCAACACCAGAGCAACTGAAGGCCAGAGCTGAGTTCTCAAATGTGGCACCATGGTCCTTAATAGCTGGACAGCAACTACTGGCAGCTAGAGAAGGGCAGGCTCTGGGCCACTGGAGAGCTGAGAGCCAGGGCTGTACCGGGCTCTGCAGAAAGGAGCTTCAGTTGAGAGGCAAAGCCTCCTTAGGGAAGCAGAGTGGGGAGCAGGCTGCCACACCACACTTCTTGTCAAGCCCAGTCATCCAAACAGCTGGTGAGAATCATTGTTTATGTCAAGACTGAATGAGAAAGAAAAGATGCGGGTACTCACATACATACGAGTGGGAGAGAATTTTTCTTTTTATTCTCATCCGAAGACATGCTTACTGATTTTAGGGAGAACAGGAGGGAAAGAGAGAGGGAGAGAAACACTGATGTGAAAAATAGTGATCGGCCGTCTCTTACACTCATCCTGACCAGGGACTGACTGAACCCGCAATCCAGACATGTGCCCTGACTGGGAATCGAACCCACGACCTTTCAGTTTATGGGACAACGCTCCAACCAAATGAGTCACACTAGCCAGGGTGAGTGGGAGAGAATTTGAAGTCCAGCAGCCCCTTGCTCACGTGGAATGAGATCTCCTTTGACGTGAGGGGTCTGCCCTGATATTTTCCCCTGGTTGAGTTCACTGAAGTCAATCTCCCTTTCACTGGGGACTTTACACATTATTCAAGGGACCACATTTTATGTCACCCGGTGTTAGCTGACATGAGCCTGCACCCAAGACTCCTTTCTGAGAAGCCGAAAAAGCCTCAGGAACAGGATGTGATCAAGAATGTGGAATTTTTAACTTCTAAACTTCGCTCTGCCACTAACTAGCTCCAAGCCCTTGGGGAAGTTACCTCACTTCTTGAAGCCTGACCTCTTCATCATTGAAAAGAGAACACGACAGGACATACCACATACTGCAGTTGTGGGGAGTGACAGTTCAGGACTGATGATAGAGTGTTTGATATCTGATACAGCGTATTTTATGAGGGAACTATGTAAAGTGTTTCCCAGTATACTTTGCCTCTGGGAAATCCAGGTGTTCATTTTTCCCCTTTCCTTTATCTGGTACCCTTCTAATATCAGAGATAAGCCATGACCTATTTTCCCTAGGCAAAAAAAAGCCCCCAGAGCAAGAAGATCCATAGAATTGGGAACAGCTGCATTTTCTTCAGACAGGAAGAGGCAACAGAACACCTTTCTAGGACTAGGAGGGAAAGGAAGGAAGTAAATGGCCAGGACTTCACTCCCATCCCCACCCGGATGGCAAGAGGGGAGGAGGGATATCACTAGAAATAGCCGAAGGACTTTGAGAATCCTGGACCAGAGGCACGTACCTGGGAACATGTCACATCCACTGGAGAAGCCTTTGTCTTTGGAGAAGCCAGTCTTTGGCTGGGCTCAGGGCAGCAGGGCTCTGACAGCGACAGGTTAGCAAGGACTGAGGGAGTTACCTGGGGCTACACTCAGGCCCACCCACCTGGAGCCCTCACGCCCAGTCCACAGCTGGACACTCGGGCCCTCCAGCAGCCGGTGGGTGTCCCAGGAGAGCCAGGGGGCTGGAGGAAGCCACAGGCTTCCACAGCGAGTGCCAGGTCTCCCCTCAAAAGTGCCAGAGACAAGACCAGACTGGGTCCCTAAGTGGATTTCAGCACAGGGACCCAAGAAGCAGAGGGAACACAGCTCACACCAGTGGAGGTCAGCAGGGACACTGCGCTCCGAGGCCCTTTGGCAGCCTGGACAATACTGGAGGGTCCCAGGCACCAGCCCACATGGGGAGGAGGGCCACAGTGAGGTGAGGCCCTCACAGAGGGGTCTGTATTGTGACTTGACTGGACATGATCCAAAGTCACTGTCTCACATCAGAAGAGACTCAAGTATCTTTATTTATCAAGCTAAGATTTTTATTTCAAGTTATCGATTATAGGAAATAATTACTTTTTTTCCTGCCTATGTGAATTGTAATATATACATGTTCATCATTCATTTCAGTATTAAGTCTTCCATAAACATTAGCTGCTATCGCCATCATCATCACTAAATAGATGATTCTCAGATTGCCACAGAGGGAGGGATAAGAGTTGGAAATAGCCCTGCTTGTTCCGGATCTGAGTCCTGGGAGGGCTCAGGAAGGCGGGGAGGGGAGGGGAGAGATGCAGCCTCTGGGACTCACCCAGAGTTTTCATCTCACCTATTTTCATTCTCACAAACCTACCCAAGCCCCCCCCCCTTTCACCTGGGTTTAACTCCAACTCTTCTGTCCATTCCTCCGCTTCTTCTGCCCTTTCCTCACTAAGGGGCGGCAGAGGAGGAGTGCCAAGTCACCTGCCCCAACCACCTGCCGGGCCTGCTCAGGGAGGGTCCTGCAGGCCTCCTCACCTCTGCGCCCACTGATTGCCTTTTGGCCTTGGCAGTATAGCACAGTGGTTAAGCGCCAGCACAGGGGGGTGAGGCTGCCTGTGTGAGGGTCCCAGCAATGCTGCCCATGTGCTGTGTCATCTTTGGGACGTTCTTTACCATGCCCCCCGCCCCATGCCTCAGTTTCTCATACCAAAATGAGAACAATAATAGTCACCTGCCTCATAGGGTAACTGCGGGGGTTAAATGAGTAGCTCGTGTGCAGTACCCAGGTAGCGCCTGGCCCCTAGTTGCCACCGTGCGCACGTCAGTGGTTGCCCACCCCTCAGTGAAGTCTCCACGACTGTTTGAAACAACCCCCCTCCCAGACCCTGCACCTCCCTTCACCCTCCCATTTGCCACATGAGATGCTATATACTTCACTTTTTATACCGTCTCTCTCTCCCACTAGAGCGTAAGCTCCATGAGACATTTTTGTCCATCATTCACAGCTATATCCACAGTAGGCCCTTGTAGTAAAGAATAAATATAGAAACCTTTATTCGCCAACTGTATAAATTTAGGTAGATTATGTAACTCCATGTGCCTCGGTTTACTCATCTGGAAAATGGGGCTGGCGCCTATATTCTTTAGACTCAGTGAGGGTTAAATGAGACAGTATTTGTGAATATGCCCACACCAGCCCTTTGCACGTAGTCAATGGATGCTGGCTGATCTGGCAGCGCCAGGCTCGGCCTGACTCAGGCAGGGCCTGCGATGGTTAATCCCTGATGCTCTTCCCCCATGCAGCGCACGGCTGGGCTGCAGGGCTACTGGCAGCTGTCCAGGTGGAAGATAAATGTCAGAGTTGGGTGCCTGCAGAGTTGCCCTGGTCCTCATATGGGGTCTTGACCCCGGGCAGCTGGAGTCTCTCCCCACCCTCTCCTGCTGAGAGACGCTGCCTGGGCCTGGAGCATTTGGGAGCGAGTGCAGGAGCTGAGCGGTGGGAACCTCCACCCGCCTGGGTCCCACGCCACATCCTGGCCTTGGGGGAGGTGGGCCGAAAGCCTGAACTTGCTTCCCAGCCATTCCCAGGCGGCCTGCTATGCTGCTGGCCCAGCTGGGCTGACTGAGCCAGAGGGCTGCAGGGGCAGGTCTGTCCCCCAGCATTGAGCTGTCCCCACCCACAAGTAGGAAGACGCAGGCCTCAGCACAGGAGGGTCTGGGTTCTGAGCTCAGCTCTGGCAGCCTTGAAGCCCACTCACCTTCCCAGCCTGCGGGAGGAACTGTGTTCAAAGGAAAATGAGGCTCCTGTGACCAAGTCTCATAGAGGACACATTGAAGAACTGACCCCAAGCACAGTCATCTACCATTTCCAATTTCTCACAATTCTCCAGCTTTCCAGCAACGTCCCCAGGAGTCCATCCTTCTCTCCACGGCTGACCCAGAACGAGACGGAAACAGCCAGACACATCGTGGACGGTAAAGATGAAAAAGTGAAGCCCAGCCTTTACCGCATGGATTCATTCATTCCACAATCACATATGGAACCCCCGCTCTGTGCCAGACCCTGTGCCTGCAGGGACGTGACAGCAAGTAAAACACAGACCTCATCACTGAAAACACTCTCGGTTGGGGCAGGGGGTACAGCTGGTGAGCGGGTCGGGGAGGGGCAGCGGGCTGGGCAGAGCTGCACAGGGCATGTCTGGGAGACGGGTCTCTAACTCCACCTGAGAAAGGAAGGAGAGCCAGGAGTCTGGAGAGGGTGATACCAGGGTGCTTGTGGCAGGCAATGTCCTGGGGGAGAACATGGGGGCTAATGAATGACATCCTTCGCTGTGGTGACAGGTCAGGGCCACTCTGGGAGACACTGGCCCCAGCTGCCGTCCTCTCAGTCTCGGGGGCTTCCACCAGGCAGTAAGCCCTGTGAGGACAGGAACACTAATGGACACACACGTGGGAAGCACTGGGCGAACGCACCTGAATGCACGGAATAAACGGACTCCCTGAAGGTGAGGTCACTACCGGCCCCGAGAACCCTTGCTATCCCCTTAACCCACTGGCACTCACAAAAATGTTACTGCCCATTTCCTCTTGGTAAGTATAAAAAACTTTCACGTGCCATACCCGTAACTCTCTAACTGGGGCCCAACAAGGTGTCTCCTCAGCCTCCAGCATGGGTGTCCTCTGACGGAAAATGCCACCAGCGTCCCCCAACACACCAGTACTCCTTCCACAAGCCCTGGAACAGCTGTAAGAATCACAGCACATGGACAAGGCCAGAAGGAACAGGCAGTCGGTGCCGACGTTGGTGCCTTGATCTGCACAGGGCAGGATGCTGCTGCTACTCACAGCCAGTCCTGGGCACACGGTGGGCCCATCTGCACACGGCTCCCAAGCCCCCAATGGTGGGTACATGTACGAGGAAGGGGAGCCCAACTGAGTGCTCTGTTTGAACACCACCACGAAGCTGGCCCCTGGGTAATTCTCCCAAACACCAGCCACTCTTGCTTGCTTCTCAGTGGAAAATTACAGAGAGCACACAAGTTCCCCTGGTGTTCGTGGTATGCATTCATGTGTCCACTCATTGAGCCAATATTTAGTAAGGACCTGTTATGTGCTAGACCCTGTCTCTGGAAACAGGAATATACAACGGAACCCTCAGATTCCTTGTGCTCCTGAAGTTCCTCGTCCAGTGAGAGCCCGCAGAGCGGCGGTTTTCCCATGCTGTGTCAGGTGCCACAGCAGGGGCAGGCCTGTGGGGGCAGAGAAGAGGGAGAACCTCACCTCCCTGCAACTGAAGAGACTTCACTGAAGTGGTGGTGTTTGAGCTGAGCGGAGGCAGACGCAAGTGCTAGAGTTAAGAGACACAGACTGAAGGGTGGGGGTTGCCGTGGGCATGGGCTTGGCCAGGGCAGGAGGTCTGTCCTGAGAAGTACTCCTGTGCTTGGTCCTGAAGGGACCTCGGGTTCTGAAATTGGGTCTAAGGTTTCCCCAGTTCCCCTTTGGTCCATTAAGAGAACCCACTCTCAGATCAAGGAGGTCAAGCACACTTCACACCGAGACAGAGGTCCACCCCCCACATCCTACCTGGCACAGGGGAGCCTCAATGGACCCCTACTTACTCAGAGAGCCAATGTGTGAGGGCCCCTGTTCTCTAGAGCAAGTAAACACCATTCCACAAACTCAGATGCAAAACTCTGACTCTGGCCTTGGCCGGTGTGGCTCAGTTGGTTGGAGCATTGTCCCATAAACCAAAAGGTTGTGGGTTCGATTCCCAGTCAGAGCGCATGCCTAGGTTGCAGGTTCTGTCTCTGGTGGGGGCACGTGCAAGAGACAACAGATTGATGTTTCTCTTTCACATCCATGTTTCTCTCCCTCTCTCTCTCTCCCTCCCCCTCTCTCTAAAAATTCAATAAGCATGTCCTCGGGTGAGGATAAAAAAAAAAAAGAAAAAAACCTGACTCTGGAAAACACGGACCTGGATTCTAGCTGGCTACGCCTCCCCTCTTGGGGTGTCACTCCCCTGCCTGTGTGTGAGTGAACTCAAGTCCTTTCTCCGACTGCCCTGCAGGGGGTCCCCACCCAGCTGTTGGGAGGCACAGGATGTTGAGAGCAGAAGTGACTGTCCTTATTGAGACCATTTATGAAGGAGAAAACTGAGGCCTGAGAAGCAAGGCCAGCATCCTACAGCCCACAGCACACCCACCAAAGGCCACACCTCGAACCTCACCCTTGAATCCTCGGCACAGAACTATTCTATCCCAACAGAGAACAGTCGCAGATAAACCCTAATTTGGCTCTTGTTTTCCCGTTAAATAGTTTCTACTGAAGATTGTGTATAGAGTACACCAACAACTACAAAAATGCAATTTAAAAAAAGCCCAATCATTTTAGCTGAGATTTATCAGTGAATATTTCCCTAAATATTGAGTCCTGTTCCCTATACTCCAGAAACCAATTCATAACTTCTCCTAGTCTTTACTTCAAATATTCTCTTTAAAGCATGGAGAATACTTAGAAACCCCTTTTTAACAGAAAAAAGTGCATCAGTCCAAAATGTTCTGAGCTGCCAAGTCGATGTTACAGAATCTTATGACTGAGCATATGATCATCATTATTTGCCTACATTAGAATGCCTTTTCATATTCCACACCTAACTTTTATGTAGATTTTCCTTAATCGTTTGTATGCAAATAGTCCTAGGATGAAGTGATAAAAGTCAGCAGCAGAAGCAGAAAGCAAGGGATGTGGGAACTTTAGGAGGATCAGGTGCCATTTGGGATATGTTTTCCAGGAAAGAAGAGCTATTGGTCATACCAGCTACATAACTTGAGGGTTCTGTTGGAAATGTGTGTGAGAAAGACAGAGAGAGAGAGAGATTGATTGAGATTCAAGACTCCCCAAAAAGCCCAAGTGACTTCTCTCCTGCTGTAGAACCAGCACCTCAGAGATGCTCACCTTTTGAGAGATTTGCTTTCCCGAAGTGGCCCCCGCTACTCACAGAATGCGGCTTTGCCCTGTGAGTGATGGTGATGAAGCAATGATGTAGAGAAGGCAGGAAGCTCCGAGATTCCCAGGGGATAAGAGGAGGCCTCTCAAAAGTCAAAAAAAAAAAAAAATCTGCCACCAACTGTTGGTTGTTCGGATTTGTTACACCAGATGCGGAGAGCTCACCCCAGAACCACGTCCTCCCCAGACCTCTCCTCCACCAGCTGAGCAGAAGCTAACCACAGCTTAGTTGTTTCTCCCCAGTATCTTGTAAGGCAGCTCCATACAGAGGCAACAGGCAGAAGTTGGACCAAGGCTAATGTCTGCTGGGGAAGGAAAGTAAGTTCATCAAGCCAGCCTGGAATATGCCACATCCAATATTTACCAACACACCCACGCCTTTGGGACACATAAAATATGAGCCTCATCCCCATTCCCTACTGCAAACTGGAGATTCTCAAAGGCGAAACAACTGGCCCTGGACCATATAGTAGCGGTAGAGCGAGACTGGGTCTCTCTCCTAACACATCCTGCCCAGGAGGTGCCAGGACCACCGCCTGCAGCGTTCGGGCTGTGAATGGCAAGAGGATTCCACTTCCAAGGGGATGCACGAAGCCACCTTGCCCGCAGGGCACACACACGCGAGAGGAAAAGCACTGGCCGGACACTCAGCGCTGACACCTGTGTGCACCTGTGCTCCTGCAGCTTCCAGAGGCCCAACTCCAATTTCCATCGGCCCAATGACACCCATGTCAGGCAATGGTGCTGGCTGAGTCCCAGCACCTCCTCCCAAGTACCACATCGAGTATGTGGGCAGGGGACACAATGGCTGGGCTGTCCTACAGCAATGTGGAAACTACTTTTCCTTTAAGGAGTAATACACTTTTTAAACTCACACCACAGCTCTGCATGGGTGAGCAGGCTTCCCCCTGGCAGGTGAGCCACCCAGGCCCCACCTGAAGCCATCCCCAGGCCACCTCTCACCAATGTCCTCAGTAGCCAGGGAGTTGGAATAACCTGGTGTCCAAGAAATAGAGTGGCAAATCCCAGGGTGCTGTATCCTCCCCTCTTACTCTCCCCCAGCTGGCCTTGCTCCACATTCCACCTGCTCAGAAAAATGCCCTGGAAGGGAAGGGGGAGCAGAAATCCGTGCTCTGGGCCCTGCCTGGAGCTGGCTCCCCGCAATCTGACTTCCGTGGCACCTTCTATACTGAGAAAACACGCTGGTCCTCTCTGGCTCACAGTCCCCTCTCTCAGCTCACCCTGCACAGAAGCTGCGAGGCCTCCCCTCCATGCTGACACAAATCCTCCATCCTGACTCCGCACGACCATCTCCGTCAGGGATTTGGGGCTTGTTTTCTTAATTAACTGAAAATGCTAACGCGGGAGCCCGGGAGCTGGCAGGGGCCTGGCCTTCAGCAGCTGCTAGAGAAAATTCTTGCTTTGAAATCTGGATCACTCACGCTCCCCCTGAAACCCTGCAAGGGATGTCAAAACAAACAGGGCACCGGATCCTGGGGCAGGCTCCGGTTACAGGGCCAGTGGTGGATTTAGCTGCGGGATGCTTTAATGCCAGACACCCAGTGAGATCTTGATTTCCCCAAATGGCACGGCTCGACTGTCAAAAGCCCCTTGCCGCAGCAGGGACTGTAGGGGGGAAAGGAGCAGTTTGTGCCAACACCATTTCCCGAGCGTCTACTGCCTGGCAGGCTGGAGCTGGGGGCGTGGGAGGTGGAGGAGAGAGCCAAGTCCTTGTTGATTCCTGCGCCTGGGGAGATAAAGTTAGAAACAAATTACTAAACTGTTGCATACGAAGGGTCACTCTCTAGGCAAGTACTAAGTGACAGGCTCACAAAGGAGAGCAGGCACCCTCCGCTGGTGAGGGTTGAGGGATGGAGGGTCACAGCAGGGCACAAAGAGAGACTATCTAAGCGGAACGAGGAGTCAAAGTCTTTTGAGTAGACAAGATGCACACGGGGCAGGGGGAGGGCTTTCCAGGTGAAGGGAAAAGCTTAGGCAAAGGCCAGCAGGCGTGAAAGAGAAGCTTATGTTCAAAGGCGGTGCGGTAGGGCTGGAGAGTGCGGCCAATGGAGGCGTGAAAAGGACGGTACAGAAGGTGCCCCTGGACGTGTGGAAGGGGGTGGGGCCAGTCATGTTAAAGTGTCCAGTGGGCTGTGGGGCCCTAGCCTTTTCCAGCAGAGGCTAACTTCACCTCACCAGGGTCAGAGGTTGCCAAATCTGGCCCCCTGCCAGGTTTTGTAACTAGTTTCATTGAAACACAGCCACACCCATCATTTACATATTGTCTAGGGCTCCTCTGATGCTTGAGTTGAGTGGCCCCCACACAGGCTGTGTGGCCCCCAAAGCCGAAACACTGACTCAGGCCCTTTCCAGAAAACATTTGCTGACCCAGTGCAGAAGACGCACAGAACGGAAAGGGGTCTGAGGAAGAAAGACCAGAATGATTGCCCGAGCTCCAGGTGAGAGACGGTAACCAGAAAGTGAAAACACACTAGAGCATTACTCAAAGGTAGGTATGACCATGGGGTGCCCCTGGCAAGACCCCAACCTCAGCAGGAAAGGGAGATAGAAGAGGAAGAAGAGGAGGTATGGGTCCTGGGTCTCCTGCCTCCAGTCGCCTGCACTGGGGGAACAGCCGGCCCACACAGGGTGCTGGTCACCTAGCCCCCTCCAAGAGCCAAGGCACCAGGCAGGCATGGTGTGCCAGCACGCCCTCGGAGGGTGAGGCCTGAGTCATGTCCACAGCTCCCTACATCAGGGAACCCACTCCAGCCTTCTCACCTAACATCTGGACACAGGGGGAGTTCAGAAGTTCTGGAATAACCAAGGAAAGAGCACCCCTCTATGAGAGGCTGCCGCTCTCAGGAGGCCTCATACCCCTTCCCAGCCTCAGCACAAGTTGCCCCAGCAACCATTTGCTGGAGTCAGACTTGCTGTGTGGAAAGGGGCTTCCAGCTCCCAGTTTGGGGGCTTGCACGTTCCTCCCTGATCTCTGGCCTGAGTCCATCCTGATCCTGGAGAACAGGAGGCTGGGAGATCTGAACCCCCACGCTGCTTCGTCTCAGCTGAGTCCAGGTCACTGTGCCTGAGGACAGGGGCACATTGGACCCTGGTTTCCTGGGAGACCCATACTGCACCTCTCTCTTCTTGCAGCAGAATAAGTCAGTGTAGCCCTTTCTTAATCTTTGGTACTTTGTACTTTCCCAGCAGACAAAGTAGAACCCAGTTTAAGAAGCAAAGCCTTAAAAGCTAAACATTATCATTTTAGGAAGCTTGGTGACAACTTGCACCAAAACATCAACTCAGGGACTAAACTCTCATGCCCCTGGCAGGTTCTGTGACGGCCATTGGGATGATTCAGGATGAACGCATTCAATGTTTAGGTTATTTTAAAATGAAAACCAAACAAAACCTTTTTTAAGAAAAAGAACATTCTCAAGCAGAGTTCCTAACACATTCCCCCCAAGAGTCTCTGGGTCCATCTGAAAGACTTTGTCTGGGGTTGAGGACCCAGCTGTGGAATCGGGTTGCCTGGGCATTCCCTAGTCCTATGCCCAGCCATGGCGCCAGAACCCAGAGAATGGCTGGCATATAGCGGGCCATTAGTTCCACTTTGTCGAACAAACAAACAAACGAATGAATGAATGAATGAATGAAGAAGTCCGAGTCTGGTTCTGCAATTTACCAGCTCTGTGTTCTCAGGTGAGTTCTTGACCTCTCTGAGCCTCAGTCTCTTCATCTCTAAAAATCTCCAAAATTATTCATGACTCAAAGAGTTACTGTGAGAATTTAGACAATGAGATCGTACCCACTGAGCCCTTGGCAAAGTGACTGGCACATTCAAGGTAGCTATTGTTACTTTTCAAAGATGACTTTAATTCCATATCAAAACCATCTTTGCAGACCTTCATTTCCTCACAGTTTCATCATGTAAACCCCAGCACGGAGCCCAACACCAGGGGGGCACAGGAAAGAGCTGCTGGGGCAGAATTAGCAGAGAGCTTCGTGGCCTCAGGTACATGCAGGGGCTGAGGCTGCTACTATCTCCTGCCTGCTCAGGTGGAGGCAACACCTCATGCACAGACCCCAGCCCTCCAAACTGCACCTGGGCATTCCGGGCAGGGGAGCTCATCTGTGCCCATGCTACAGGATACGGGGCTGGGGGACCATTTGCTCTGCAGAGGGTGAGGGTGCCAGCTCAGCTGAATTCTGCCTGCCCCACAGAGCTCTCCTCTCATTCCTTCTCATGCTGAGCTAGGCGCAGCATGGGTCTCCCCCCAAGGCAGTGTTCCCAGGCTCAGGAACAACAGGCTCCCCATTCTTCCCTGCCCTTGGCAGACCTGCCTCCTCCCACTTCAGCACTGCCCTCTGCTCCCCACAGGCAGCTGCCCCAGTCCAAGGGGCCAATGCAGACCCCTCTGGGGCCTGGGGAACAACCCCAGGGCCTGGTCTGTGCACTCTCCCCAGGAGGGAGAGGAATTGGCTTGAGTCCCCTGCTGAGCCAGAACTGAGGGTCACTCATGTCACGCTCTGGCTCTGAATGTCATTTGGCCCTGAGCATCTTAGCATGCAGCCCTCACTGACCATACCTTGTTTTCTCCGAATGAGAGGGAACCTGATGTCTGCCGCTTCCTGACCTTTTCCCCCTGGGCCAGGCTCCAGATGTTTCCAGATGTCAACCCTTAGCTCCTTGCCTCAAGGGTGACAACCACTGGGAGGAGAGGACCACGGGTGATACCCAAGTCCCAACACCCCTTGGGAATCCCAGCCCCACCTCCATCTCCTCCTTTCCACACTTGCCCATCAGATTCCAAATGAAATTTTGCCATTTGCAACAGCATGGATGAAGCTAGGGTGACAGAGAAAGACAAATGCCATATAATTTCACTTCCATGTCAAATCTAAACAAACAAACAAAAAATGTACAGACAAAACAACAAAAAAAAAACAGACTCAGAACAAACTGATGGTTGCCAGAGGGAAGGGGGATTGGCAAATGGACAAAAAAGATGAAAGGGAATAAGAGGTACGCATTTCCAGTTATAAAACAACAATGTTACAGGGATGTAATGTGCAGCATAGGGAAAACAGTCAACTTGTTGTAACAACTTTGTAGCGTGATAGATGGTCACCAGACTTACCGAGGTGATCACATCATGAGGTATGAGGTACATAAATGTCGAGTCACTGTGTTGTGTCCCTGAAACTAATATAATATTGCATGTCTACTATACTTCAGGAAAAAGATTCCACCCAGCAAGAATCACCAGACTCAACCCAAACTCTGCAATCCACTCTCCAAGGAGAAGGGTACAACATTGGGTTCCTTTCACTTACCAAATTTATGCAGCTATTTTCTAACTTTCTGTTTAGAGATCCTTAGCTCAGCCCTTAAGAACCATCCTCCTATGTCCCAGGGTCAGGGCTGGAGGGTGGGAGCTGGGGTGGGCGTGGGGGGAGAGGTGCTGCAGACAGGGAGTCATTCCCAGGGAATGAATTCCTGAAGGAGGTGCATTTAATTCTAAGGTGTCCCCTCCTCAGAGACTCCAGCCCCAGATTCTTGCCCAGGAGTCCAAATGCGGCCCAAAGGGACACGCTGCAGGGGAGGCAGGTCCCTGGGTGGGTAGCAAAGTATGTGTCTGTTTTTCTTAAAGGGACAGCCTGCCCAAGAGACTGCAGGAAAACTGCTAGACAGGAGGGAGCAAGGATGAGCCAGCTTTCCCCAGGGAAAAGCTCTGAAAAAGAACCAGGGCCAAGACTCACCCAGAGAGCAGTACAAGAGCCTACTGTGTGCTTTGCATGATGGAACTTATTTGGTCGCACATTTTAGGATGTAGGCACTGTTGTTGTTCCCATTTTGTAGATAAAGCAACTGAGGCCTAGAGAGAGTAAATTGCCAACATCTCACAGGGAATGCATGGCAACATTAGGATTTGAGCGTAAGTGGTTCTATGGGAGCCCAACCAATAGAGCAGCCTCACTACGTCAACCTGCAGTTGCAGCTGGAGCACCTGCCAGGGGCAGTTCCGTGCCCTGGGAAAGGGCATCACGCAGGCAAGACACAGGGTCTGCCCTCAAAAGGCCGCTGCAAGAAATCACCCAAGTGCTAACACCAAATTGGTCTGGAGGGTGAAGTTACTTTTCTTTTGCTTTAAAAAAAAAAATCTTTACTGTTTTCTGTATTTTCCACACTTTCTAAAATAAGCAGTATTCCTTTCATAAAAAGAAAAATAAATAAAGATTCTACCTCCACCATCTCATTTGGATATTTCAAATGACCAAGACTAGAGAAGGAAGATTAATGTATTCTACCCGTAAGTTCCAAGGGGAGAAGGAGAGTAGCAGCTTATCAGGACAGGGCACCTACACTGTGATTAAATCTATGGAATGAAATTTTGCCTATTATGAATCAAGTTTTTAACAAAATTAAAGTAACTGCTTCTCTTTCAGCCAAACTGAAATAAAAATAATATTCATATTAAATATTTAATAAATATTTACATTAAATATTGGTCAATAAATATTTATATTAAATAATGTTTAATACAAAATAAAGATATATTTCTAAAAATAATATTTTTAGCAAATAATAGGTTGCTAAAACCTATTAATTAAACAAAACTCTGTTAAGACCCAATTCTCATGTTATTGCAGACCCTTCCTAGTCTAATCACCAACCCCCTTTGGAGCTGCCCTTCGCTTTGCCCCACCCACCCTCTGGCAGCCAGGCCGGACTCCCAGAAGTTCCCCTGAGCCTACCCAGCATGCTGGCACCCTTCAAGACCCTCTTGTCACTGCCGTGGAGCCTTCCAGCCCTCCAAGCAAAATCGATGGCTCCCTTCGCTGAGCGCCCACAAGCTTTGCCCATCCGCAGCATGATGAGAGCTGGCATCACGCTGTGTGCTAATTAACTTAATGCATTTGTTCACTTTCCCACCTCCAGCCTCTAGTACCAAAACATCTGTGGAATAAGGCAGCATGTGATAATAGTAATTATTGTTGTTGGAAGACCATATATAATTTTCCAGGTACTTCCCCCTACATCTCATTTGAGCTTCAAAAGGACTGGTTGGATGGGTATTAGAAGTGTCCAATGTGAATATGGAGGAAGCACGTGGTGCTTGAGGTCCTTGAAAGCCTGCCTCCTGGAGATTAGGTTTGCCCAGATGGCCTGGAAGGGCAGGCTTATCTCCCTGACCTCAGTATCAGCCAGGCCAGGCTGGCTCCATCTCCTGGCCCTCCCCTGCATGCCTCCCAATGCTCCCTCCCTAGGCTTGCCCTCGGCTCCCCCACTAGGCAGGCTGAGGGATGCCAGAGCACCAGTGGGCACAGAGAGGACACTTTCTGACTGCTGGGTACCAAACATTTTCTTTGGGCTAGTGCACGCAGCATGGTGATGGCGGAAATGAGGCCACAGCTCATTCGGTGAGAACCCAGAACGATCCTCCTGCCAGCTTTGTGGAGGGAAGCTCTGCCACACCCCTCCAGTGGTACCCAACCAGCCAGCCGCAAATTCTGGCATGGAGGGTCACCAGGAGAGGGTGTGGACCAGAAGTGCACAGAACGTTCGAGCCAGAAGGAAACTTCGAGATGCCATTGCTCAACTCCCCTCCAGCCAGCCAGGAAAATCAGGCCCTGACTGGGAGGTGCCACCATCTCACTCTGTGCTTCTGAACATTGTCTGGGGAAGTTTCTTCCACCACAGACATTGCACTTGAAGGTGAAAGAAACTTTGTTGTTTTCTGTGTATGGCACTGCATCACAGGAATTGCACTCAAAGGTGAAGGAAACTTCACCTAGACAATGTGCAGAGCACAGAGGCAGAGGGTGGCAGCGGGAAGGCTGACACCTGAGCCCTTTCTGATCCAAGCTAGAAAAATACAACTTGAAGGGCTCGTACTAAAAGGAAGGAACAAAGGCCAAGCTATTTTGAAGGGCATTCTTCAAGTACACAATACACAAGTGCTTCTTGGATGCAATGCCATACACAGAAAGCACTTAATAAAGAAAAATAGAAGAAGGTGTTCAGTAACGGTCTTAAAATTCAGTATCCCTGGAGGCCAGGCCATGTCATAACCCACTCCCTCAATAACCTCTCCTATGAGCTGTGAGCAAAGGGCACGGGGGTCTAAGTCTAAAGTGATTTCTGCATTGACTTAGCAGGGTGCATGGAAGTGGGGTTACCACACACTGATACTTTCATCCTTGGGTAACATTGTTTACAGTTGTGACAGTTATTGGTGGTTGGTCAAATATTGTCGGTGCCCAACCCCCAACTCCGGGCACAGAGCAGATTTCTGGCCACTTGGGTTTCCGTGGCCACATGACCAATCCTGGCCCATGAGCTGGGAGGTCGAGTGCTGTAATGCTTAATGTAAGTGTCAACTCGGCTAGGCCACGGTACGAGATGTCTAGATATCGCTGTGATGAAGGTATTTTTCACATGAGAAAAAACATGGAAATCAGTGGACTTTTAGTAAAGCAGATTATCCTCCATAACATGGGTGGGCCTCATCTAATCCTCTGAAGGCTTTAAAGAAAAGACCGAGGTCCCCTAAGGAGGAGGGAACTCTGCCTCCGGACTGCCTTTGCAGTCAAACTGCAAAATCGGCTCTTCCCAGGGTCTCTGGACTGCTGGGCTGCCCTGTAGAGTTTGAACCAGTTCCCACAATCAAGGGAGCCAGTGCTTGAAAATAAATCTAAATAGATAGATGAGAGAGAGAGAGAGAAAGAGAGAGAGAGAGAGAGAGAGAGGGAGGGACGGAGGGAATAAGAAAGGAAGGCTCCCTTTTGGTTCTATTTCTCTATTTCTCTGGAGAACCCCAACTAATACAAGTGTAGTTAGAGGTCTAGAGCATTAAAGGGGCAGGACCAGACCCTCTTTCCCTTCGGCGCACCAACTCTCAGCCATTCAGGGAGATGCTTGCTCTGCCAGCCTGGTTTCTGAGTGATTACCCTCTGGTGACCCACTCCCAACAGGGAGCATGAGCAAGAAGCAATCTCTGTTGTTTTAAGCCACTGAAACTTGGGGGTTGTGTGTTACCACAGCATAATCTAACTCATACTGACTGATGCACTGGCTGTTTGTCTTAGATTTGAGATGCTAGAGCGTGAGGAGAGAACTCCAAAGCAGTAATGGAGCCATAAAAGGATTTTTATCTTGCCTGACCACTGGGTCCCAGACATGCAGCTCTTCCTCCAGCTGCCCAGCTTCCCCCTGGTCCACTTTAGGGTCCTGGGATGCCTTAACACAGAGAACCCAAACAGAGTTGTGTGAATGCATCGAAGGTGCAACCTCTGTGGGGAAAGAAACTTCCCCTAGACAATGTTCAGAGTTCTGCTGAGGAATCTGACCCTGGGCCTGGAATGGGAAGCTCTCCAAAGAACAAAAGTTTCCACTACAGCAACAAGAATGTTAAACATGATAAAGAAACTTCTTTTCTCAGTAAGAAAAATGAGACCATGAGTATTTCTAAGCCAAAACCCAAAGGCCATTCCCTGATTTCTGTGAGGGTTCTGCTGCATGGGGAGGGTCTAGTGGTTTAGAGAGGGGACTGGAAAGAGAGCAGGATGTCCTTGGCTCCAAAGCAGATGGGTTAAGTGCGAGGCCTTTGAGGAAATGCAATAACAAAGCATTCGTAATTTGCCCTGGCCAGTGCTCAGGTGCTTGAAGCGACATACTACTGTATACAACGTACAAAACATTGCGGGTTCGACTCCTGGTCAGGGCACATACCTAGGCTGTGAGTTCAGTCTCAGTTGGGGCACATGCAAGAGGCAACCAATCAAAGTTTCGCTCTCTCCCCCTCTACCCTTTCCTTTCTTTAAAATCAATAAACATATCCTTGGATGAGGATGAAAAAATAAAACAAAGTATTGTTGATTCTCCTTAGGAATCAACGGTGACCCAGAGGCTGCTGGGACTCTGTAGCTTCTTCTCAATGGGTAAATCCAGTCCCCTGACCTTAAATACACTACAAAGATGAAGTCTAGGACAGACTAAACTGTCATGGACTTGAACTATTATAGGAAGAACTTAGCTTAAGCCAGTGTCTCTCAACTTCAAGTAGTTCCCAGGTCATTTGGCAACATTTTGGGTTGTCACAACTAGGGAATGTTACTGGCACCTGGTGAGTAGAGGCCTGGGATGCTGTAAAATATCCTAAAATGCACAGGACAGCACCTTCCTCCTGACAAAGAATTATCCAGGCTGGTACCAAGGATGAGAAACACTGACGGAGACTAGATCCCTGGTTATAAAGGTGTGAGAGAACATTCACGGAACAACGTGCTCCAATGGGAGAAAAAATACAGATGTGCATATTCACATAAATACTCACACATACACACAGATAAACCACAAGGACCTCTACCACTAAAGCATTCTGGGAGGTAGCGGAGTTCACATCGGTAGGGAGATACATTTCATTGCTACCCTGCCTTCCTGATGAGGGAGGAAGCCAGCAGGAGCATGATTTAGAGACTGTGTTCAGATCTGCAAAGCAAGTCAAGGAGAAAAGTTTAGGGGTGGTGCTGGACAATAAACACAGTGGGACTAGTCGACAATAAACAGGGGGACCTCCTTGAGTTGCTGGTGAGCACTAAGAAGCTCAGGAGGAAGGCCAAACAACCTGATGTCTGACCAACCAATCTTTTTTCGGACAAGCTTGTCCAATATTCAGTTGCAAATCGTTTGCATTGTTGTGATGTAAACACCATCAGCCCCCTCAAACCTCCCTTTAGGTAAACTTTGGTTCACCAAGTTCGTAAAGCCGTGTGTAAATGCTGTGTGCACGTGTGTGTGTGTGAATCAAGGCATAGGCATTAAATTCCATATCTGGGTCAACACAGAGCAAAAATGAGTCCACCTGCATGAAACCAGTAAAAATAGTTAATATTTACTGCGGGCCTACTATGTGCCAGGCACTGATCAATACTTGCCATGCAATCTTACCAAATGCTCACAGCTTCCCTGGGGGGAGGAGGAGCACAGTTATTATCCCATAGTAGGGCTAAGAAATCTGAGGCAGAGAGACCTTAAGCCAGCCACTCACGGACCCCAATAAGTCAAGACACAGGCAGACCTCAAATACAATTTAAACTCCAATCCTAGCACGAGAGTTCATGCCTTAAGTTCTGGGCAACCCTACTTGTGCCTGGTGGTGATTAATCATCTTAACTAATTGAATGGAAACAGGAACTTGGAGCTGGAGGTGATGAGAAAATACAAGCCCTCACCTCTAACTTTGGAATCTCCACCAGTGGTTCTCAGACTTTAGTGTGACCAGGATCACCTGGCGGGGCTTGATAAAACACAACAGCTGGGCCCCATTCCCAGCCTTTGATTTAGTGGGTCTGGGTCTGGGCCCGAGGACTTGTGTTTCCAACCGCTCTTTGCGAACCTCTGCTCCTTTGGAGGGATGTGGGGTTTCTTGTGCTTGTGAGGGCTAGATTCAACTAATTGATTGTGAATTTCACAGGCAGCGCTGCTCCGGGAACATCTGGTCACTACATCAATTGCGGAGTAGCTCAGAATGGGAGGAGGCTAATACTGAAGAAAATGGAGGAGGGAGGGGACAAGGGTCAAGTGGAATTCAATCCGGAAGACTTCCTGAAGGAGGAGCCAAGTGGTGAGAAGAGGTGACCCTGGGATTACTGATTTGATGCACGCTCCAGAATGGGAAGCTGTTCTGGACAGTGGTTAGACAATACATGAGTTCAAATCGCAGCTCTGCCGCTGTGTTATATGGACCTTACTCGAGGTCCTTAACTGTTCTAAGCCCTAGTTTCCAAATTTGTGAAATGAAGCAACAACCAAAGACTCAGTGTCGTAAAACAACATTGTAACGGCATTAGGGCTGTGTTTTTGGCCAGGGAACCCAAGCGTTTGTCAAAGGTAGGGACCTTTGTTGCGGCTCACAGACCACACAGGAGCCGGGAGGTTGAACTTGAGGTCCTGGTCACTCGCCCTCCATCATTTAAGAGATCTTCCATCCCAGTGGGCACCCTCCAGTGTTTTAGGGCCCTTCCCCCAGTCCTGAGCTTTCTCTCTATCAAACCATGCCCAGGGACCGCTTTCCACACCCAGCTCAAAACTTCTGTCATTTGCATAACTGGCAGCACTAAGGCGAGAAGACGGATGTGAATACAGAACCGTCCAACCTGTGCACGCACAGTATGTGCTCAACCCTGCTTTAAAAACGGGTGCAAAAAGAGAAGGCTGAAAAGTGAATTGCCAAATGTCACCTCGACTGGGACCACAAGTTCCCCAAGTGTGTCTGGTGGCCAGGTGGGAAGTTGGGGAGCTGGGGTACAGGCACAGAGAAAGCCAAATTCCTCTCAGTCCCACAGTGATGGGCTTATAGGCTAATTTTATTTTTTGTCTTTCTGCTTCTATGTATTTTCTACATTTTCTGTAATAAACCTGTATTTCTTCTATAATCAAGGAGGGAAAGTTTCTTTTTAAACTCTATATCCTTCCAAAGCTTTTCTTGAGTATAACCCACTCCACACCACTCTGCCTGTTGGCTCTTGTCCTCTGTTCTAGCCTGGGAGTTTGCATGTGTAGCCATGAGTGGTTGCCTTCTCAATGACCTTAAACATCTGTCCTATGTGTTGACCTGTGACCCTCTGGCAGGTGGAACTGCCCCAAGTGGGACCTGCAGGTGAGGGGAACTGTGCACACACACACACACACACACACACCACTCACGCACCACAATCTGCCTCTTCTTCTTTCCTTCTGTATCCAGCGGAAAATGTCATCAAGCTAGTGCCCTCAGATGAACTGGGAAGGCTAATTCCCCTGTGTGGTTTGTGAGGGGGTGAGTAGCCAGGGTGGGGGTGTCAGGAAGAGCCAATCTGCTTCCATCTGGCTCTGAAATCCACACTTATTTTCCTGGACTGGACTAGGATCCCATTTCCCAATGTGAGGAATCGCGCTCTCTCTCGGTGACACACACTTTCCCCAAGAATGCTTGACTTTTCACTAAGCATTCTTGTATATTCGGGATTCCTGGAAACAGTACAAAGACTAATGAATTGCTGGCTTTGCCCTAGGTTTAGAAACCCTCTAGAACTCACAGGAGGTGGGGTGGAGGGAGGCGGGAATACAGGGTAGGGGTGTGTTCTCAGGAGAAAGCAGGGCGCAGGGCTGAGACACTGGACCTCAGTGGTCAGGCTACAGGCACTCCAGACGCTACCCATGACCCCCAAATCAGAAGTCCCCTTCCATGCTGTTACTACACACAGACGAGTGCTTGTGGAACTGAGTTATAACACAGTGGAAGTCAGGCAGTTGGTTGTTGAGTTTGTCCCAAAGGGAGATGGATGTGAGATATCAGGGTGTGCGGGGATCTTGGGGTCAGGCACACCTTTTTTGCAATGGCCTCTGGGCCTCTAACTATGTGACTTCAAGTAAGGTGCCTAAACTCTCGGCACCTCGGTTTTCTCTACTGTAAAATGGGATAACACCCACTCTGCAGGGTTTTGGTGAGAATGAGATATGTTGGAACACACAAGTGCTTAGCCCGGCGCCTGGCACATAGCAGATCTTCAGTAGATGGTAGGTGTTTGGGGAGTTTGAAGACTAGGAGTTTATAAAGCCACACGTGGGGGGGGCCTGCTGCAGGAAGTCTGACAGCCTGGGGACGGCCAGGCAATGAGAAGACAGCTCGCTGGGACAATGGCAGCTAAGCTTCAGCTCCTTCCTTTGTAGCCTCCTCAGGGGCCTTGGTATGTTGTGACAGGTCTGGGCCATGCCACCCACCCAAGGCCCCAGCTGCAGATCCTTAAATCCAAAGTGTGAATGTGGGGGTTCCAGACCACCAGAGTGAAATGGTAGAACGTCTTTAGGGGTTCTGGACGTCTCAGTCGCCTTAGCTGAAAATGGTCAGGAAGCATACCAGTCTCTCAGCAAGGATCAGGCAAACCACCGCAACATCGCTGTCTAGAGAATTCCATGAGTCCTTAAGCCGTCCTGGAAAAACCAGGGACCTGAGTTACTGCCCTCACCCCCACCTCCCCACACACCCCCTGCCAAGAGCTCCAGTAACCTGGGCAAACAGACCAGGCCCCCAGGGTGTTCTCAGTCTAACTGAGAAGGAAAACACAGACAGAAAAGACTTAAGAACACAGAAAAACAAGGGGGAAAGAAAATAGTTTTCTTTCAAAGGAACTCATATATGCAGAGGGAGCATGAGGTGATCTAAGGAATCCACATTCCACAGGGTTAATCCACCACTTTCTAGAGAGTGGTGATGGGCGAGGCTGCCACTTAGGGTCACCCACAAGCTCTCCTCAAAGTCCCCTCACAGACCCTATGGCCTGGCTGAAGGAGAACAGGCCCTTTTGCCTGAAATAGTAAATTTACATAACCTCGCCATCACCGCGATGCTCGCAGCAGCTCTAGTTACAACAACAAGAGTTTCAGAACTGGAGAGTCTGCAATGGCCAAGGCAGGGGGGGAAACAAAACAAAATCCACATGAGGTTTTCATTTTCTTCAGCCACGTGAGAATGGCCCTGTAGATCCAGCTATAAATACCCAGCTGCCATGGCCACAAGATGGAAAGTCTCTCTCTCTTTCCCTCTCTCTCTCTCTTTCCCTCTTTCTCTCTCTCTCTCTCTCTCTCTCTCTCTCTCACACACACACACACACACACACACACACACACACACACACCAAGGCCCTTCCAACCATTCGTGGGCTTAAGAATTCGGATCGATGTTTCTAAAAATATCTGCCTTAGAAGGTCCAGTGCTAGACTCCACTTGCTAAGTGTCTTGCACTGAGCCTCCTCAAACATAGTTGACAGGACTTGGGAAGAAGCTGTCCCACAGCCATCACCAGGGTGGAATGCGGAGCTGTCCCTGTCTCTATAATACAGAAGCCAAGTTGAAACCCAAAAGGGACCATAAACAGGACTGAGGGGGAGGGCTTTAGACCAAATCCCTTAGAAGGAAGTAAAGAGCACCCAGCCTGACCCAGGACACCTCAGGCTAGGCTCCCTGGAGGCAAAATCTGAGACAGAGATTTGTACATGCATCACTTATTGAGGCTGTGCTCTCAGGGGAAACCAGGAAGAAATGAGGGAAAGAGGAAAGGATCCGGCAAGAAGGTGGCTTCAGTTGAGCTCTAGTCTTATGTGGAGCTCTGGAGGAGGGACTGCATTGCCACAATGGCTCCCCTTGGGGTAGATGGGGGGCTTTTGTACCTTTGCCCCAGTTCGTCATTGGCCACAGGATTGCATGCACAGGCTGAGCAAGCATGACCTAACTCCAGGCACCTCTGGGCAAGGGGATCCAATAAGCCAAGGGCAGCCCACACAGGTGCCAACCATTCCACAGCACCCACAGCAGCTGGGGCACCTGCACAGGGCACCAACAGCACCTCCTCTGCAGGGTCAAGTGCCCTGTTGCTTAGAATTTGTATTGTCTATTGATTACAAAGGTCTGTTGGTTGGTTTGTTCATTTTTATTTTCTTTTGTATGGGATGCTTTTAGAATTGACCTGCTGAAGGGAGCAGTCAAGGTTTGATCAATGAGATACAACACAAATTGCCCACCTAATATCTCTTCTCTCCTTCTTCTATGCTAATGAGCCCCTGCTTTTGGTTGAGGCAGCAACACGCCCAATTTCAATGGCATTTTTTTCAGCTTCCCTCTAGACACCGCTGCAGTTTGATACGTCCGCTTCACACAGTGTTGGCCAGTTCTGGAGGGGCTGTCCAGAGAGGCTTGTTAGAGAGCAGCCTCCACTGACGTGGCCTTTCTATGCTTTGTCTTTCTCTTTCTCTGCCCAGGATGCAGATGCAAAGCTAGAGGTGATGCAGCCATCTTGTAGCCATAAGGCAATGAGCACAAAGACAACACTGTATCTCATTCTAAGGAGGGCTGAGGTCGAGACACAGAGGGGTCCCTGGTGGCGCTGTGGTGCTACTCTGCCCACTCTGGACTGCATCTGCTGGACTTGCTGTGAAAGAAAAATAAAGACCCCTCCAGGAATAAAAACAGTGTAGATCATAGCCAGCACTTACTGATCATTTACAACGTGCTAGGGGCTGTGCTTCACACAGATGGTCCCATGCAGTCCTTGCAAACGTGGAAAATATCCCTTCAGTTTGCCCATTTTACAGATGAGAAACCTAACACTTACTGAGAGATGTCAAATGTTTATCCAAGCTCACACAGCTACCACGTGACAGAACAGGGACTCTGTATCCCCAGTGCTTTCAAACTTCAGTGGCTCCTTCCCTCCACCGTCCTTCGCCAAATACATATTTTATCGACTGTGAACTTCCACTTGATGTGTTGCCGGGCAGGTGTCCCGTATCTTCTGTGTGTACATCCCAACTCACAGAGTGGGTCAGCTGGGAATTCACAAGGGCAGGCCCTGTATCCCCGTGAGTTCAGGTACGTTATCTTCTCCTTTTGCTGCCACACAGTGTTTAGAGGCCACACCTCCACAGTGCAGGGCCCTCAGCCAAGGCTGCCTCTCTGACATTTACCACGGCCTTCACAGAGGGGAGACATGCTCACATGCTCAGGTGAGCCTCGGGGGCTGGGAATGATGCAACGGGGGTGGAGCCAGGAGGAGAACTCAGGAAAACTAGCTCCGGCTAAGAGCATCCTCAGCTCCGCAGGCTTATCCATCAGGGTGCTTAAGACCAAATGTTGTGTGTGTCACTTGGTGGTCTCAGATCATGTCTCAAGTCCTCAACCTGCCACCTGAGACCACCATGTTCAATCACTTTAAGGTAGACACATCCATTCTCTGGACAACAAAGTACTGAGAATATGATAAATAACCAATCCCTAAGACCCATTCAAAATATCGTCCTTTTCAAAGCATAAAGCAAAGCACCTGACCCATAACCATAACTGTCAGGTCCCTTCCCTCCCAGACCCCCGTTTCGGCTTACCCAGCTAAGCTTCCTGGAGTCAACCAGTCCACAAACAGCCCAAACTGCCCAGAGCTATTACAGTTTGAATTAAAGGGGACTCCTCATTATGTCTGGTCTTTCCAGTTGCATGACAAATGCGTATAGAAATATACAAGGTGCTGACCATTCTCTGCTGGCCCTTCCACTTGCACCCCCTGCCCTTCTCTGCCACACTTCTGCCCAGGGGGATGACTTCTCCGAAATGCATCACCCAGGTTCCTGGGCTTCTGGCGCCCAGTTGGAGCTGACCGGTGGGAAGCAACAGCAGCTGATTGGAGTGTGGAAGGGGAGGCTTCGGGTTGTTTATTCCGGGTTCCTCCTGCTGAGCCACAGTCAGGCAAGTGGCTGTTTCTCCAGGCCCACAGCTCCTGCAAAGAGGCCCCTCCCCCTCTTTGGCTCAAACTGGCCCAGGGCTCTGATGACTCTATCCCTCCTCCCCTCAGCCCTTTAGGTGCAGAAGTGTCAACAGCTTCCTGCTGTTGCTTGACCCTGGGTATCTCACCAACTCCGCCAATCCCTTATCTCACTGCAAATAGCCGTCTCATTACATTCTTATCAGTTAAAGCCTCTTGGAAGTGCCAACTGTTTGGAAGTGTTCCTGCCCAGAGCCTGACTACCACAGACTACAAGGTACATTCTCAGAGCGACCATGTACCCGAGGTTTGTGCCCCAAAGTCCCACTTTCATATGCTTTTCTTCCTATTAATTAAGGCGAGTTATATGGTATGTAAATAAGCAAGAGACACAGAAGAAAGACGCCCCAACTTTAGTCCCCAGTGCAAGCACTGTGCCATCCAGATGAGGGGCTCACTGGTGCGGAGCTGAGCTTTGAGGTTTCTGGGGCTGGGTCAAGGACAGAGGCTGCACAATAGAGGACAGGGAACTCAAAGCCACCCAGTGTGTGTCACTTGCACTGGGCTCAGAACAGATTCCAAGGGCGAGGGCGCTGGAATAAAGAGTAGGGCTCATAAAAGAGCTGAATGGACTGCATTTCAATAAGCACCCAGAGAAGAAGTCAGCAGGGGCTCATTGTCAAGTAAAAGAGAGTGAAGCAATCCCCAGGGGTGGGTACTTTCCCACCTTAGGGCAGGATGCTTGCAGGAGAACGGAGTGGTGGCTGTTTTAAAGTCAGAAGGCTCAGAGACCTTCACAGAAAGCAGGCAGTTATGATAGCAGAGGGAGGTTCTTCCAGCCCAGGGCAGCGAGGGATACTTGAGACTGTTGGTTCATGTGCTTATCAAAAGGATGTCAGAATGATGGCTGTGGTCACTTGCCAGAATTAGCAAGAAATTCCAGCAATTCCCAAGGAAGAAGTGGGATGAGAGAAGGCTCCAGCAATTTGCAATATAGAGAATGAGCCAGAAAGTTGCTGTTTGGCCTCTATTGCTATGACCCTGCTCCACCAATATATCAAAGTAGGAACCCAAGAAAGCCACAAATCAGAAAAACGGAGGTCAAGATTTTTAGTGGAAAAGCAGTGATTCCCATGTGCAAAGGGCCAAGTAGACCATTGAATATGGTCACATCTACCTATGTGGACCTGGAGCAAACGGGCAGCAGCTTCGTGCTCAGCCTTCAGCACGCCTACGTGCCAGCTGGCAGTGGACATGGATTGGGAGTTTGTGCCCACTTGAAAAAGCTAACTTTTTTTAAACTAAAAAATATGTTATCTATCTAAAGATATGGATAATAAACATTTGTATATCTCTCACTGCGCATAAGAAATGAAATAGTACAGATGTAAATGGAGCCCCTGTGTACCCCTCTCAGGTCTTCCTGCCCGCCTTCCCTGGGGAAGCCACCTCTCTGAATTTAGTGGTCATTGCAAACATGTTTTTGCACTTTAGTTACATATATAAATATGTGCAAATAAAAAGGCATTCTTTTATATTATTGTAAACTTAATGACAATGGCATCCTTCTGCAACTTTCCTTTTCCACTAAATATTGTTTCTGAGGTCATACTGTAACAGGAGGCAGCCAGGGTGCTCCCCTGCCCCCCACCAAAGAGGGATTTGTAATGGGGTCCAGAACTCAGGGTGTCCAGGAAATATTAAAAATATATAGATGTCCTCACCCCCACAAGTCTGAACTGGGGGGCGCGAAACATGGACCAGGGCCATTGAAAGTTATTTTGCATATCAACAGTTTTGCTAACAATGGCAAGAATGCTCATTTAACATATCTATAACATTTGACTGGTTTCATAGGTATGTTAAGTAGCTGTGGCCAGGCTTTGAGCCAGCGAGATGGGAGTGACTTCAGGATGTAACTGGGAGGCAACTGCCCCTGGTTACCATGCCTGCGCCTGCACCTGCATGGGAGCTTGGAGATGGCTCCTCCACACCTGCCTGGACTTACTATGGCAGCCCAGAAAAGCTGGAAAAATACGGGAATGCTGGCAAGTGTAGATGATTGTGGGAGGAGTCAGAAAAAGGGCTGCAGAGGAAGATTCACGCTGGGATTTAAATCCAGGCACAGCATCCTTGCGGGGTGGGGAACCATGCAGCTTTGGGGCTCCCTTTGCCACACAGCTTAGGAAGCTGGAAAACAAGACATAACAGTGATGCAGAGCTCTCTCTCAGCAGTTTGGAAGAGCACAGGAGAGACGCTGTGGAAAGGAAAGGGGTGAAAGGACTCTCGCTGGTGGGCCAGGAGAAGGTGCCATGTGGGTTTAGATTAAGAACTGGAGATCCCAGTGACACAGCTGATGGTGCTGGGAACTGAGGGAGACCTACCAGCAGAGCACGGATTACTGGGAAGAACCGGGGGCCACGTGAGGCACAGACTTCTATTTCTTTTCCTGAGACACAGTACCCCCGACTGAGCAAAGGGGGGAAGGAAGGACTGTGTGTGTTTGAAGGGACTTTGGGATTTTAATGAAGACATTAAGTCATTACTCGAAGTCTGCATAACTTTTGAATAAATGGTTACTTTCCTTTTCACCAAACTCTGGCATTTAGAGCCATAATTCCCTGGTGGTGGGCAAGGCAAACCTAGCACAGGGGCCCCAGGAGAGGGGGGTCCCTTTGGTAATAGGATCTTGTCCCCCCACTATGGGTCTGTTCTGTAACAATACCTCACTATACAGTCTACTCACTTTTTGTCTACCGTGTTGCATCGTATTCCACTGTATGTAAACACCGAATTATGTAACCAGGCTCCTGGTTGATGATGGGCATTTAAGTTGCTTTCTAGCTCTTAAAACTCATTCTGTATGAATATATAAAACTCACTCTACAATGAATATTCTTGAACATATCCCCTTTTCACATGTTTTAGAGTTTCTCTAGACAGGTTACCTAGGAGTGAAATGGCGGAACTATAGAATAAGTGTGCCTTTAGTTTTATTAGTACCAACTTGCTATCCAAAGTGTTTGGACCAATTTAATTCTCACCATTAGTGAATGGAAATTATCTCTGGCTCTACATCCGGTGTGATGAGTACAAGTTTTTGGCCAATCCAGAGAGTGTGGTTAAATGGTATCTCCCTGTGATTTCAATGCATGGTATTTCCCTGATTCCAAGTAAGGCTGAACATCTTTTTGTATGTTTATTATTCTCTAGCATTATTTTACTGTTAAAAATACATTTACATGCTTTGAAAATCCAAAAAAAAATTTTCCTTTTAACTTATACAAGTTTGAACAAGTTGTGCATCTTATCACCCCTTCGCTGGAAAAAGGGAAGGGGATGTAGGCAGTGGAAAGACTTCCTTTTGCATCCTAGCTTAGAGATAGGGAGCTGTGAGGTGAATCATAACGTTAGAGATGAAACACGCACAGGAAGCATGAAGTCCAACGGTCCCTGGACTATGTGGCAGATGCGTTTTTCTACATTTTGTCAACACTGTCCAGGAAAAGTTCCCAGTGTCTTCTTTGTGTCCCTCACACACAACGGCGTGGATGTCACAAAGGGACTGAAGGAACCAGAGAAGCCACCTGTCTGTCCCTCTGCAGCGAGCACCATGCATTCACCATCCCAATAGGTGAAACCACTCATCCGATAACAACGGAAACCTGGAACTCCATCAGTTCCCAACATTTCCCAAACATCCTTAAAGGGAATCCAAATTTCTCCACTTTGAGCATCTCCAAGGAATAATATTCCTCACTTCTAGATCCTTCCTCGACAACGTTGCTAGCACTTTGAGGACTCATCTTAACGTCCCCACAGAGGATGCATGAACCAGTTTGGAAAAGCGCAAGGGCAGAGACCACATCTCATTCAACTTCAAAGCTCCAGGGAGCATCTGACTTACGTTTCTTAAGGGAAGGAATTTCTTCCATACTAACTCTTCTTTTCTGAGCTTTAAGACAGAGTAATCATAGAAAAGGACAAACCCTTTTGCTCGGGATATAAAAGAAGTCGGAAGTGTACCAGGGGCACTTCTTTTCCATGAAGCCTTCCCTGCCTTCTCCCCATCTCGAAATGGTCTGTCTTCTCACTATGCATCAGCCCACACAATACTACTGTTCCAGTGAAAAGCACACTGTTTGGCAAGTGATAATAATGGTTAAGATTTACTGGATACATGCTATGTTCCAGACACTGTTCTAACTATGATACAAGTATTAATTTTGTCCTCATTTGGGGATAGGTACTATTACAGTCACCATTTCTCAGATGAGAAAACTGAGCCCCAAGGAGAATAAACACTTGCCCAAGACTACAATTCTGGTGACACTGGGTTGGCAAAAAAGTCCGTTTAGTTTTTCCATAAAATAAAAGATACACTTTTCATTTTCATCAATAAGTATTGATGTGGATATTTGAGTATGTTGGCTGTCTCCGCTATTGGCCTCTAGTGGGTAGAGACCAGGAAGATGCTAAACATCTTCCAGTGCATGAGACAGCCCCACAGCAAAGAATTATTTGGCCAAATTGTCAATAGTACCAAGAAACTTTGCAAACCACTTTTGACAAGTTCAATCAGTCACAGCACCTTCTCCATATACTGCACAACTTTTTTTGCATTTCAGTTGCATTTTTACCTGTCTTGAAAAAATAAAGCATAATACACTGAAAATGTTGCATTATCTTCTTCCATCTTCAATATTAAAATGGCTGCACAATCATTCTCCAATTTCGATAAGGTTTTTTAAATGCACGCTGATATGACAGTTTTCATGATACAATCTAACAAAATTGTTTCAAATGAAGTTAAAGACAACTAAGTACCACTAGAGCCATCATTCAGGAAAAACTAAACAAACTTTTTGGCAGACCCCGTATCTGAATTTGGATGCCAGCCAGGGTGACCCCAGCATCTGTCCTAGAAGCCACTACGCTCCACCGAAGCTACTGCTGGACACACACAAGCCCTTAAATGCTTCTTGCTATTGTTTTGATGAAAATGCCACTGTGGGCTTAATGAGGGATTAATTAGCCTTTGCATCCACATCTTTGATACACCCGCACCAAATGTTTGAGGCCTTGAAGAATGTGCTGATTCCTTCCGTATTTATTAGTAAAAGCTCCCAGTCACGTGGGCTCGTCCCATATGCAGTGTAAACCTCACTTTAAGAGAATGGAGGCCCCAGAGGGGGAGTGAATTTTGCTCACCAGAATTCATTCCCCAGGACCCCTCAGCCTTACACCAGTGAACTACGGCAACCACTCATGGCTAAGAATTACACAGCACTTCACAGCGTAACGAGCACGTTTTGTATGCCTCACGTCATGGGCGCACATAACTCCTGTTCCACAGGTAGTAAGTGCTATCATTTCCATTTTACAGGTGACTCAAAACCAGGCTCACACAGGCTAAATTGCTAAATCACTTATCTAAAGAAGCTCAGCTCATTAAGGGATGGCTGAAATTTCAACCTAGATCCTGACACCAAATCCCCTGATAAGATATCTTTAAGTTAATCCCTTTTACTCTTTGTCCTTTCCGTGTACCCCCAATTATAACACAACTGACTCCTGTCTCTGGGCCCGTGGAATAGGAGTCAGGTCGAAAAAAGAGGAATGAAAGAATCTAACGAGGCTTGCTCTGTGAAGTGTGAATGGATGGACGAACACGTGGATAAGTGACATGCACAGCCCACAAGTATTCCCTGACTGCTAACTCTGTGCCTGCCACCTGGACAGGTGCTGTCAACATCACGGAGACCAAGGCGGAGCCCTAAGCCTTCTCGGGGCTTCTCCTCTGCAGCCATGTGCCTGTCAGTGGTAACTGGATCTGTGAAAGGAAGCTCACCTTGTCAGAGCCACATCTGCGCGGGGAATGCTGGGAGAGAAGAAGAAAGCCAGACCCTGTTTTAACATAAACAAAGTAGACTAGAAGTACATCACACCAGGGCAAATTCCTGACCGGCCGTGCTGTGATAGAGTTAAAAGGGACCCGGATGGCCCCACTGACCAGGACAGCGATGTCCACGCAGACTTGCAGGAGGTGAGCATACGTCCCAGTTTCCCTGGGATGGTGCCAAGTCATGCCTGCTTCCTCAGTGTCCAGTCCGGTCAGTGCCCCTTTCACTCTTGAAAGAGTCCTGGTTTAGACAGTAAATTACATGGTCACCCTTGCCTTCCAGGAAACTGATGAGTCTCTCCAACAGCCCCAGGGCAGGAAAACAATTTGGCTTCTCAAGGTCATTGAGTTGCTCCTTTTTACGGAGCTTCTCCTCACAGCCACCACCCCACAACTGGCACGGGTTCTAGGGTAACAGCCCCTACACGTGTGTCTGTGTTTCTATCCAGTGTTAGCACTGAAGCCAAAACTACTCACCAACAGGTCCCAAAATGCAGGAGCTTTAAATTCAAGCATATGTGTTTTATATTCTGACTCTGAAAGTTTCTTCCTGTGTGATCTTCGAAAGTCACTCAACCTCTCTGAGCCTCAGTTTCCCCGTCTGTAAGATGATAATTCCCATCCCATCTCCTGGTGTGGCTGTGAGGATTTAGCATAGTGCCTGGTGTTCAGGACACACCTATCCCAGAAGGCTTTCTGGAACACGTGAACTCTCAGATACAAAGAGCATAGGGGAAGGAACGTCGTGGGAACACCAGTGTCTTACTGGGCCTCACGCCCCTGCACCGCCAAGTTGGAACTGCTTCTTCATCTTTACGGAAAATGGAAAACACGGTACAACCACTGCGTAAAACTGTTGGTCAGTCCCTCCTACAGCTGAACACACGCATTCCCCACGATGCAGCGGTGCCATGCCCAGGAACACACTGACACAACCCGTCCATATGTTCACCCAAGGACACGCGCACAAGCGCTCATAGCAGACCAGTGCATTAACACCGAAATGCCCGTCCATAGAAGGGTAAATAAACAAGGGTGTAGAGTCCCATAATGGAATACTCCACAACCGTGAGAATAAATGATCCACACAGCAGTGAGCAGAGCAAACCGGACACAAACACATGTGTGCTGTGTGATTCCATTTATGTGAAGTTCCAGAATAGGCAAAACTAATCTATGGCATTAGGCTTCCAGTTCATGGGCGGGCAGTAGCCAGAGACACATGAGGGGCTTCTCTGGGCAGGGGAAGTGGGGGGCTTTGGAATGTTCTGTTTCTTGATCCAGATGCTGTTCAGTTTGTGAAAATCCACTGAGCTATGTATTTACAAACTGTGTTTTTCTGAATCATGTCAAATTTCAAGAAAAAGTTAAAATAAAATTTAAATGGAAAACGTATATTTTTTTGGTAGGGAGTTGAGCAGACTAAGTAGGCAGTAGACACTTAGCAAAAAGCCATGGGGTATTTGATTTGATAAATGTTAACTCGTCCCCACTCTGTGCCAGGAACTGTGCAGGATACTAGGGAAACAGAGCTAATGAGGCTTCGTCCCTGTTCTCCATCATCATCTCCATCCGCAACTCCACCACCTTCATCATCATCATTACCATTCCTTAGTGCTTTCCTAGGTGCCAGCCATGGTTTCAAGTACTTTTTTCCTCTTTTTTTAATCAAGTCAGGCATCAACTTGAGCTTCATAACAGCCCATTTTGCAGATGAGGATACTAAGGCATAGAGACACGACGCAACCCAGGCGAGGTCGCCCAGCTAGCAGTAAGTGGAGCCGGACTCTGCGCCCAGGGCCTGTGCTCCGAACCACAGTCTTATACTCAGAAATCTGGCTTGTTTCGCAGCTCTGTCGGCCCCAGCTCCCATTTAGGCAGCCATGGCCTTCAACAGCACACCTCTGTTCAGAACAACAGTGATGGTAAATCACAACAGTGCGCCTCGGAAAGGCAGAGGAGGTTCCTAACTCTCCCTCTGGGCAGCTGCCAGCCCACACTGATAGAGATGCAAAAAGAGAGAAGAGTTAAAATGGCTTGGCCCTTCTACTACCCACAGGCCACAGAAACCCTGAATTTGCTTCAAACTCACTTCAAAGCTGCCTCTGGCACGGTGGAAATATTGACGGATCTCCCCATGGACCGGGCATCACCCTTTCCTGGCTGCCTAGTCAGGGGACCTTGAGCCTGGGGGCTGTGGCATCTGGGAGGAAGTAAGGGAGGGAATGTTGACACTGACCCCCACGACTGCGGTCAGTGCTTGAACTGTGAGTCCAGGTCCCCGAGTCTGGCACAACGAGCATCCGTCATGCAGGCAAGCTTTGCTTTGGCACTTGGGAAAGGCTATCAGTGTACTTAACCCAAAGGGCGGAATGCTTAACTCACAGAGCCAAAGACAGCCCGTGCTTGGGACAAATGAGTAAGAAACAAACACCCACAAAGACAAACCAGATCTGGCAGAGACTCATGCAGGAATGATGTGAATACCTGTGCGGGCAGGAAGGAAGCTCCCAGGGGGCCAGTAGGGTCCACTGAGACCACCCCCTTTATATTACAGATACACCAGGAAGGCAGAAAGTCCCAAAGGTCAACTTGCGCAGTCCTCTGTCTCCAGGACGGCAACAAAGCCATTTGGTCGGGCTTCCACCCAGAAATGCACACACCCTCTTCCTAGCATGAGGAGTGGGGGCAGGGGCACGTGCAAAGCTGTCAGTACAAACCAAAGCATGTGCTCAGTCTGCCCACTCATGACACCACCCTTTTTGTAGAGAAATCCATTGGGTCTCACCTAGAAAAAAACAAAATAGAGCACCAGAAAAAAGGTACACGTTTACCTATTTTAACAGGGCCCCCAGTAATGGACACCTGCAAAACAACTTCATGTAAAATAGCGCACAATGTCTGAGACAGGCAGGGAGTTAGGAAGGGCTCTTGGAATCTACCACCCAGGGGAGAGGGGATGGTGGGAGGCAGCACTGGGCAGAGGGAGAAGCGCAGCTGTGTTTAGTTCAGTCTCCGCCAACCCCACGGGAGCCCTGAAACTGGGAGACCCTTTAGAATTTTCCCATATGGGGACCGATGGGCCGGGCCTTCACCACTCTCACCCATCACTGGGCACAGGTGACCCAGGAGGGGAGTGGGGGGTGGTGACTATGGGCAAGGCAACTCTTGAGCAGAGGCGATTCCAGAGAGGGCTGCCCACTGCCAGCACCGCCTGAACAGGGGTCGGGGTGGCACCGCCCAGTATCCACTATGCAAAATTTGGATTCCTAGGCAATCAGAGCATGGAGTCCATGCACCTGCGCATTATACCATACTGCCTGATTCGCTCCATCAGAACTGTTCTCTAACATAATGTACAGTCTCTGACATTTCCTGCTGCATTTCCTGCGTTGTCAGGGATGAGGAGACTCAAGGAGGGAAGGCTAAATCCGATGAGAGGGGGTGGGGAGAGCCATAGGACCTGATGGTGAGTAGCTTCCGTAGGGGACAAATGAGGACCACAAACCACATATAGTCATACCCCATGGTGGTCAGCAGGCCTGATACACCACCACTCAGCCTGAGTGACAAAGCGAAGCCTCCCGGGGTGACGGATGCTTCGTACGTCACACTTAGGGACCCAAACGGGTGATGAGCCAGGATGAAACCACATTAATATCTGACAGAAGATGGAAAAATAAACACCCCTGCCAGAATGGCATGATCTCAAATATATACAGCTGTGTGTAGGTATAAAGAAATCAGAACAAAAGAGACTGATCCATTGTAGGGGCGACCTTGACATGCGGTCAAGGGGAAGAAGAGTGTGTACAGTCAGATTCAATTTCAGTGAAAAACAAACACAAACAAGATCCCGCTCCACCTGCTCCCACACCTGTAGGTATTTGTACGAACAAAGGAAAAGATACAGAAGAAAATTCTAGGTTATTTACATTAATTACCAGGGTGTGGCTGGGGATAGAGATGTTTTCATTTTCCACTTGTTTTTTTGCATCTCTGAACAACATTGATGCACATGTTTAAACAAGAATTGCTTTCATAATTTGGAAAAATCAAATAAGGGTACATATTATTGAATGATTGGCATAGCACCAAATATATAATGGAGACATATATAAACATACTATTTCATTCTCTCTCCGGATAACTCCCCTCTTAGAAGCCAGTTCCTAATTGTCCCTTTGGGGCTGATCAAAAGGTGTATTGAATGGCCCTAGCTGGTGTGGCTCAGTTGGTTGCAGTGTCATCCTGTATATCGAAAGGCTCCATATTTGATCCCCTGTCAGGGCACATGCCTAGGTTGCAGGTTTGGTCCCCAGGTGGGGCAGGTAGGAGAGGCAACCCACTGACGTCTCTCGCGCATCAACGTTTCCTTTCCTTTCTCTTTCTCCCGCCGCTCCTCTCTAAAATGAATAAGCATGGCCTTGGGTGAGGATAAAAAGAAGGGGAGGAATACGTAATTCAAGGCCAACATTTTTCTGTACCGTCCCCTTAACCCTTAGAAGAGAACTTCATTTTACTATTATTCTACACACAATATATATCTGTCACCAAAACAATCTGCCTCTAACATCTATAAAAAGTACGCAATACATTCTGTAGTCAAATGGCATTGCTGTGAATTACAGGCTATTTGCTATTATCCAGGACGGTGCTTCTCCCTATTACTGTGCTAATGAAAGCTGACCATAGCAAGCTAACTCCCCGTTATCCTGGCACATACACATGAAAGCCCAGAGGCCAGAACCCAACTTTTAGCACATCTGCTGTCAAAGACTTGGTTTTAAGCATCTTCCAACCTTCTTTGTCCCTGACTGTACCCTAGGAGGGGTGTCCCAGAGGGAAGGAGTCACCACAGAGTGGAAGGATGAGGACACAAAGGGCCCACATATGTCTTTAAACTGGGTAGCTCTTCTTGATCTGGTTGGCTATGGGAATTCTCTCTTGCAATCCCATCAGCACCTGGGCAAGTCCTACTCTTTCCTCCAGAGTTAACTCAGGTAGCATTGCACTGAATCAAGGGTTCCTTGACACTCCTTGGCTACCAGATGGGGCTCAACAATGCAATTTGACTTTTACGAGCTCCAAACGTAGAAAGCAAGGTGGGGACTGTCATGCAGTGTGTTGAATGTTATGACAGAGCTGTGTGTCCAGTTCATGGGAGTGACAAGGAAAGAATGACTGGGGGTGGGGGGAGCCTTGCAAAGGGAGTTTGAAAGAGAAGGGGACAGCTGAGTAAGCCTGGCAGGAAAAGCAGACCAGGAAGATAAAGATCAGGAAGGGTCTTTCTGGCAGAAAGAACTTTGAACAAGGGTATAGAGGTGGGGCATGCTTGTCATAAACTCCAAGTGACAGGGATTGCTGGTTGACACAGCGATGAGCTGCACAGGAGAAGCTCACTCACATCAGGGGCCTGATCTGCGTTGTCTAGGAGGACACCCTTCACCTCAGAAACCTCACATCGTTTTCCTTCGTCACACCAGCTTACGGACTGATTTCCACCCCCTTATTCTGTCCGTGACGCTGGATTTAGATTTTGACTTCAATCTAGTTGGTTTTTGTTCTACTTGGTTAATAGCAACAACCACGATAGTAAGAGCTAACAGTTGCTGAGTGATTACTCTAGGTCAAGGGCTGCCAATTCTCACAACCTTCCTGAGAGGGAGATATTGTTCATCATCATCCCTGTTTTCAGATGAGGAACCCGAGACTCAGAGAGGTGAAATAATATGCAACGTCTTACAACGGGGAAGTGGCAGAGCCAGGATTCAAACACAGGTTTGCAGGATTCTAGGCCCCATATTCTTGACCACCATGCTGTAGTGACTCTTGGAATATTTGTTCCATTCCTGTCTGAGGTCTAGAACAGAAGCCACCAAACTTCTTCTGGTACAGGGCCAGAGAATAAATATTTTGAGCACTGTGAACTATATAGTCCTTATTACAACACTCAACTAGGTCCTGTTAGTGTGAAAGCAGCCGTTGGCAATACAAACAAGTGACATGGCTGTGTTCCAATAAAACTTTATTTATATAACAAGGTGACAGGTTGGATTTGACTGTCGAGATCGTTGGCTCCTAATATATAGCAATGTGTCTGTTCATTCATTCAGCCAGTGTTTACTGAGTATCTACCTTGTGCCTGACACTATTCTAGGTTCTGAGAATACAGGAAGAACCATGCAGGTCCCTACCCCTATGGAGCTTACTTAAATCCTAGCAAAGTCCTGCCTATTTGTCTTACCTATACCTGATACCCTGAGTCCTAACCCTGGTATAGTATTCTTCATTCTTCCCTCAGACCCATGGCTCTCAACTTAGACTTCAGATCACGTGGGAGCTCGTAGAACTCTCCATGCCTGGGCTCTGCTCCCCAGAGATCCTAATTTAATTGGTCTGGGGTGAGCCCAGGTATTGATACTTTTACAAGCTCCCCAGCTGATTCTAACGTGCAGCCAGGCCTGCAACCCACTGCTCGGATCCTCCCTCACTTCCTGTTACTTCCACTTACCTACTTTGTAACTTAGTGTAAGTCTTTTAGCCCACAGAGTAAGAACCATAAAATGTGGACAATACCATCTCACAGGGTTGTTAAGATGATGAAGTGAGGCCATGTGCTTTTCAAACGGTAGCATGTTATACAAATGTAAGGTATTGTTGTCATTATGCCGTTGTTATTAGGTTTTAATGTTAGGTACTGACTCAGTGACTTCTCTTCCCAGTTTTGACTTTGACTCTTTGCAACTTCTAAAACAAGCCGAATGGAGACAGCTCACTAAGAGCCCAGGTTCACTGGTGAGGGAGCTGGTGGCCTTTCCTTTATTCCACAGGGCATCGCATGGGGCTTCACAGGCATGGGGAGTGCTCATCTGTGCCCCAGTTTTGTATGGAAGGTCTCCATTTCCAGACTGAGATAACTGACCTTTGAGCACTGATGTTAAGCCTTGAATAAGCAGTTTATTTATTTTCACTCATGGACAAATGTCCAAACACATGTACTTTCCTGAGCTCAGTTCTAGAGAGCGAAAAAGGCACGAACATTTTTCTGAGCACCGAGCAGTTTGCTAGGTCCTTCCCACATAGCATCTCATTTCGTCTTCAGAACAACCCTGGGATGTGAGAATAGTTATCGTTCTCATTCAGCAGATGAAGAAGATGAAGCAGAGAGGTTGATTCTTGTGATCACCCGGAGCTTGTGACCTCCGGGTGCCAGAACTCACACCTGGGTCTACTTGGTTCTGAAGCTTTCTCCATGGAACCAGAAGGCATCCTACAAGTCATTCAGCTCCACTCTGGCCAGAGATAAACTGCCTAAAGTTTATTTTTCCCAGGTTTCTTTTCTTTTCTTTTCTTTTCTTTTTTTTTTTTTGGAGGGGTAGTCCCAGAAAGTATCCCACACCACCTGCTAATACCCACAGTCTGAAAAGGCTTGCACAGCGCGGGCATGATACACATGTCCAAAAAAGAAAAGGCATTTCCTCCCTAAACAGCATCTTGACGGTGTAGTTTTAAAACCTCATAATGAAACAAGCAATACAAAAACCACCCAAAAATGTGAGGAGAGAGTTGGAGAAATAAGACATTGCCAGGGTTGAGGAATTCACTGACCCCCAGTCTGGGCCATCTCAAGAGATGTTGGCCAGTGGCTCTCAAAAGCTGAAAAGTCATCCCAGGCCATCGTTACAGAGAGCGCTCGAGCAAAACAGAAACAAATGTGATCCTTAGAGTTTTAAATGTCAACTTGAAGAATAACTTAGCAGCTCTGAGTTGGGCCAAGAGAACCTGCAGCTGCTCTCTCCAGCATTAGATGCTCCTTCTGTCCTTGGACTAGCCATCCTCCTGCCCCATATCCACCAGGGAAGTTTACAGATGCCTAAAGCTTCCATTCTTTACAACCAACCCATCAGAATCGCTCCTTACTCTGACCTTAGCTCCCGGAGGCACAGTTTGCCTAACAAACCTGACCTCAGGCTTAATCTTCAAGACTCAGCTGGTCTTTCCACCTCATTTTCTTAAATTCTTTTTTTCTTTTTGCTGCCCTGATTGGGTGTTTTCCGCTATCTTGTCTTCTAAATCCCTGATTCCGTCTTCTGCTTCCTCTAATCTGCTATCAAATTATTTGGAAGGAACACTTAGTAAAGTATATGATTATCTAACCACTATGCTGTACATGTGAAACGAATACAAAATAATATTGAAGGCAAACTGTAATTGAAAATAAAATTAAAAAAAAGAAAAAGGCTAAAAGTAAAAAAAAAAACAAAACCAAAAATGGTTCTTGATCTTGCTGCCCCACCCCCACCTTGCCACCTCGCCACCCCCACCATACATGAACAACCTGCTCTGCTGCCTGCCACCTCTGGAGAGAGCTTACACAGGAGTCGGTTCCAGGACAGGTATCCAGGATGCCCGGTGCCACCCCTCAGGGCACTGGGTCAGGCATGCTCATGGATCACCCCCATCAGCCACCTTTTCCAGAGGGAGCAAGTCAAGGTGTGACCTGAGCCCTGGAAATTCCACCCCCGCCCCCCGCCTTCAATAATGGAAAACTTGGAGCCAGATTTGGTTGGGAGGTCCTTTCTAAACAACACAGGCTCGACGGCTGGAAACTGCAAAATGAAATTATGACAGTCTCTTTATTAAAGGTCTGCAACAGTGCTAGCTCTGCTTTCGTTCTTTTGCACAAATATCATTTGTGGAATAACCTTGTGTGGTAAATATTATCCTCAGCATGGTTTCACGGATGAGGATGCTGAAGCTCACAGGAACAAGTAAGGTCTCCCAGGCGGTGCTCCGAAGCCTGCGTTCTATCCTTGTGCCAGGCTGCATTTGTAGTCCAGACCTGAAGGGCACGAGATCCCTGAGCACAGACCCTCTGGCCGTGGAGACCCAGAAGGCCGTCTGCTATGAAAGCCAAAGACAATGTCCACGTTGTTTTTCTGCCAGGTGTGTCTGCCCTTTGGACCTTCAGGAGAGCCTGAGAAGGAATGCATCCTAAGTATTCTGATCTCAGAGAAGATTGAAGGACTGGCCAGATCTTGAGCTGATAGAAGGGACACTGAGAAGGCTTCACTATCAGCCCAAGAGTCAGTGGTATAGGAATTTGTCCAGGTCTCAAGTTGGTGAAATGTCTCCCAGAGCAAACCCAGAGGGATCAGGATTCTACTGACCACCTGCAGAAACCCACAGGGTGAAAGACTAAAGGCCCAGGTCTCTCCCTGAGGAGCCCTGTGCTGGGACTGGGGTGTTTCTGGGTGTCCACCCCCTCCGTCCCTGGATGCTCAGCGTTCTGCTTGTAAACAGTGGGAATGAGTGGAAACACTTAAAATTGGTCCTCCCATTGGTTCCACTGAAATCAGAGCAGCAAGCTTCTGTCTTGTTGGTTATCTTTGCACGCCCCTGACTATGGGCACTTAGGCTGGCCCTCTCCGCCCTGGGCCCAAGGCTCTTCAGTGAGGGAGAGAGTTGAACTTGTTTAGTGTCCAAATCATTGGGGGCAGGAGGTTGGGAAGAAAGACTGGGGAGAAAGCAAGTTCTCACAGAAAGCAGTAGCTTCAACCTCACCCCCACTTACCCAAAAAGAAAACATTCACAGGCCTTCACAGTCCTGGCCCTGCCCTCACAGCCTCCCCCTTTCCCAAACGCCCGACTCTCCTCTCAGTTCTAGTGCCCAGGGGAAGTTCCTCTACTCTTTTCGTCCTGAGGGGGGCACGAGCAATCCCTCAGCGTCCCAGGAGCTGGAGGGAAAGCTCTGAAAACTCGGCTAGGAGTTGTGCGCCGGAGCATGCAACTTACCGGGCAGCAAGACCTAACAGCACAGTTGTTTTTTGGGTTTTGTCTTGTTGTGTTTTTAAGGAAGAAACGCAGCTGTTTATGGGTCCAAGCCTGAAGGCTACGACCGTCAGCACAAAGTCGCAAAGGTGTAAGCGTGCACTTGCACGCTCATCTCCCAGGAGCCCAGCTACCCCATTTACACAATATTTTACACTGCCCTCGAAGCGACTTGCTTCCTTCTCCATCACACTTAGGTTGAAGATGTACGCCTTAGGTTAAACGAGTCTATTTCTGACATTGCTGTCTGCTCAGTCTATTATAGTGTTTCCCTAGGGGTCAATTTGTATAATTTCTAAAATCATCCCCAAATCTCCAACTTCCTGTGGGTCCAAATTTCCTCTCTGTCCCTTCATTCTCTCATTTTTCTAGGGCACAGGGAGAATCCAGTACTGTTCCTCCCATCCAAACATTGTAGGTTGGCTCTATTGCAAAATACAAAACCAGAGAGCCGGCTAGGGCAAAGCTGAAAGGGCTCTCTTTGTGGTCACTGGTTTGTTGAACCCAGCTATTGACATCCAGCGCCATGCATTGGGCAATCCAGGGCTGCTGGGTCCACAGCGCCCGCGCCCCCTCTCCTCCCACTCTCAGAAGAACACAATTGCCCCTCTTCGTCCTCGGGAAAATCCATTTCCTCCATCAACCGGCTTTTCAGAGAAATCCGAGAAACTGACACCAAACTTAGATGGGGCAGGGGCGGGCGGGGGTGGGGGGGGCGCACAAAACTTGAAACTTTAAACTTTTCAAAGATGGGAAGTTGCTTTCATTCCCATGTCGGCTTCAAGGAAAACCTCCAGGGCCTCTTTCCTAGAGAGGCATGCTTTTCCTTCCCACCTTCCCAGGAACTTTGCAAATCCTCCACAAAACTGTGCAGAAGTGGCCAAAGCAGAGAGAGAAGAGTTAAATCGAGCCCAGACCTCAGCAATCTGTGTTCAATTTTGATAAAAATCTCTCTCCCTCTCCCCCACCATCCCCCTTCCTCCACCCCACAGCTCAGACAAGTCTCTTTATGTTACGAGCTTGCATCTTGTTTGGGGCACCGCGGTGCTTCCAGAGAATCCGGCATGTCCCCCACCGTGGGCACATGTGGCAGACACATTCGTCCCACTCCTGGAGCAGGGCCGGACACAGACCCTCAGTGTCCCTGCCACCACCACTCCTCCTCTTCCTATCTTCCTTCAATTACCTGCCTCTTGACCAGATCCTTCCTTCCCAGTGGCCTGGGGATGTCAGGGCCAAGGCAGGAGGTTCCGCAGCGGCCACAGGTGCTAAGGTACCCAGAGTCAGGACTCCGATCCTGCGATGCTCCTTTCTTTGCTCCAAGTCCCACTGCCCACTGCTGCTGAGAGCAAGAACCTCCGGCTTCCCCTCCCCTGCCTGCTGGCCAGGGGCCAGGCTTGCAAGTGGGAGCTGGGCTTGTGAAGAGTTAAATCATCCCCGTGAAGGCACAAACCGAACCAGGACAAGACACCGCCAAAAAAGTTGTCATTGTGGGGGGTACCGGCTACGTTTGTCCACTTGTGACAACAAGGCATCAGATTTCAAAGCCACGAAAGAACATTTTTTAAAGTTTTCCAAAGACATTTCCTGTGTCCAGATGTGCTGAGACCGACAGACACACACGCACACGCACAGACGCGCACGCAGGCCCTGGGAGCCCACTCGGGCAGCCGTGGCTCCTGCAAACACTTTGGAGAAACAAAACAGGCAGCCTGCGGAGCCTCTGCCTTTCCGATCCGCTCTTACCACTGTGGACAAAGTAGGGGGAGAAAAGCGGGGCAGTGCTGGCAGAAAGCACCCCCGCCCTCCGGCCCAGCCCCCGGCCCCCGGCCCGACGCGAAGCCCAGCAGGCCGGGCGGCCGCACTTACTCCGAGGCCCCCGCGCCGGGCGCCGCTCCCTGCTGCCCGGCCCAGGCGGCGCGCTCGCGGCCGCGCTCCGCTCCTCTCGCCGGCCTGCGCTGCATTCTGCGAAACCGCCGCCGCCGCCGCCCCTCCCGGCCGGCCTCGCGCCCCCGCCCGCCCCGCTCTGACGTCAGGCGTCCTGGAGCGGGATATTTATGGACAGGATACTCTGAATTTTCCCTAGGTAGAGTTCTGATTGCAGTTCCTTGGGATTTGTAATTTTCACACTTTCAGACAGAAGGGAGGGGAGGGGGGGAGAGGGCAGCCGGCAGGGGCGAGGCAGACAATGAGGGTAGCTGTTTCCTACTTTGGCAAGGAGCCTTCTCAGGGCTCCCTCTGTTTTGGAAACATGTCAGGGTCAAGGAGGCAACAGCGGCGACCTGGGCAGTAGGTAGGTTTCTCCTCGCTCCTCCCGTGGGCATGAGGCGCAAAGACCTGGGCTGAGCCGGCGGGGGGCTCAGGTGTGCAGGGACTGCCCTACTCCATCCTCAAAGGGGCCCGTGGTAGGACAAGGAGTCCCAGGAAGGTACTAGGGCAAGAAAGCAGATAAATCAGGCAGAACAGAACAGCTAATTAGAAGCCCTAGTCCACACCCTAACAACTTTTCCATTTCTTCTTTGGGAGTTTGTATGTTTCAAAAAAAAAAAAGTTTATTTTTACAAAATTATGTTCCACACTCCCTGCCTCTGTATAGCTTTTCCAACTCAGTGCCAGTCAATTCATCTTACTTCACTGCTTACATACAGAGTTTGAACCATTTACAATAGCTCTTATTCATACTTTGAAAGCGTGCTTTTAATGTTTTTTCTTAAATGTTATTGTGATCCATCTTCTGGACTGGACTGGGAATTGCCTCAGTCA
The DNA here is from genome assembly GCF_022682495.2 of Desmodus rotundus. Classification (NCBI taxonomy): domain Eukaryota; kingdom Metazoa; phylum Chordata; class Mammalia; order Chiroptera; family Phyllostomidae; genus Desmodus; species Desmodus rotundus. The sequence continues at coordinate 7,223,408 of NC_071397.1, read as the reverse complement.
AGAGCAACCGTCTGCCTCATGGTTGGCACCCTCCTCAGGGGGAGGGTTTGATGTTCGGTCTCCCTCACAACCCCAGGAGTGTGTGAGCAGCGGCACCCACACTGGGCGGTGACCCATGCAGAGTGTTATGGGTGTCCAGGTCTGGATTCTTGATGGTTTTCTGTTTCTCTATCGAGGTCAAGCATCTTAGGGGAATGGCTTAGTGTAACAGCCCTCCTTCCAGAGTAGAGAGAAAGAGGATGTAAATGCTTTGTCCTTTACGGTTCCCAAGAATTGGAGAATGAATATAAAAATGATACACATGAGATGCAAATTGCTTGTATAGTTAGATAACATAAGTGTGTAGGTACTCAACTCTCCATTAATAGAAGGAGCCCAGATAACCGCAAATCATCACTAAGCCATCACAACTCTAGTGAACTTTCCATTAGCCCAGATGGGGTGTGTGCACGCACGCGCGCACACACACACACACACACACACACACTTAACCACAGTTACAATGCAGCAGGGACTCAAGGACTTGGAATGTGTTTACCCCTTGGCAGCAGCTGGTTAGGGCTGATTGCCAGAAGGGGCCAAGTCTTAGGGACTGGGCCCCTTGTGGGGGACAGCCAAGATGTTCTGATCCAAGTCACAGAGGGCCCCGAGCCCGCTTTTTGGTCACTCTCAGGTTGCCCTCCTGAGCTTTATACCCATTGCCACATCTTTCCCCTTCCTCATATCAGGGCTCCATTGGCAAGGTAAGTTCTGCTCTGTAGTAGACATTGCAAATTGGCTTCCAAAAGCCTTCTCCCTTGCCTTCCTCAAGTAAAAACCTGCAAGTCTACAACATTTACCATCCCAGAGTCCCTTGTACCTGGGGATAGCTGTAAAACCCAGTTCTGGCCAGACGAGGTTGTCACAAAACTCTCTAAGAAAAAGTCAGATTTAGATGGTGTCCCCTTCAACACCTTGACATTCCTTATTCGTTCTTCCTCCATTTCTTCTCTCTTAGAAGATGGATATGATGCCTGGAGATTCAGCAGCCATCTTGCAGCCTTGAGAACAAAAGCCACTCCCTTAAGGATGGTAGACCAGGAAGGTAGAGAAAGCTGAGGTCATACCTTGGCTGGTGTGGCTCAGTGGATGGAAAGCCAACCTGCAAACCCAAGGGTCGCTGGTTTGATTCCCAGTCAGAGCACATGCCTGGGTTGTGGGCCAGGTCCCCAGTAGGTGGCATGTGAGAAACCACATATTGATGTTTCTCTCTCTCTTTTTCTCCTTCCCTTCCCCTCTCTCTAAAAATAAATAAATAATCTTATTAAAAAACAAAGTAAAAGCTGAGGTCTTAGGTGACATCTGTTAGTGGCTGCATCTTCCTCTGACTTCTTGTTAGGTGAGAAAAATAAACTCCTATGTGTTTAAGTTATTATAGTTGAGTCTTCTGTTGTTTATAGCCAAACATAATCTTACCTGATCCACTTCCATCAATTCACCAAAATATAAATGGGGATGATTCCTGAGCATTAGCTTACAGGTGTGTTGCAATGATATTTTATACACCTCTCATGGGCATAATTCTTCATAGTTGTTGAAGATTATTCCCGCATGTCTTCTCTGAACCTCACAACTTTGGGAGAATTGCATATGCCCGATCTGATCAATGTTCTGCTCCAGATCACAATCAGAGGACCCCAACCTCGTTCCTCTGATTCCAACCTTGTGTATTTTCCCGAACATCTTTAATAACAGCAAAAAAAGGCCAACAAAGAACACTTAATTCCCCTAAGTTGGCATGGATTCTACTTAACTCAACCAAGATGAAGCAGATTGCAAGTAAATTCTGGAAGTGCTTAGTGCCACGGTCTACTTGGGAACTAAGTTCAGTCCACTGCCTTCCTGAATCCCCCTCTCCTTGCAGCTACCCCTTGCCATCCTACCTTGAACCCCTGCACTTGCTCTTTATGAGCTTACTGTTCTTTCAGATGAATCCAGTCTCGTCACTCTTCATCCTCACGCTTTGGAATGCTCAGGCCATTCCTCTCTTGAAGCACTTTCCTCAGGGGTGTCTCCCCATCACAACCACTTCCCTTGTGCGGTCTCTCTCCTGACTCCTCTCGTCCTACCTACATGTGGATGCTCTCCTGGCAGCTGTCAGGGCCAGTCGTCCTGAGCATCACAGACTCTCCTTTCGTGAATTCGTTCAATTCTCGAGAATTCCACCAGAGGCGCACAAACTGTCTGGGGCAGTCAACCATTGTCTCTCTGCCCAAATCTATAGTCTAACCACCACTTTCCTCTCAATTTTAATCCCACTTTTCCAGCTGTTGTCTACATTGCCCAGCGGGTGGCAAGTGTTAAATACAGGGGATCTATTTTTAACTATTTTTTGAAAAATAAAAGGATGCAGCAAGTTATTGTAGCGTGAGAGTTTTTATGACTGACTAATTTCTAGTACCAGGAGCTATGGTGTGACCACCCTCCCTTGGAAATCACACCACAGGCCAACCTAATTGTCCCTGTCATAAGGTAATGAAGTGGAATTAATAAAAATCAGCAGCAGCAGACCAAATAGAAATGAAAAGGCTGGCCTAGTGAGAATATCCTCATTACCTTCTTGTAAAATTAACTCCTTATAATATCTTCATCAATTCATTCCAGGCAAAGGGAAAGGAAGGATTTAAAGTTGAGGCGAGATTGGGGTGAGACTTAGAGGTGGTGGGTGGGGAGCACGAGAAAGACAGGAACGGAAGTGTGGCTGTACCACGGAATAGTCTGGGGCTGGAGGAGGGGGGTCTCCACCCCCGTGCAGGTGAGCTTACTCAGGTTCTGCTGGAGAGAGGAATAGGCGAAGCCCATTAAATGTGTGGACTTCAGTGCCAAGAGGCTGTTTTTGAAGCTGGTGAGCCCTACAGGGCTCATGAAGTGGGTGGACTTCTTCTAAGATCATCTGATTCACCTCCTTATGCCAACTCTATCACACACAGAACCCTGATGGAGGGGTGGGGGCATCTCTGCTCTACATCGTTCTTTACCTGTCAGTCACCTGTGTGTTCCAGGAATATGTCCACTGTGTGCAGCACACTGCTCATCTAGAAAATTGAACCTGTGCACTGAGGGGTCCTCGACTAGTTCACCACACTTGTCCTGGTTTCCAAAGCTAGCCATGTACGTCCAAGGCACAGCCTATTCATGGAGACAAGTGGCTTCACAAAGGTCCCTACTTACTCACTTCCCAGGAGTACAGCTCCTGGACATCACGGACCTTGAGAGTATTCAGTGGAGACCTTCTGAGGAATAGATGAGAATCCTATGGTATGCCAGCTAATCAGTATGAGGGTCACCGTGAATAATGTGTTTTCCCTGTTTTACTAACACGGGCTATAGAAGCTCATGAAGAGAACTCATGTTAAATCCCGTTTGTCTCCAACTGTGCATCCTCCACATGGGCGGTAACTTTCTAAAGCTTGGTGTTTGTCATGGTTAATTTGATGTATCAAGTTGGCCCATACGGTGCTCAGATATTTGGTCAAACATTTTTCTGGCTGTTTCTGTGAAGGCATTTTCTGGATGAGATTCACATTTAAATTGGTGAACATCCATAATGTGTGTGGGCCTCATCCAATCAGTCGATGACCTTAATAGAACAAAGACTGACCTCCAGGATTTTGTCAGCAGATGGTCTTCTGACATGACCTGTAACTCTTCTGAGTCACCACCCTGCCATCCTACCCCTTCGGGTTTTGGACTCACCAAGCCTCCACAATTGCATGAGCCAATACTTTGAAATAAATCTCTGTCTAGCTACACACATACACACACACACACACGCATGCGCACACACACCCTGCTGGCTCTGTTTCTTTGGAGAACCGTGACTAATACAGCGTTCCTCCCCAATAACATGGGATGAAGATTGTTCCATCCCAAAGGACGGTTGAAAAGGTCAAGTGAGTCAAAACAGATTGAAAGTCTCTGCCTCAGTGAGTTCTTCTGAGACTGGAGAGGAGGAGGAGGAGGAGGAACACTCAGAATTGTGAGGGCTCTCATCCCACTGCTTAGCCTGTCAGGGTCAACGTGCTGGCCCCAGGCTCTGCTTAGGGAGGTTCCAAACCTTGTACCACGGGTTCCTTCTGTCAGTCCCTCGAAGGCGGAAGCGGCTTGTTGAGAGCTGGAGCCAGTTCAACACAGACGTCTCACCCAGGCGGTGTTTTGATCTTGCTCCCGATCCTGCTTCTCTCACTTCTAATGACAGACGTGGTCTCCGTTGCTTAGAGCAGCCTCCCCGAACCTCTGTTATCTGACAGTAACTTCCACGGATACGACTAAAGGGAGAAAAGGTCGAGAGCTACCACAGTTCTTCCTGAGAGGGACCTATTAGTAGCATATGACATGCTTCCAAACGTCGTGGGTCCTTGCTGTGGTGTGGTGTAGTGCAGAGGCCTCAGAACCCAACCTCCAAAATGCATGGTTTCTAATCTCAGCTTTGGCCCTTAGAGCCAAGCAAGAGCATCTTTCGACTCCTCTGAATAACGCAGATTAATAGGAGGACGCGCCCCATGGTGCGGAAGTGAGAATCAAAGTACAGAACATTGGTACCTTACAGACGGCCACTCTCCTCATGTGCCTTTTCCCTTCTTTGCTCTTTCCCATGCCCTACCCTCAACACACTCGGCTCCTCGGTTAACTAAGTTAATGGTAAGAATGAGCATCGCTTCCATGTACCATTCACCGGGTTCCTGGCGTCCAGCTCTCTGTAAATATCATTGCCTGGAGTTAAGAAACCTCCCCTGGCTCAGACATGACCACACCAAATAGGCAGCAATTGGAAAATTGCCCCCATCAAGGCCGTCTCCTTCCGAGTCTCAGGACTGTTTTTGAGAAGCCGTCTCAGGTTGTTTGCAGCGGCCTGGAGGGTCGGCTCTGCTGCCTCGTCTACGTCAAAACCCGAAGTGTTTAACCACAAGACACACAATCCTGGGACATCGTGGCGGCAGCCCTCTACCCTCACAGCAAGGCAGGCCACGTGTGTGTGTCTAATCCGGTATGCTCCCCCCCGCCGGGGGGTGGTGGGGAAACAGGACACGCACCTGGCCAGATGTGGGATGGAATGTCACACAGTGTGAAGAGTGCTTGAGTGGGTGGGGAAGGGGGTGGAATTCCTTCCTGACCACCTGCCCCCCCGACTATGTGTGAGCAGAGCCTAAGGTCCCCAGGCTGAGGAAGAACGAGCCCGCTAGTAGCCACAGCTGCTGATGTTATTTCTGGAGCCAGAGTTCTTGCACACTCGTGCCTGCATCCAAACTCCCATTATAGTCCCATTTCTAGTAGCTCAAAACCCTTTGAAAAATAATGCTCAGGGCCAAGTGCCCCAGTCAGCTTCAGGGTGAAATTCTATTTTGAAATGTTGGAGAGAAAGAAATCTTCCCAACTGATCTACGTGGAGGGTGGAGATGAGTCAGCCACACACATACACACTTTTCTCCATTGAGAATATCTGAGACTCCTTACAACCTTCAGGTGTGTGTGAGCCTGGGCTGGCATCCATGCGTATGTGCAGCTGAGTAGGGACCCGTGGAAGACTCCAGGACTCCAGGAGAAGTAGAAGCATGACACATTTCATCATTTGGTGGCTTTGTCTTTTAAAGGAAAAATTCTTTAAAATGGTAAAGTGATGTTAGGAATCTGTTCTTAATTACCACTCAGTAACTTGACAATCTGTTTTATCCCATTCATTTTTTTTTTGTGGAAAGTTCTCAGCAACTCGTCTCTTTAGCTGTGCATACACAATCACACACATAGATGTAAAGAAAGAGAAAACCCACCCTTGTTGCCCTTGGAAAGAGCACAGGACATTTGCACACTTAAGAATCCTCTTGCAGATATTAATAAGCACAGGTTTTCATATACTGGGGAGTCTCAGAAACACCCAACAGACTTGTTTCATTGCTGCACTTATGCGATGTAAAGGTTGGTTTTTTTTCGGAGGGTGGGTGGTGGTTACTTAAAAAAAAAAAAAGACGCAGCAACAGAAACAACAACAAAGGAACTGTCTTCTAATACTATTTTTCATGCATTCCTGCTAAGCCCTGAAAATGCAAAGATGAATAAGACGGGATTGCTATCGATAAGGAACTCGGCCCAGTGTAGGGACTATGCAATCAAACTCTACAACATTCAGGGTAAACAAATAAAAGCACATGAAACTTTCGAAACTGCTGTGGTTAGGAGGAGGTGAAAGGCGATCACACGTTGCCTGCCTTAGGGGAGCACTCTGGATGAGGAGGAAAATACCTTCTCTTTCCATAGGTACTTTCTGGCCAATAATTCCAAAATGTGTTCTGTAGAATGCTAATCTCTTAAAAAGGTTTGTCAAAAAGGTAAGGAGAGTGTTCTTCATGGTCAAATGAGTTTGATAAAAGCTGTGTATTCTATACACACACACGTATCCCTTGGAACTTCACAGTGCATATTAGTGTATTAAAGGTTCTGAGAAGGCTCACAGCAAAAACGATTTGCCTAACTTTGCTTAGCACAGTTATTTCCCCGCAGGACCCATTTTTCACATAACATCTATGAACATCCCGCAATTTTAAGAAACATTGTTTAGTCTAAAGGGGACCAGAGAAGTCTCTAAAAATAAACACAAGTGTAATGGGATGCTGAATTGGAATTTTTAATGAAGCAGCAAGATACAATAGATAAGAAATTCTAAAATAATGTTTCAGAGTGAGAAGCAGATTTTCAAAAGGAAGTATCTGGGAACTGTTTTCATGCCTCTAAAAAACCCCTTTCTATAGAGAGAATTAAAAGTGTGGAAGTTGAGAAAGAATGTTACAAGGAGGATTTCTCGGAGAGACCTGCAGCAAAAATTCTTTCTCCTCATGCACACAGTAAGAACAGCTTGAGGGTGCTGACTCAGGGACCTCACGAAATTGTCCCCAAAGTTGGGAGTGTGGAGAGTGTCAGACTCCTGCCTAGAAATCAAGAGGGCAAGAGACAGATGTGAATTAATTTTGTGGTGGATCCAAGGAGAGCAGTTGCTTTACTGAGAAGGCTGGCACTCCCTGAGTTTGCTAGGACAGGGACTAGTACATGTTTCCATGTTTGAGGACCATATGTGGGCCACGTGGGAAAGGAAGCGAGCCAGCCGTGATTTGAGATTGCATCAAAGAGGACTGCCTGGAAGAATCATGGGACCATGGTACTGAGAAGAAGTTGTGGGAGTTGGTGTGGCGTGGGCCACTGGAAAACCAAACTCATTCGGGGAGAAGCAGCTGAAGGAAGAGAACGCACAGCCCACATCAAGGGAGTCACACTTGCAGGGGCCCAGCTGAACATTCCCTGAAGAACTTAGGAAAGGACTCAGAGAAGAGAGTCTGATGTCTGCAAAGCCACCTTACAACTGTGCTGGTCAAGCAAAAGTGTCTCTGTGGAAGAAAGGACTTGCAACAATGGCTGAATAGGGAGATCCGTAAGACTTCTACCCCCAAAGCAATGAAGAATCTTGGTAAAATTGAAAACAAAACAAAGCAAAACACTCAAGCATTCTGGAAAACAAACAAAGTCATATAACAATGTCAGAAGTGTTTATACCTAAAAAAAAGGTGATGAATTTAAGGTAAGAATAGCAGGAATCTTTGGTGTTCTAACTTGAGGCTGTATGAAACCATTGACTGATCACTACACTATACAAGCACAATGGGGAATTTAAAAAGAGCCAAGCTTATTCATAAAAGTAAGAATACTCAAAACAGGGCTGAGCTGAGACATCAGTACCCATATACGGCAGGCTTCACGGACTTAGCCATGGTAAGTTACATAACAATTTAAACAGCAACTGCAGTCTTGGGGGGCGGGCAGGGAATCAGAATCCAGAGCTGTTCCAAAAGGTTATCCAGAATGTCCTGTTTTCAACAACAAAAAAGTTATAAGACAGACAAACTAACCATAAAGTATAACTCATATGCAATATAAAGAGCAGTCAGTGGGAACTGTTTGAGTGTCCTCAATACTGGAGCCAGCAAGCAAAGACTTAAAAGCAACTACTGTAAATATGTTTACCAATGTCAACCCAATAAATTCAATGGAATGAATTTAAAAAGTTAATGTCACAAAACGAAAAAAAAATGTTTAAAGAACTGAAGAAAGCAAGGCTTAAAGAGTTAAAGAAAAGAGTGACAAACATGAATGAACACATAGAGATTCTCAGTTAGGACACATAAATTATATATTTTTAAAAGAACCAAATAAAAATTCTGATGGTGAAAAACACAACTGAAATGAAAAGTTCACTAGAGGAACTCAGTATCAGATGCAAGATGGAGGAAGAATTGGTGAACTTGAAGAGACATCCATAGCAAATACCAATCTGAAGAAGAGACAGGAAACAAAATGAAGATAAATGAACAGCTGCTCAGAGACCTGTAGAACAACATCAACTGTGCCCATACTCATCCAATGGGAGCCCCGGGGAAGAAGAGATAAAGGACCAGAAAAAAAACCAATTAAAGATGCAGTGGCATAACGTTTCCAAAATCTGAGAAAAACCTTTAATCTCCTCACCCGAGAGGCACAAAAAAATTCTAGGTGGAATAAACACAAAGAAATTCACACCTAGACATAAAGTCTGACTAAGCCGTACAAGCTAAAACAGGGAGCAATCCTGGATGAAGGGGGAAAGGTGACCGACTAGCCACATACAGGCAGTATCAGGATGGAGAACGCCTGGCTTCGTGTCTGAAACAGTGGAGGCCGGAAGACGGTGCAATGGCATTTTCACAGATCTGAAAGAAAAACATTCTTAACCAACAATTCTACATCCAGCAAACTATTCGTCAAAAGTTTAGGCCAAAGGACCATCAAACATGGTTAAAATAAATAAAATTATACTCCATAAAAATGTATTTAGCCCCGGCCAGGTGGCTCGTTGGCCTGAGTGTCGAACCTGGTGCCAAAGGGTTGTAGGTTCCATTCCCATTCAGGACACGTGTGGGAAACAACCAGTCAATGTTTCTCTCACATCGATGTGTGTCTGTCTGTCTCTCTCTCCCCCTCCCTTTCTCTCTCTTTGAAATTAATGAATATATCCTCAGGTTTAAAAAAAAGTATTTAACAAACAAAAAGCAGTCCAAGAAGAGCAGACAACACTAAGAAAAAATGGCAAAGTAGTAAATGCAAATTCACCCATGAGGTAAACACATTAACTGAAATGGCCTAACAAACCACTCAAAAGGCAGAGATTATCAGACTGAATTTAAAAAGCCAGGAATCAATTATATGTTGTCTGCAAGAAAAATACCGTAGTATTTATTTAAAAACACAAACAGGTTAAAAGTAAAAGTTTGGAAAAAGTACAAGAAGTATAAATATTGTGCAAACAGCATTTATAAGAGAACTGGAGTGGGTATGTTAATATCAGACAACATAGATTTCAAAACCAGAAATATTAGAGACAAAGAAAAATATTTCATAATAATAAAATTGTCCATACATCAGAAAAATACAACAAATAACAGAGCCTCAAAATTCATAAAGAAAAAAGTGACAGAATTGAATGGAGAGATGCAAAATTTAATAATAAGAGTTAGAGATTTTAATATCTTACTCTCAGTAATTTATTAAATCACTAGAGAGTAAAACAGCAGGGATATAAGCAAGTATAACTGTATCAACCAAGTTGACATAACTAACATTGTATGTGTGCGTGAGTGTCTCAAAGTCTATTTTTGCTGATACTATAGTTTAATTCTTTTGTGGCTAGACCCCATACTTTATATGATTTAAATCTTTTAAAATTAATTAAGACATGTTTTGTCTTTCCTGAAGAATATTTCAAGTGTGCTTTAAAATCATATGAATTCTCCAGCAGATGGGTAACCATTTTATCATTGGGAAATATCTCCCTTGTCTCTAGTACCATTTCTAATCTAGCACACGTGGAACATTCTCCTTAAAACACTAGATACTGAATCATAAAACAAGTTTAAATAAATTGAAAAGAATTGAAATCATACAAAGTAGGACATCTGACCACAAAGGAATTCAATTATAAAACAACAACAAAAAATCTGTGAAATTCCCAAATATTTGGAAATTAAAAACATCCTTTTAAATGTTCTTTGACTGGAAGACTCGATATTGTTAAGATGGCATTTGTTTATTTGTGAGTTTGTTTTTTGCAAAGAAAGAAGTTGGCAAGCTTATATTAAAATTTACACAGACATGCAAAGGAACTAGAATAACGAAAAAAAATGAAAATGAAGAACAAAGCTGGAGGATTCATACTACCCAATTTCAAAATTTACTATAAAGCTACAATAATCAAGACAGTGTGGTGTTGGCATAAGAATGGGCAGATAGAATCTACATATAAAATATACTATAGGCCAATTGGACAGAATTGAAAGTGCAGAAATAGAGCCTTTAATTTCTGTATAATTTATTTTCATCAATTCAATGCAGAAAGGATAGATTTTTCAACAAATGGTGTTAAAACTGTAAAGTTTCTTAGAATAAAAATAGATTAACTCGCATCAGTCCAAGAGTTCTTAGGCACGACACTAACAGCACAATTCATAAAAGAAAAAAGTGACAAACTGGCTTTGTCAAAATTTTATAAAGTTTTGCATCAGGAGACACTTTGTAAATGAAAAGAAAATAAAAAGACAAGCCATATATGGAGAAATATTTGCAAATTGTTTATTTGATACAGGAATCATTCAAAATTTAAAGAATTCTCATGAATGAATAAGAAGACAATTCAATGAAAAGCGAGCAAAGGATTTTTTTAATTTTATTTTTCAATTACAGTTTGCATTCAACACTTTTTTATATTAGCTTCAGGTGTACAGCAGAGAGATTACATTCATAGAGGTTATAAAGTGTCCCCTTTGATAACTCCAGCACCCACCTGGCACCAGAGATGGTTACTACAATGTTACTGACTACATTTATTCCCTGTGCTGCACCGCACAGCCCATGGCTGTTTTATAACTGCCAAGCAGTACTTCTTAATCCCTTTACCTTTTCCTACCCATCTACCAACAGCCCTTCCCTCTGGCCTCCCTCAGTGTCTTCTCTGCATCTGTAAGTCTGTTTCTACTTCATTTGCTCATTTACTTTGTTCTTTAGACTCCACGTATAAGTGAGATCATATGGTATTTGTCTTTCTCTATCTGGCTTATTTCACTTAGCATAACACCCTCTAGGTCCATCCATGCTGTCACAAATAGTAAGATTTCATTCTTTTTATGGCTGAGTAATATTCCATTGTACAGGGTCCAGCAGAAGTAACGCCTGCATGAGTGTGGTTGACAGGGTCACATATGAGTGTAATAGTTTATAGTTTTAATTTGAACATTTCAACTAAAATGTCATATGGTATGCTTGAGTGTGATATTGTTATGTTACAGAATTACATGCTTATCATTTTGTACTAAAAGATTTTGTAATAAAAAAGGGGGCTTTATTTGTGCTAGACCCTGTATATACATACAACATTTTTATTCACTTGTCAATGAAAAATGGGTGAAAGATTTGAATATACGTAAAGAAATACTCAACATCATTAGTCGTTAGGGAAATAGGAATTAACGAAATAGATACCTCGATACATCTACTAGAGTAGATGGCCAGAATCAAAAAGACAGACAACAATTGTTATTGGTTACATTGGTAGGCAATGTAACCAATACATTGCTGATGGGAATGTAAAATGTGACAGCTCCTTTGGAAAACAGTTTGGGTGTTTCTTTAAAAATTAAATATAAGCACACCCTTAGATGCAGAAATTCCTTTTCTAGGAACAAACCCTAAAGAAATAAAAATATATACCCACAGGAAGACATGTGTGTGAATTTTTATAACAACATTGTTCATAATAGCCAAACACTGGAAAGAATCCAAACATTCATCGGCTGGTGAATGGATAAATAAAACGTTATACAGCCATATGATAGAATAGTATTTAGCAACAAAAAGGAACAGATTTCTGATTCATGCCACAATATGAATAAACATCAAGAGCTTTATGTTAAGTAAAAGAATCTAGACACAAAACAGCACATAGTATAGCATTCCATTTACAGGAAATATCCAGAGAAGGCAAATTTATAGACAGAAGGCAGATCAAGTGGTTGCCTTGCACTAGGGGAGGAATGGGGACTACCTGCAAATGGGCTCAAGAGAACTTTTTGGGTTAACGGAAACGTTCTAAAAGAGTTACATTTACGATGATTGCACAGCTCTTCAAATCTACTAAAACTGCTGAATTACACACTTACAACTGGTGAATTTTGTGGATATAAATTATGGTATGCAAAACTGTTTAGAAAAACAAAATAACTTGCTTGCCTCTTTCCTTCCTCCCAGCTTCACATCTGGGGCGAGGACGAGAGCTGGGAAGAGTGAGGCCAGGAAGAGAGAAGGATGCTAACCACATCCTTTCCCCAAAGGCAAGCAGTTAAACTGCAGCCAATTTAGCTGGCGAGGGGGATGAGGGCCAGAGAAGAAGGGAGCGTTACTCCAAATATAAGTTGAAGTGCTAATGAACATACAGGATTTAAACCTACTCTACGTTTTCCAACCTAACATGTTCGTAGAACTTTGTATGGCCTACCAATGAACAGAAAAGTCGCTCCCAGGGCCTGAGATTCTATCTAGTAGCAGAGAAAAGGGTAGCAGGAGACAAAGGTCAAGTTGATTTCATAATCACCCCCCCCCCGTGACAACTAATTTCTTAGTGTCTGGTGACAGCAAGATAAGCAATAGAGCAGCAAACACAAATTGAGAAATATAACAAAGTGTAGAGTCAACGTGTTTGGGGAGCAGAAGAATTTTGAACTCAGAGTCATTTAGACATGGCTGTGAGTCCTGTTTTGGCTATTTAATAGGTGGGTGACTTTGGGAATGTCCCTTAACCTACCTGATTTCAAATTAATCATCTCCAAATTAACAATTACTATCTACCTCCAGGGGTTACTATAAGAATTAAGTGGAGTAATGAATAAGAAAGCACTTTGAGAGAGGACGTATCCATTCAGATGGATCAGTCAGGGTTCACTCAGGGAAGATGAGCCACTGTGAGTAATAGGAGTGATAGAGAATAAGAGGTTTATGAAAGGATGAGACCTAGCATTGAGGCTGGTAGTGCAATCTGCCTAAGACTGTCACTTCTGTATCTCATGTCGAGCCCAAAGTCACCAGAGCTGGAAGTTGTGAAGGGAAGATGGATGGGAACTGGGGAGACTGAGGTTTAGCTGGAGCCTGGAAGGACAGACCAGACCGTGTCTCTCTCTCATCACTGTTGCTGTTGATGACCCTAGTGGCCTGCAGAATTAGCTGGTACCTTTGCCACACAGCTAATACCTGGTCCAGGATTCAGAGAAGGAAGGGTATCTGGTGGGAGCTGGTAGACTGTGTCCAGCGTCCAACCCTTATCAATAGCATGAATCAGCAGATCAATCACAACATACATGAGTTTCAACAGTGCCCGCTGTACAACAACCTTCAGAGCATAACAAAATGACTATATAGCTTCACTTCTGCCTTTTAAATCTTATGAATACTTCTCTTGTGGCCATCCTTGACCTGAACAAGGCAGAGAAGAGAATTCTGGAAACAGTTTCAGCTTAGCTAAGTGGATAGAATACAATGTACCACAGCCCATCCGTGAAAACTTGACATCACACATATTACTTTCAGTCATATTTAACATCCAAAAAAGACACAACAGCAAGATCACTCCTTGCCTCACATGATGTAACAATCTCATGTACCACCAAAAACAGTAATCTACTCGGTCAAAGAGAAAACAAAATTCTTTTGTCCATCTTTGGGCAATGTTCATTCCCTTTCCAACTGAGTCATACACATCTGGTGACATCTTGTAGATTAACTGCTAAGACATAAAGGTCACTACTATTAACACATCTTATTGTTGATGGTAAAGAAGTGGCAAAGGAAAAGAAGAAAAACCAATTAATGTGGACCTAGCAAAATACGGAAGAAATATTCATAACTATTACAGTCCTCATTTCTGCAACTGGTCATAGGGTTGTAGCTTGTACTTATAACTACCTTCTTCTACTATTCCCTTTGCCCTCACTAAGTATCTTTAGGTGATTATGATTTCTTACCTGATGGAGATGACCCAACTTTTGTCCCTCAAGGGCTTGGAGAGCTAGCAGGCCAGCCTGCTCCAGATTGCTGTAGTTTATCTTTGATTTTTATCACCGGACATTGGAGAACTAACAGATGCCACCGGAAGTCTCCTGAATTCCAGATATACTAGAATATGTCTCCTCACCCTCAGTGTGCAGCAGCAAGCAATTTTCCCTTGGCAAAAGCACTTACACTGATACAGCAGTCCCTCCTTCTCTGTCTATTGGTTCCCTAGCTCCGAGAGCCCGGAGAGGTCAGGAAGGGGGTCCAACTCCCAGTTTAACGGAGCCATTGCTGCAGTGGATGTATTTCTCCTTTGAAAACCATGCTTTCTAGACAAGAATTCCACTAGGACACTAGTGGAAATAGTGAGAGAACCCCCATTTCCACTCCTTGATTTGAGAGCGCATGAATCCTGACTGTCAGGGAAGGGGCACCATATCTTCATCACTGATTACGAGCACATGCCTCATTCTGAAAGACATTGCCCCAGCTCTGCAAGGTATTGCCACACAGCTGCTATCCTGACCATATCTTCAAAAGGCCATTCCACCCTTTTAGCAGGTCAGCTGCTTCAGAGCGATGAAAAATGTGATAAGGTTGGGAAAAATCCATGAGCATGAGCTCATTACCATACCTCGTTGGATGTCAAATGACTTCTGTGGTCAGAAGCAATACTGTGTTGAATACCATGAGGCTGAATCAGGCGTTCTGTACATCCGCATACAGTGGTTTTGACAGAAGCATTGTAAGCAGGCGAATCTATACTCAGAGAAAGTGTCTGAAAGCAGCCTACTAGAATCGACCTGCCATCGGGTGGCTGACTGATTCCTCATTCCTCCCCCAAATGGTGGACTATCAAGGGCTCATTGTTGGTCTCTAATATTGACATATTGGGCACTCAGCAGCGGCTGTAGCCAGATCAGCCTTGGTGAGTGGAAGTCTGTGTTGCTGAGCCCATGCATAACCTCCATTCCTGCCACCATAGCCACTTTGTTCAAAAGCCAGTTGGTCAAGGAAAGGTGGCTAGGGAGTCTGATATCCAGAATGAGCCATCTTGTCTACCAAATTATTAAGCTCCTCCTCTGCTGAGATCGCTCTTTGTTGAGCAAAGATACAAATATCTTTATATTACGTGCCCATTCAGGGAAATCTATTCATATACCGCTTCCCCAGAACTCCTTGTTACCAATTTTCCAAGTCCTTGACCACCCAGTCGAACCGTTAGCTACTGTGCATGAATCCGTGTAGATTCCAACATGTGGCTATCTCTTCTTCCTGGCACGATGAACAATTCCGTTCACTGGAAGGATGTTCATTCACCATAGTCCTTCATGGACACTGTGGAGTGAGGCTACGGTTTTACAGCCACCCATCTTCAGGTTGTGTCAGTGTCTCGTAGATAACCATCTAAAGCATGTCTGAACCTTTTTTTCTTAAGTCACCCGGTCATACAAAACTCACATGCAAGCCATAGATGCCGGTTAAGCAATGTGATAGAGACAGAACTGGATATACAATTTGTGGAGCCCAGAGAACAATGAAAATCAAGGGCCCCTTGCTCAAAAATTAAGGATTTCAAGACAGTGACAGCAGAGGATTAAACCCAATGTGGATCTTTTCTGAACATGGGCCCTGGAAGAATGTCCATCAGGATGGGCCACGACATTTGGACTAACTGTTCATGGAATTTACCTGTGCTTAGGGCAGGAGTCCCCAGTCTCAGGCCACAGGCCAGTACCGGTCCGGGCCTGTTAGGAACCAGATCACACAGCAGAGGTGAACTTGAATGTAATGCGCTGGAATCATCCTGAAACCATCACCCACCCCCTGGTCCGTGGGAAAATGATCTTTCACAAAACCAGTCTCTGGTGCCAAAAAGGTTGGGACCACTGCGTTAGGGCTTGTTTGAGCCCACTTTTATGTGCATCACTTTCATTTGATGATGGAGTGAGGCAAGCATGCCTAATTTACATATTTTTAAAATATTTTATTGATTCATTTTTAGAGAGAGGGGAAGGGAAGGAGAGAAACACCAATGTGTGGTTGCCTCTCCACCCTCTACTGGGGACCTGGCCCTCAATCCAAGCATGTGCCCTGACTGGGAATCAATCCAGCAACCCTCTGGTTCACAGGCCGGCACTCAATCCACTGAGCCACACCAGCCAGGGCTAATTTTATATTTTAATGTTTCAGATACCTGACACCTAGTTCATAATAGGGCCACTCAAGTCACATGGTAACTTGGTAGCCTATGGTCACATGTATTTAGCTCTACTGAGGCCTGGGAGCAAGTCAAAGCTGTTTCTCAAAGGAGAATAGTTATTAATATAGAATCCTCAAATATAGGATTCACATATCTGCTCAAAATGTTGACGGTCTTTGCTGTGATTCACTGACTGGGGCCTGCGAAGGGCTTCACAGAAACCTCTCAGTCTGCCACAGTCACTTCATGCACCACTGCGTATGCTGGGTCAGACAGCCCTCGTGGCAAAGCAGCTTCCATAGCAGCTTGGATATGTTGAGGCTCCCTCTCTCATTCTGGGTCCCATTCAAAACTGTGCAAGCATGAGTTGAGAAATCACACAAGCTGTATTCATTCAACACGGGCCACAAATGTGTCCGCAAAGTAGAACGGACCAGACCGTATGACTAGATCCATTGATTTCATCATCATCACAGAAGAATCGCTCCTGGGACATGGTCTGTTGGTGTTTGGTGAGTAGCACTAGATTTCTTGAACAGAAATGTTAAGATGTTAAAAGCCTAGAAGTGCATCTAGTACGGTGGTTAAGACTGGGGACTCTGGAGTTAGACAATCCCAATACCTGCAAGAACACCTAGACCCAAATCTAAGCCCCATCACTCTCAATCTGTATGAGTCTGGGCAAGTCACTTACAAGGACCAGATGGGCTCCATGTGTGAAGCACAGGGCTGAGGCACAGGCTGAGGACTCAATGAGTGGTTTGCTTTTCTTGCAGACGAACAGAGTTAAGAAGTCACTGATTTAGGTAGTTAGGGGTCATGGGTGAGGCTCAGGGGAGGAATGCCAATGAATCATGGAGGCTGGACGGTGTATGCCTCTGACGTGAGGTGTAAGGGAGAGGAGTGAAGCTAGGATGTGTTCAAATTAAAGCTCTGCTGTGACAAGCTGTGAGGCCTTGGGCAAGTCCTTCCCCATCTCTGGGCCTGTTATCTCAGATGTGAGACAGTAGCACTGGTCTCCATGATGCTCTGGTTTCTCTCATCTCTGACAGTTTCTGTGTGGTGATTCCTAACTGCCGTGACATGTGTGACCTTGGAGCCATGAGAGCCAACCTGTGATCCCAGCAGAGAGCGTCCGCTAGGTCCCTGCAGCTTTTTGCCCCAGAAGCGGGTCCAGCAGAGACCAACCAGAGGTTTTCAATACTTATTAAAGCTCTGGCAATGGCTCCCACCTACAAAACTGAACTATTTTAAGCTCCAGCTGTTTTTTCCTTTTCTTTTAAAGAGTGGGTGGATTTAAGACAAACAGACTAATTAGGTATATGTTAGCCTTGCCACAAAAGCAAAAACAGTCAGATTTCCCAACACAACACCAGACTGGGGCTTGGGCTCTGGAGGAGTAGAAGGGAAGCCCGGTGGTCACTTTGTTTCTCACACTCAGAGGTCTTGGCCTTCTAACCAACCGGTCTCTCACTAGGCCTAGTAAGGGGAGCTTCTGTGAGGGTCTCCCCTCTGGGGGTAGGCATGGGGAGGAGTGAGATTCCCTCCTTCTACTCTCAGGCCCCCAAGTTAAAAGCAAAGACACCACAAACACTTAAGCAATTAGAGAATAATTTAAAACACATGTGTACTCCCGTCCATATCGAGCAAAGTGGGCTGGGCTTAATGTGCAGTGGGGCCAAGCCTTCCTAGTGCTGTGCCTGTCACTGGGGTAAAGAGACTCCTTCTTGTACCAACACACCCAGGATTCTGGTGAAACCTTCCCCTGCCCCCCCACAGGCACACGCAGGCCCCTCATGACTTTATTTGCTGTTCCGAAGCAACCTCTAGCCCAGTGGAGCTGCCCTTGAATGTCAATTCCCTGGTGTATCGAGTAAATAGGATCTGGCTGCATAGAGCAAAACGTTCAAAGTAAAGGTGGCATAAATGAAGTTATTCTTGTTTGTGTAAAAGGAGCCTTGAGGTGGGGAGTCCAAGGCTGTGTGTGGTAACAATGATATGACGATGTACCCTGGGGTAGCTAAGAATGAAGCTGCGCTGGTGGATCTTCCAGGGACATGACTCTGACCTTGAGCTTTTCCCAGGCCAGCAAGGAGGGTCTCTCACCCAGCCCGCCTATTGTCTGGATCTTGGGGGTATATTAGTTTTCATTCATGCATCGTACAAAGTATTGACGGAGCAGTCAGGTACTATGCTAGGTGTCAGGGCCTAGTGTGACTAACCCAACTGGGTTCACACTCTTGTGAAGCTCACAGTGAAGTGGGGAGGACAGATGAGAAGAAGTAAACAAATAAAATGAGGGATGTGGCTAATGGTATGTAGAAAACAGCCAGGACTCTGTAGTGAAGAGCAGAGAGACCTACTTAATACAGGGTGGTATGGGGCATGGCTAGAATTCTACAACATTGGTAGGGGAGGGACATCCATGGAACAGGTCTCCGGGCCGGCCGGGATTCTCAAAGAGCAGGTAGATTCAAGGGCCAATGGCAGTATTTCATCCTTTCTTATGGCCGAGTAGTATTCCACTGTATATATGTTCCACACCTTCTGTATCCAATCATCTATGAAGGACACTTCAGTTCTGTCCACGTCTTGGCCACCGTGAACAGTGCTGCAACGAACATAGGGTGCCTACGAGTATGTCTTTGTGAATAAATGTTTTCAAATTTTTTGAGTAGATACACAGAAGAGGGATTGGTGGATCACGTGGTAACTCTGTTCTTAATTTTTTGAGGAGCCTCCATACTGTTTTCCACAGTGGCTGTTCCAGCAGTGAATGAGGGTACCTTTTTCTCCACAGTCTCTCTAATGTTTGCGATTACTTCCCTTGTGATAAAAGCCATTCTAACAGCTGTGAGGTGGTCTGTCATGGGTAGATCTTGAGAATAACATGCTGAGCAAAATAAGACAGAAAAAGTCAAGAACCATATGATTTCACTCACCTGTGGGATATAAAACTAAAAGCAACAAATACACAAATAAGAGAAACAAACAAACAAATGCTCCTAGCCACAGACAACAGTATAGTGGTTACTAGAAGGAAGGGAGTGGGGGGGTGCGGGGAGGGGAGAGGGGGTCAAATACGTGGTGACAGAAGGTGACTGGACTTTGCGTGGTGGGCACCCAATGCAACATCCAGATGATACATCACAGAATTGTACACTGGAAACATATTTAATTTGATTAACAACGTCACCCCAATACATTTAATTTAGAAAAAGATAGATAGAAGTGATAGTGGATCTTTTGAACACGACCGCTGCTGAGTAAGCAGTAGTAGGCAGCCGCACCACACAGGGACCCGGGTAGAGCTGGGAGAACGCACTCTGCGCCCTAGCCACACGCCAGGCTGTGCCCACGCCGCACCGTTCTGTTAAACCTGTTTGGTAGAAATGATGAGGCCCGTTTAACGCAACAGAGACTGACTCAGGGCAGCTGCTGTGACTGGCCCTACTTCAGATAAAACAGCAAGAAAGGGGCAAAGCTGGAATTTGAACTCAGATCCTCAAGATTCAAGTCCAGGCCCTTGCTATTCAGCACCTAAGAGGAGACTGGTCTTCTGGAGCATCCATTGGGGTTAGGGAGAGCAGGAGACTGCCCCAAAAAGCTCAGGGTTGGTGCCACGGAGAGCTGACACTCTGACAAGGGCCACGGAGAGCAGCCAGCCTAAAGCATCACATTACACTCCCCAGACCTAAGTGCTTTACAGACTAAACAGCACAATTTACAGTCAGCTCTGGGATAATGACGTCTCCCCTTCCAGTCCTGCTCCGTTCCAAGGGATTCCAGCATTCTCCTTAGAGACATTAGGCAGAGGCCTTCAAGACTGAGGCTCTTTGGGCTCAAAGGAAACCATTGTGAAGGACCCCGAGGAGGGGCCTGTGGGGAGGAAGAGGGACTAAGTGCTATTGCAGGCTCCAGCACCACCGGGGGCCGCCCCAGATGGACCCCGCAGAGCCCCTCTGGAGAGGACTTGTTGACGCGGAGGTCGTCCCAAACCCCGACAAACTAACTGCCTTATGCTCAGTCAAGTTGTTCAGCAATTAAATAATTCAAAGCCAGGTAGACAGTTTTAAGCCCTGGAAATAGCTTGCTTTATAAATCACCCACAGTAAACTATTTCTATTTCCCACGAAGTCTCCCTTTTTAGGAGAAAGCAGCTATTTTTAGATTTAAAATCAGCTCTTTTCACCCAACTCAGATTATCTTTCTGTGTCATCGCCTTGTAAAATAAAACCTGAACCTCACAAAATGTTCTTTAATTTTTCTCCAGTGTCATCTTCGTCCATTTCTAGACCATGCCCTTTTGTTCATGACCAGAAGGCCAAATGTGACGAACACTGTGACCTTGTGAGCAGAGATACCCATGCGAGAATTCTTATCATTCCTATGTATGTGTACACTGAGCATGTGAGAGAAAAATCGCAAAGTCACTGTCAGCCAGCTTCCTAGTTCCCTTTATTCCTCTCACTTTCTTTCTAACGTCCCTTTGAAGCTAAAGGGAAAATGCATATATATTGGATAAAATTGGGGGAGAATCAATAGGAATATGGGTTGAAGCTAAGCTAGTACCGCATTCATGTGCTCATGGAGTTTTCATCAATTGTTCATTCGTCTGTCAGGGTTAGACAGGTAGCTACCACCCGCCTAATAATCAGGCCTGATCACAGTCACTCAGGGGGTGAGGGCCAGGCCTCTGTCCCCTTTATTGTTGTTCTCAACTGTCTCTCAGGCACCTTCCCATTGGTTTCTGCAGTGGTGAGTCCACCACTGTGCTGCCTTTGTTTTAGGAAACCTCTAGGCATTTCCAAAGGTCTGCACTGGCAACCAGCCGCAGACCGCACTGTGAACGAGTAGAAATGAGCTCAGAGGACGATCAGACCTGCCTTCAAATATATTCACTGTGCTTTAGGAGCTGTGTGGTTATCATCCAGCTACCTGACCTTTCTGTGCTTTGATTTTCTCCTTGGCAGGTGGGGAATGACAAGAATGATGACAATGTAGTGCATGTGAGGCTCAGTGCATGGCACAAAAAATACTAACTACCACTGTCATTATTCTTGTCATTATAATTTACTGTTGTTATCAACATGAACAGCCCCGGAATGGACAGCACTGATGGATGTTCTTTAAGGAAAATGGATTTCGTTTTTTAAAGTTTTCATTTACAATTGACATGCAGTATTATTTTGTATTGGTTTCAGGTGGACAGCCTAGTGGTTAGGCAATCACATAGTTTACCAAGTGTTGTCCCCAATATTTCCAGTACCTACCTGGCCCCATGCATAGTTATAACAGTATCGTTGACTATATCCCTTATGCTGTTCTTTACATCCCTGTGACTATTTTGTAACTACCGATTTGTATTTCTTAATCCCTTCACCTTTTCCACCCAACCTCCCAACCCTCCTTCCCCTGGCCACCACCAGTCTGCTCTCTGTATCTGTTTCATTTTTGTTTGTTCATTTATTTTTTCTATTAGATTCCACGTATAAGTAAAACGACGTGGTATTTGTCTTTCTCTGACTGTCTTATTTCACTGAGCATAATACCCTCCAGTTCCATCCATGCCGTCGCATAAGATTTCATTCTTTTCTATAGCCAAGTAATATTCGAAGATGAATTTCCCCACTTGACAAAATCACACACACATAAATCATGAATATATTATTTTGTACCATTTCATCTGATAAATCGAGGCAACAAATAAACTCATGCATATGGATGAAAAACCCTATAAACTGGACAAGAAAAGGAGCGGTGGCAAGGACAATCCTAAGTGGCAGATAGTACTGGATGATTCGGTATGTGCAAGACCTGCCGTGTGAACAGCCCCAGGGCGTTCCTTGCTGGTCTCTACAGCAGGATTAAGCAAGGGGTTGGCAATGGCAAGGCAATCACGAGGATGGGCTGGGCTCCATGCCAGCCTCTTGCCCTCTGCCTCAGCAACAATGGTCCTTGTAGGACAGATTTCGGCCCCTAACTGAGGAGGCAGAAACACAGGATCTGCAAGTCAGAGTCTGAGTGGCCAGTTACAGACCAGAGACACAGGGCCTAGCCAGGCCAGAGAAGTCAAGGGAGAGAAGAACCTACGAAGGGACGCTGGGTTTTAGCAATGTCAACGGTCCCAAATGCTTCCCTGGGACCCCTTTTTACCATTTCTCTGCTCATCCCCTACTTTCGGGGGCGTGGGATTTCTATCTCCTACACCTGCAAGTCACCTTTGGTGGCTTGTCTTCAGCTACTGGAGTCACTTTTCTGCCTCCAACAAAGAGCAAAGGAGCTGGGAGGACTGTGGGTGGCCCCCTCTTCACCCACAAAGGCCCTTAACCTGTGACTATGATATGGGAAGCATAACATCCAAGTCATTTGCCTGCGGCTGTGGCCACTCACAGGCAGAAGGTCCAGTCCAGCGGGCCCCTGCAGAGTCAGGCTGAATTCTTCCCCCAGGGGCAAAGCAGATATTGTGCCTCTCAGAAACATATGCGAGGGTGAGGAATTGGGTTGGATGTGCACTAGGAGAGAAGAAACAGCATGTGTCCCCAACAACCAGATCGATGTCTTTAAAAAGACCCAGCCAGTCCCAAGATGCCATCAGTAGCAGCTAATACTTATGAACAGGATGTAGTGGCATCGTTACATTCTGAGTTAATAGAATTCTAGCCATAGTGAAAGAGACCTGTTTGTTAGCCAACATGTGCTGTCTTATTACCAAATGTGTAAGCTTGTTTTGTTGTTTAGCTTCCTTGAAACACTGAAAAAACTCATCACTTTTGATGGACCCTGAGAGCCTGGAAACCCTAGTCAAGGAAGCACGGGGACAGACCTTCCCAAGGTCATCGCCATCATTGGTGATGTCCCCGACGGAGGGCTTAGGAGCAATTACAAATGGATAGGGTTGGCCACACTAATTTCTTGCCAAAGTATGGGCTACCATGAGGGTGATGGGCACACCTAAAGTTAGTCTTTGGAGATCAGGGTCGGACAACCTTCTCTAGGGGGCTAAAGCCCCTCGTGGTTTCCAACAGTTGGGAGGGCAGAAGGTAGATTGCACACCAGCATCGGAAATAATGCAGCCTCCCCTGTGACTCTAGGCTCAACCAGTGGGACCAGGCCCCTCCGCAACTGCCCACCTACAGGTCTGCTTTGATGTTTCTCTCTGTAAAAAGGAGACAAATAAACGTGGGCAAATCTGCCTCATGGGCAGGCTAAGAAGCTTACTCCCCCTAAAATCACAGCAGGTAAGTGTCCTCTCCGCGTGTGTCCCAACACCCATACACGGAACCCTATGGGCATTGAGCTTTCAGCCTCCCGGGCGTCCGCGGTCCCCAGGCTGCAGACTGGAGCTGGGTGATTTGTGGCGGGGATGGTGGGCGGCCACACAACGGCCCCCCTCCACGGTGCAGTGTTTGTTCCTTTTCATTCGGCCCCTAACTTTCTATGGGATTCTGCGTGTAAGGTCAGAGTTAGAGTGCCAGCCAGCACACAACGCATCCATAGGGAAATCATTATTTTGCTGTGTTTCAAGCAGTTGAGTGAACAATCTTTAAATTATTTCTCTGGAAACCGGTCTGGCTTAAATGTGTTTATCCCTCTGCTTTTGTTAGTCCTTGCTGGCGTTCACCGGGCATTAGTAACAGATGAGCACAGCCATGGTAAGGTATTTAGCTCTTTGAAGAGCTGTAGTTGCTTCCACATCGGCAGCCCAGATAGAATCAACAAGAACCAGGGAAGGATGCCCGGTTTTACCGGAGGGGAAGACCTCACGGAGGAGAAGCTGAGGCTGTATCTCGAGTGTGTGTGTATGTGCACATACAGACGTCTCCCCCCTTTCTTTCTGAAATACAGTAGATTTTACAGGAATCCTAAACCAGAAATGAGATAGCAAGGGGCTAAAAAGTGAAAAATAATATCCAAAAACACGCAACAAAAGCAGTGTGGAAGTTCTGTGCTGGGCCTTGTCTGATCTATGTGATTCTGACTAAGTCGCTTTTGTTCTCTGAACAGTGGAAAATTTGGACCAGAGCCAAGAGCCCTCCCAGTTTTTATTTTCCAGGGTCCCAACATATAAGAGTTAATTGAGAAAAAAAATCCCCAGATTAGTCAAGCAGAGGGGCTTTTCCGGACTCAGAAGGCACATTGTGAGGGCCTGAGGCAGTAGCAGGTGACGTGCCAACATAGTTCATGGTGTGGGTTCCAGAGTTCCACAGCAGAGGTTCAAATCCAGGCTCTGCTACTTCCTAGCTAGGCAACCTTGAGCCGGTTCTTAACTTCATTGCGTCCTTATTTCCTTATCTGTAAACTGAGGTTAATAATAATAATAATAATAATAATAGCTACCTCAGAGGGCCTGAGGGAGAAATAAATAGTGTGTACAGGGCATTTAGAACTGTGCCTGTTTACGTGGTAAGCGCTCAGCAGAATCTTTTTATATCTCCCTCTCCATGCACTCCTCTGTATATGTACACACATTTACATATATCGTCCAGTAGTCCGAAGGTCTGTCAACGAGTGTGGCAGAGACTGCCAGATGCCTCTCGTCCTCAGGAAAAAATGAAAACAAAACAAAACCCTTGCCCGAGATGCCAGGATTACGAGTTCAGCAAGCTGATTCCAGAGCCTACACTGGAGGGTAGATGTTCTATGAGGTCAGGAAAGTTATAAGTTGAAGCGTGAAGGACCAATTTGTTTGCTGTATGTGCTCCAGAAAGCACAGAAGTTTCTAGAGCCATGGGGCAGAAGTGTGCCTGGAGCCAGGGGGTTTAGGAAGGGTGCTCCAGGGTAGGGTGGGAGGTGGATTCAGCAGTGGGCCGAGGCTGCGATGGGGAGGCTGATGGTGAGCTGTGACAACCCTCCACCGAGATGAGGGAGACCTGAGCTAAGTCTGAGATCGAAGATTTATGAATGAGGGTGGCATCTGGGCACCGAAGGGTTCTGAACTCAGGATCCCGGGATCCTCGTTCAGAGGGTTCTGAGTTCTCCCCCGTGGGAGAGTCGGGAAGAGTCGTGTCAATGACCAGCATGGTAAACAGTGGGAAAGAATTTTTGAAGAACAGGAAATGGTAAGCTCAGTTTTGGATATTAAATTTGTGGTGCCTATGAGGCTCCCATGGGGACGTTATTCAGAGGTTGTTAAAATAGGAGTCTGTTGCTTAGGAAAGCGTTCCAAGCTGGATGTCGAATTCAGGGTGGAGGGAGGGCAATCTTGATTAAGGTGGAGACTGAAGCCCAGGGAGGGATGCAACAGCTGAGTGTGGCCTCACGGAGCAGGAGCAGAGGGCATGGCAAGAACCCAGCTGACATAGGTTCCGCTCTTCTCCCAGCTAAGCCAGCATATCCCATGAGAACACAGGGGAGCAAATCCACTCCCAGATCTTCACAGTGTCCTGGTGCCCTCTGTGGCTTTCTCCGAACCAAGCCTGGGGCCTGCCATGTAGTGCCTTGGCTCTCTTTCAAAGCCTCGCTAGTCCTGGGCTGGAATACTATTACCAACCACTGACCACGCTGTGCAGCCCTCCCTCTGATCTCTGTCCACGGCGGGCAGCCTCCCTCGGCTGGGATCTCATTTCCAGAAGAAAATGAGGCTCCTTCAGAAAGACCAGACTCTGGGGGGACACTTTGCTTTGATCTCCCAACCATACAAGAGGCTCCATGGAACAGCTCATGTACTTAGCCAGGTGTGCCCAATGGTATCTGAAATGCCAGGCCAGAGAGGCAGCCCCCTTACCTGCCTTGGCCTCTGAGCACCTGTCCGCATGATATCCACAAGGACACTTTTTAGCAAAGAAGTTTAATACAATTGATGTTTTTATATCCAACCCAATCCCCCTTATCTCCGTTTCTGTCTCTTTACCTGTCATCTTTTTACTCAAGAATGGTGAGGAATAAACAGGGTGGAGGGTGATAAGTAGAGGTATGGAAAGGATTGTTAAAAATAGGGAAGATTTATTTCAAGTTGGACTTTTAGCTGGGGGAGGCCTGGAAATGTTAAAGCCTGTGCTGAGTTCCAACAGGTGAGATTGATTTTTCTCTGGCTACACAGTTGTCTGGTCTGAGAGGATGAGTTTTCCTCCTCCATGGGGGTCGGGGGGAGGCAGCGGAATTCTAGCTGTTATTTCACAATCCACAGGTTTTTAAAGGAGGTTTTGTGTTTCAGAAATATTATTTATCAGACAGGCTTTGGATGTAGTTTAACGGAAGGCAAAGAATGGAAGAAGGAAGAGCTTTCTTCCTGCCCCGGTAATGCATACCCGAGAAGAAAATGAGAGACCCCGAAATTCTGGGGGGAAATTTGTTGGTGCGGCAGCACGGTGAGATGTCTCACGCTTGGAGCCAGAGGGACCTGTTCCATCCTGACTTCAACACATGCCAGATGGGGGGCCCTGCTTGGGGGAAAAACAACCACACTAGCCTTGGTTTTCTCATCTATAAGTTAAGGGTGATAGGGGTCATAGTGAATTTGTAGGATTATTTTACCTACTAGAGAAATTACATGTAAAGCAATCCACACAGAGGGGGCACTCAACTTTTTAAAAACTTGGGTTGGGTTTTCCTTTTAGTTCTGTTTTTCCGAGCACATAATAAAGCCCCAAAGCACTCAGCTCTGGTTTCTATTACAGTTGAAAATGCATTCAGATCAGGCTGGGAATGAGTGCAGATTCTCAGGGGTAAAAACAAACTCCATTGTCTGCTTGTTTATAATTAGTGACATATTACCCATTATGGCTAGGACTGGCTGTGACTGGGGAGGAAAACAAAGGCCCTGTGAAGTGTCTAGTTTGTGCTCTGGTTTAAAGCCACAGAGTTTTGATGACACCAACATCCAAGGCTTATTGTAATAGAAGCACAGTCCGGGTCCCAGTGAAAACACGCAACACCCAAAGGACCCCGGGGAATATAAATGAGGGGGAATTTCACTTTAAAGTAAAGTTAAAGCCAATCCTTTATCTTCTCATCGAGGCTCCAATCTTAACCATATTGCTTCCCTAAAGCACAGCCTCGATTCCCTCTGTTGGACCAGGCACAGATTTTTAAAACCCTCTTGTATTGGGAGCCTCTCAAAACCAGGGCAAGGATGTCTTTGTGAGCTCAGGGGAGCAAGGACACAGGACAGTATTTCATGGTTAAGTGCATTTGGCGAATGAAAAAGACCCACCACTCACAGGCCTGCCCTGAGCAGCATGGATCCCTTCACACACCCTCTTTTCTGGGCCAGCGCCAGAACTCTGTGTGAAGGATGGCTGCCGGGACTGGGCATGTCCTTCATGAGCAGTAGGAATGAGCCTTTGCACGCTGGACCCAGACATCCTGTTCTTCTATGTGGTGCCGTGACCTGCCTGGCCGACCTTGATACGTAGGTCTCTGAGCAGCTGAGTTCCTAGGAACATTTGGAGGCACTAAATGTCCTATCTTTCTGATCTTTGTTCTCCTCCTGTTTCAAAAGGACCTCAGATATCCTGGAGATAAGAGCCGCGACATTCTCTTATGTCACAGACCTCACTCGTAGACCATCCAGATGGTGTTAAAACTCCCCCATCATTTAATGTCTGCTGGGCTATATGAGACACGTGGCTTATATACGCTGATGAAACCTACTACACTGTGTATTTCACGAACATATCATGACCACTTAGCAAATCTCTGGAGGAGTTTCATTAGGACTTTCAAATAGAACAGGGTGTGTCACCCAGAGTGCCAGCAGGGAAGGCAGCTGTTCAAAGGGGTAACTGAAGAGACAGCTGGTGTGGTGTGGGCAGAGTCCAGGGAGCAACAAGGAATGGTGCAGCGCCCAAAGACGAGCAGCGAAGAAAAGCCGTGCCACCTGCATTCATTTTCCACTGCTGTCGTAACAAATACCACAAACCTAATGGCTTAAAATGACATCCATTTATCATCTCACGGTTGTGTAGGTCAGAAGTCTGGTGGCAGTGTGATTCAGCTGGGTCGTCTGCTTAGTCACAACGCCGAGACACTTGACTCCTGAGGTCAAGGTTCTTTTCAGAAGGCTCTGTGGATGAACTTCCTTTCATGCTCACGCAGGTTGTTGGCAGAACCCGGTTCCCTGCAGCTGTGGGACTGAGATTCGTTTCCCCACTGACGGTCAGCTGCGGGCTTCTAGAGCCTCTCTCTGGTCCCTACATCTCAAAACCAGCAGTGAATCTTTCTCACACTTGGAATCTCTCTGATTTATTCTACTGCAAAATCTATCTTACTCCAGCCAGAGAAATTTCTCTGCTTGTAAGGGTTCATGTGATTAGACTGGGCCCACTTGGGTAATGCAGGATAATCTCCTTATCTTAAGAAGACCATAACTGTAATCATGTGATGTAACCTATTCACAGGTTCCAGGGATTCGAGTGTATCATCTTTGGGGGACCATTCTGCCCACCGTACTACACCAAGGACTGAAAGAACTGAAGGAGGCATTCTTGTCAGAATGCAGCCAAAGCTGTCAGCCACCCTGGAAGAGGGTGATCTGTAGGAGCTGCGGCCGGCCATAAGTAGAGAAAGCAGCTAGTGCCAAGCTGCACTGGTAGGGAAGCCGTAGGGAGTAAACACTGGGACTTTCTCTGCTTCCCCTTCCAATAACCCTGCCACTGCCTTCCACTGCCTGAGCCCAAGTGTCATTTTGAGGGCGAGGGAGCCCAGGCGACGGAGTCCATAGAGTTCAGCCACCCGGAGCACAGATGATCAGACAAGGGCAGGGGTGAGTCTCCAGGAGTGTAAGAGGACTAGAGCATATGCGTGTTATCGAGTGAATCTAAGCTGTATTCCCCTTAGGACCCAGACATGTCTAGGCTGACCTAGAAGAATAAATAACAGGGCAGTCCAACAGGACACTATTTGCATGAGAAACTTGACTCCTGAGAAAAAACACATCCCAAGGGAAAGATAAATAGAGGTGGGGAAGTTGACTTCAGGACAAGGGGCTAATAAACCAAAGGGGGCCTGATGTTAAGATCAGCGCATTAACTATCACTCAGACTAAACCCTGACCTGTTCCACTGGGCCCAAGTCCAAGTCTTTGGCCAAGAGGACTCCGATAAAGAACAAGTAAAGATAAAAAGCATCCTCTCCGTGAACCAGTGAGAGTGAGGAGCAGAGGATGACAGGATTGCTGGTGGGAGCTGGAGTTTGGAAGCCTTATATTAACAACAGAGGTGCTTCGAGAGTCCCTACCAGGGACCTTGACCAAGCATTCTGCTGCATCTGAACTCGGGAAGCCATCAGGGCCAAAGCGCCACTGCTCCCTTTTGAACTGCACAGGAGGGGAGGAAGGTAGTGCATGCAAAGGGTCAAATCAAAGGAACTTGCTGGGACACCAGGAAACTGAAATTTCTGCAAGGAGGTGGTGGGGGACAGGGGCGATGAGAGAAATACTCTTCTGTGTCTGTTATGATTACAGCCTGGGAAATGGGGCATTACATATAACAAGGAGTGGACTAAGTCTGCGTGTTCATCAAGGTTCCAGCAGGAGACAAGCCATCACACTCAAACTGGATTAAGGAAGGCCAGCTTAATGAAGGGGCTGCTTCCCCAGGTGCAGGTGGGAGAAAGAACCCACAAAAGCTTGTACTCCATCCTGGGGCTGGCTGCAGCAAGGAGCTGTTACAATTACTAGGCCTGAAAAGATGGAGGGAGAGAATGGTTACCAGAAGGTAGAGGCAGAGTGAGCCACAGACTCCGATAGAGGGAGGCAGCTACCAGGTACTTTAGGAACTGGATTGGCAGGGAAGAATCTCTTTCTTTGAGTCTCCTAATGCTGGCGCCCCCACATTGGGCAAATCCAAAGTCAGTCTCCCTGAGCACAGACAAGGATGGAAGGGCATAGGGGATGGATCAGGAAGAGCAAGTCAAAGATACCCACAGGAGTCACTAGACAAATATATTCTACTATCAGCCGCCTGGCACTCAATAGCCTGTCTACCTAATGCATGAGATAAACTCAACAAGGTTTGGTCTATTACACATCTCACTCCACTGGTCTTGAAAAACGGGCCACAAAACTATCCATTCACTCTGATATAATCAGCATTACCACCACAGAGTTTTGTTACATTTTGGTGACCTTCTTGGCATAACTCAATTTAAATATCTGGTCGCCAGAATTCAAGGCAATTGAAAGTATTAGAAGGCAGCATCAAGTGAATGCATTGAGTACAGAGAGTCAGGAAGTGCCTGAACTGTGCTTGGATTTGCCACCAAACGCTCAGGTCTGATGTCGCGTGTGCAATAGGAGCTCACCGGACCCAAGTCAGTGCCAGGAAGTAAAAAGCCTCTAAATGGTTCCCTAGTGACCTGAGCTAATCAGACTTCACCAAAAGCTTCACCAGGCTGTGGAAAAGAGTTTATATAGGAGGGACGCTGGCTTATTGCATCTACATTTGATCTCCTTCTCCTTTGAAGCAACATATTTCCCACCGGGTGACTTTTGAAAACTCTGACCACTTAATTTGGGGGAACAACAAAAACATTTTTTATAAAGGAAAAACTCAACTTTGTGTGTTTTCCTCCAGATCCCCTGACTTTCAGAGATTATGTATTTTGCTGTTGGGGAGCTTTTTCCTCCTCAGTTATACAATAAACTCTTTGTTGTTCAACATTCTATTAACCACAACCCTCTAGTAACCGGCACATCTGTAAATCTCCAGTACAATAATTGTTGTTCATAATCATGACCCTGGGGCTCTGCATGGTCTCAAATGCCTTCCAAGCCATCAAAGAGAATGCCCTAAAATGAGTTTGCATTCCCAGGACACACATCAACTAACCACCAAGGGCGGGAGTCCAGATACATGCTAGGTAGAAGAAGAAATAAAGTCGGGGTTCCAGATTTGTCACAGGTAATTCACTGTGTGTGGATCATAAAAGTCTACACTGTATCTGTTGGAGCGTCCCCCTCTCGTGACCTTCTTCATGGTCACCGTGGACTCAGCTCAGATATCTGTGTAGGACTTTCAGAAGTTCATGGTTGCCAAAGCAGATGTCAGTGTACCCAATTAAATCGCTTCTGTTTGTGCTGAATTCGTATTATTTACTGACCAATTAGAAGCAGTTAAAAAGCTGTTAAAGTCTGAAAGTTCGGCGCTTAGGAGTGGGTGAGACAGACTCTCCCTTCGGCTGCTACTACATTTGATTCCTATCTGCTGACCACACGGCAGCAAACTCCTAGGACATTGCCAGGCCTCAGGATGGATAATACCAAGCAGCACAGGGAACGTTCCCCTCCCTCCAAGAAAATCTCTTTATTAGTCACAGCCACATAAGAGAGTAAAAGCTTAGAAAGAAACAAAGAAGAGAAGACGAAAAGAATTAAAGCTGGGAGGGGCAATTTCCTGACGACTGAACAGAACTTCCTCCTGAATGCAAGCTCTCTTCTTAAATGCAGCATTGCAGAGTGTGTTTCTGCAACACCAGGTGAATTTCATGCTGGGGGATATGTCAAGTTCAACTACCATCAAAGACTGGATTTGACAGGCAATGTAGGACTGACTGATTGGCATGTGGGGAAAACCAGTTGGATTAAGGAAGAATAAAATATGATTCCATACGTAGTGAGCAGAAACATCTCTTCATGTCACGGTTTCCACACGTGGAGATAAACCAGTCCCTAGAAGGGAGTTTTCAAGTGGTATGGCACGATATTACGTATATGAAAAAATTATACCCTTTCTTGATTCTCCACTTAACATTTCACAAAAGCTCGGGTGAAAATGTGCATGTTCCCAATGATGGCCTTCTTTAGTATTTGATCTTAAGGGTGTATTTTCTATAAACACCATACTTGCTACAATGTAGCATCACACTAAACTCTGATCTTACTGGAAGACAAGAGCCTCTCTTGGGATTTCACAGTCTGTACATCTTTCAAATTCCACATTTTCCACCCAAATACCCTACATCACCCAATTGTCTGGTGTTACTCAACAGGGGTGCTGCCGACATGTGGAATGGAATAATTATCCCCAAGTGTGTTGGTCACTGGGATGTTTAGCATCTCTGGCCCCTACCCACTGAATGCCAGGAGAACTCCCAGCACCACCAACAGTCTTTAGCATGACCACATTTCCAAGAACTCCCTGGGAGGGCACATCTATCTCCCTGACGAAAACCACTGGATACGTCATGTGGAGGTTCCAAAGCATTGACGCATTGACGGGGAAGCCACCTGCAGCCCAGGACATCACCAGGCAGCTGACTGTGGTTTCATAGACCCATCACCTCTGGACTACTTGTCCCCTGCTCTTTACCTAAAGCTGTGAGCTTACAGAGTCATCGATGATACAAAGGCGATATAAAAAGGCCTTGTTTTTTATAGACATTTAACTTAAAAAACAAAAACAAAAAAAAAACCATGGGAAGTCTGATTCATGTTAGTATAGTTTCCCTAGCTCCCTTTTCTCCTATCCCCTGAGATTACTCAGGATCAACATCTTATTGTACTATCTCTGAACTTCTACCTGAAATTTGACGCCAAACTGCTTCAGCTTTAACAAGCTTCCCACACCCGCTCTGTCTCCAGACAGGGCTCTCCCCTGCCTCACCTGAGTTTACACTCTTCCCCAGAGTCATCCCCTGGCAGCCCCACCTTCTCAGACTGTGGAAGAGACTCCCGAAAGAGGAAGTTCTCCCCACCAGTTCTTTTCCTCATTGTATACACATGTTACTCCATCAAGATGAGGGATCTATTTATTTCTCTCCTCTCTTCCCTTTGAATCTCAGCTGGCCTTATGTGCTGCTTCAACCAATAAAATGTGACAAAAGTGATGAGTAGGAACTTAATGAGACCTAGTGCAACCAGCTGCTACATATGAAGTTGCACCACCCTGAGACCACCATGCTGTTAGGAAGCCCAAGCTAACCTCACAGAAAGGTAACAAGGGGCAGCATCAAGTCAGCAGAGCGGTGACGCAGCCTTCCCAGAACTGCCAGCCCGGCCATCAGTTGAGTGCTACTGAGTATGTCCAGCTAATACCACGTGGAGGAGGGAATTCCTCAAATGAGTCCAAAATTAAGAAAAATAATAAGATTGTTGTTGTCTTAAGCTACTAAGTTTGGGAATAACTTGTTCTGTAGCAATAAATGAATACACCACAGGTCCAAGCCTATGGCTAAAAATCTCTTTCTGCTGGGCTGGATTTGGGGCTGTGTTAAATGTACTGATGTGGGCAGGACTCTCTTAAACAGCTTGCCCACTCGCATCGGGGAAGGACAAGAGGCTTTGCTGTGGCACTCACCCTCATCCATGGGTACTTTTTAAACCTTTTTTTTGCTAGGATTCCACTTACTGGCTACATTTTGTTAAATAAAAACAAAGAAGGTTCTCCCTGTCAACCTATGTATAGCCTCTTCTTTTTGCAGAAAGGACACAAGGATCAGCTGTGGCTAAGCTCCCAGGAACAGGGCATTCCACTGTTGTGGGTGTTACTCCATCCTAGTTTTAATCTAAAAGATGCAAATTTTCCTCAAGGGATGTCTTGGCAACCACATCCAGACTTCCATTCTATTTCTCTAGAAATCATTTCTCCCTGAAGGAAAGACTCGTGTGAAAATAAATCAATCATACAATTTGTATGATTTGTTTCACCTTTGTACATGAGTTGCTTATCTAGCAAATTTTTAGAGTATCTTAGCATTTTCATTCTCAGTGCCAAAAAAGTTTTTGTTGCATCTCTGTTTTTAGGTTTTATTAGCTTGCAGGAGTTCACCACCACACTTGAAATATAGCAAAAAGTTGTGAACTGCTTGTTACTATCTTTCCATAATCCTGCCCTTCACCTCACAAGAGCTTTCAAGTACTGTCCAATCTATTTGGGAGGAACTGAGTTCCTCATTAAGCTTAGAAATCTGCACCAAGTAAATTTTGATTTGTACTCTCTGTTACGTAACCTTACCCCACAGCAAGTCCTCTGCAAACCAGAATGGAAAGAGCCATTCTAAATTAGGCACCATTTTGGCAACTACTTTAAGAACTGTTCTAATTTTGAAAAAATAAAATAAAATAAAATTTATACCAACTAGTTTATACATTCCTTTGACATTTGGACACTTCAAAGTCCCAAACAGACTAGCCTGTTTAAAAAGATTATTTTACTAATGACCGCTGTGTTGATGATGTTACTTACCGCCCTGTTCCAAAGCTCACTTTGGAGACTTTGAAAACACTTTGATGACATGTTTAAAGAGTCCATATGTGCTCAACGTGAAGGCAGAGGGCAAGAATTCAAAATCATGTTGATGAAACCCAAGCCAGAGTTCGGGGAAAGACCTGGGGTCGTGGAGCTGAGATACGTTTCTACCAGCGTTTTACACCTCTGAAGCTGCAATACCACTCCCAGACTGTAGGGGTAAGTGACGCCGCAATACATGAGTAAGGAGTGAAAAGTCCCACGCACCACAGAGACACCCAAAGTGAAGATGCACTATTCGAGTTATAGATTTGGCTGTTTGGGGAGCCTTTTAGATCTTGCAACTCACCCTCACAAGGATACAGTGGGTCTTATCCAGGTTCTGTAGACGGGCTAGCTTAGTGAGCTAAAATAGCACCACTAAAACAAGGTGGAACACGGGCGTCTTCAGCCCCTACCAGATGCCAGCGCATATACATGCATCATCTCAGTTAAGCCTCACAATAGCCCAGAGAACTAGCAAACATTCAGAAATGAAGGAAACAGAAACTCAAAGAGCTTAAATAATTTGATCAAGTTCATTCAGTCTTCTAATGAGATACCCTGGGATTTGAACCCCGATCTCATGACTCAGAGACTCTTTCCTGTATACATCAGAGCCTCCCTGAAGCCAAGATCAAAGGCTGTTACCTTGTCTCTACACCAAACACAGATCCAAGGCCTGCTGCTGGCAGAGAGCTGCCAGAGGCATGCCCTGGGTGATGGAGATGAAACAGGGGGACGTGATGGGTAAGAAAAAACTCATCTAGTTATGAGCTGATGGCGGGGCTTGCCTACTTCTCTGTCCTCACCCTACCCCTGCCAAGCATGCTCTCTCTGTCTGGACATGGTATACTACCCAGCAGTGCTCATGGTCTTTGTTGAATTCCCTCACTAATCAGCATGGTGGTAATGATGATGATGATAACAGTAACAACAACAAAAAAGAGTTAAAATATAATGAGCAATTGGCTACCTGACAGTTACTGTTCTACACACTCGAAAACCATGAGCTCTTTGGGTGCTCATAGCAACCTTTGGGGGAAGTACGATTAATTATCTCATTTTTACAGGTGAAAAAATTAAGGCATAGAGATGTTAAAGGAACTTGTCCAACGTTACGCAGCTTGCGAATGTCAGAATTGAAAATCAGACTGAATCAGGCTGGCTTTAGCACCTGTGTTCTTAACCCCTCCATTCGTATTTCTCAAACCCCCTCAGAACTGCTCGCAGCACTGGTAAAAATACTCTTTCCAGTGCCTTTCTTCACAGAGCAGGGGTGTCAAACTCATTTTCACTGGAGGCCACCTCCTCGCAGTTGCCTTCAAAGGGCCAAAATAATTTTAGGACTGTATACATGTAACTACTCCTTAACTGTTAAGGAGTTGAAATTACACTCAGCCGTTTGAAGGCAACCGCAAAGCTGATGTGGCCCCCGGTGACAATGAGTTTGACACCCCTGCCCTAGAGTCTAGTCTAGAAAGTTTGTCTTGGGACCCAGATCCCTGGAGCTTTTTTTAAGAGCCCTGTAATATTATTATTGTTACTTTTTAAGCTGTAGTCTATTCTACACATGGAAACAGGCTTGGCTTCTTCCTCTTTTTTGTTTTAATCCTCACCCAAGGACACATTTATTGATTTTTTTAGAGAGAAAGAGAGAGAAACATTGATTGGTTGCCTCCCACATGTGCCCTGACTGGGGCTTAAACACGGGATTTTTTCTTTTTCTGTGTACGGGATGATGCTACAACCAACTGAGCCACCCTGCCAGGGCTCCACAATATTCTCATAATGACAAACCCTTCACTTCCC
Organism: Desmodus rotundus; assembly: GCF_022682495.2. Lineage (NCBI taxonomy): Eukaryota > Metazoa > Chordata > Mammalia > Chiroptera > Phyllostomidae > Desmodus > Desmodus rotundus. The sequence goes on along the minus strand of NC_071397.1, from coordinate 7,187,078 downwards.
CGTGCTGTCTCTCACTACTGAAGAAACCCCTGTAGCACCACACTTGGCAAAGGAAGAGTGCATCTATTAATGGGCACAGGGAGAATAGCTCCCCATGGGGAAAAAATAATTTTTTTGTTCTTTCTTTCTTCCACACTTACAACTCAAAAGGAGTTGGTAGGGGTGCAGATGGAGGTAAGAGCTGAATTTCCCTCAGAGCTTCTGTTCTGTCTACTCACACGAGGCTTGTTTGGCACGTTGTATGGCCACTGTAACACTGCAGAGTGAGTTTCCTAATGCTACCTCGGAAGCTTGAGCCCAAGGGAGGAATCTTGGATGAGGCAAGGGAAGCCCTTGTTCTCTGCATAGTCATGATATTTGGAAAAGGAACACACAGCTCACTGACAGCTGAAGAGTCAGCGAGATTGAAGGGGCTAAATCAAGAATTCCCTTACCTGTTGTTATAGTCCAGGCTCCCTGAGAGGCGGATGCCAGACTAGGGTTATAGAGCAAGAGATTTATTGGGTAAAACACCCATAAGGAGAGTGGACAAGGAACCAGGAGAAGGCTAGGAGAGCCTTCCGGTTGTGATGTAGGTTTGACACCTGTGAAAGGGAAGAGGGAAGGGGGAAAACGGTTGGAAGCTTCAGGCGACAACAGAGTCCTGAGAAAGCCTTGGGAGGCTGATCAGGAGTTCCCCAGCAAAGGTTGCCTGTTTAGAAGAGACTTGCACTGTGCAGGATGACTCAGCCGTGGTCCCACCGTCACACTCAGTCATTGTCTAGGGGCAGTTCAGAGTGAACGTGGCCTTGGTATGAGTGCCGAGGTGGATCCACAGCTGTGGCAGCGGGTGGCTCTCAGTCAGAGATGCTCTCTGCGGTAGGTTTTTGGGGGGAGACCCGAGGGGTACCCTTTCATAGCTGTCCCATGTGCATGGCTAAGAAATTTGTGTTTAATTCTGAAAGCAAAAAGCATTTTAGAACACGAGATGTAGAGATACAGAGACTAGTCAGTAGGCTACTGAAAAAATTTCAGCCAAGAATGAAAAAAAACTGAATTAAGGAAGTGGCTGTGGGAAGGGAAGCATGAGCCAGAATCAAAGGAGCTGAAAATGTTGGCTCTTCAAAAGATACTATTAAGAAAATGAAAAGGAAAGTCACAGACTGAGTGAAAATATTGGCAAAATATATAGCTGGTAAAGGCTTTGTATCTGAAAAATATAAAAAACTACAACTCTGTAATAAGAGACAAACAACTCAATAAAAAAGAGCAAAAGATATTAATAGATACCTCACCAAAGAAGATAAATAAATGGCAAAGATCATGAAAAGACGCTTAATGTTATTAGTCATTACAGAAATGCAAATTAAGTGATAATGAAATGCCCTCTTACTCTATTCTAATAAAACGGCTTCTATTAAAAGATAGACAATATCACGTGTTGACAAGGATGCAAAAAAGAAAAACAAAAAATCCCAGAACTTAAATACCCTGCTGGTGGGAATGTAAAATAGAAACTAATTTGCAAAACACTTTGGCAGTTTCTTAAAAAGTTAAACATACATTTATCATATAAACCAGCAATTCCGGTCCTGGGCATCTGCCCCAAAGAAACAAAGATTATACCCTCACAAAGACCCCCATGTATTAGTCGTAAGAGTCGATAACAACCCAAATGCCCATAAGTAAGCAACATGTGGTATCTCTGTACAGTGGAATGCTATGGACTATGCAAAGGAACAACCTATTGATACAGGCAGCAACGTGGGTAAATCTCAAGATCATCGTGATAAGAAGAAAACAAAGCCAGACACAGAAGACTTCATATTGTATGATTCCATTTATATGAAATTTCTAGAAAAGGCAAAAGTGTAGAACCAGGTAAGCAGTTGCTTGGGGCCAGGGTGGGAGTGCAAAGCGGCACAAGGGAACTTTTTAGAATAATGGAAAGGTTTTAAAACTGGGTTGTGATGTTGGTTATACACAACTATATACATTTGTTAAGACACATTGAATAACGTATTTAAAGTGAGGAAATTTTACAAAATGTAAATTAAATCACAAAAAAAATGTTAAGAAATTAAAAGAACCAAGAAGGCAAATGAGATGGGATATGGCAACTGATTGTATCTCTGGAGAGTAAGGCTGAAGGAAATATTAAGAATGATGCCAAGGTTTCTGGCGATAGTCCAGTAGGGAGGAAATGTTATAAAATAATATTTGGAGTATGAGGAAGAACAGATATGGAGTTTAGCTTTAAACATGTTAATATTGAGCTGGCTGTTGAACACTCAAGTGGAGATTTCCACTAAGGAGTGGGAAAGGGTAGTCCAGAGGTCGTGAAAGGGATAGAAGTTGGAAAGTGACTGAGAATCATATGCTTTTAGGAGGTAGCTGAAGCTATAAAAATGACTGAGATCGATGTACAGTGAGAGGGCTCCTAGTTCAGTCGAAATAAATGTTTAATTAATTAGGAATAGGCTGATGAAGGTCAGCTTTCCTGGAGAGTATTTCCTCACTTGTGTGGTGGTAGGAGGGGATTTCCCTGTGTTTCATATATTTTTCCAATAGCTGAAGATTTCAGAAACACTGCTTTTGAATGTCAGACCTATTGTGTAGAGGTAATTTAATCAACTCTGTATTCTCAAATATTTATCTTTTATCACATGACTGGAAGCTAAATTATAGCTAAATAATATCTGAGACTCTACCATATGCATAAAAATGTGCTAAACACTCTTAGGATTACTAGGGAATTTAAACGCAGAAGCTGATTTCAAGAAGTTTACAATCTGGTCCTATAGGGTCTATATTTTTTCAGCGTATGAATTCTGGGGTGGGCGGGGAATGGAAAAGCAACTAGGAATCAATCCATTGCCCAACTTGGATTAGGAAAAGTCTCCAAGGATCTGCTGGGTTGTTTGTCTCTGTAATAAGCCCTCGACTGGAAGTAAATTTGAAGAAGTTGTTTAGGCAAAAGGGCTTCTGTTTTGTTTCAAAAAGCCTAGTTCTTGTGGGTTTCTTTTTAAAGCTTGCCTTGGTCACTATATCTGAAGTGAATTTTATCCTGATTTTCCAAGAGGCTGGGTAAGCATTATTTTTTGAAGCCATTAATTGTTGTGCAATTCCTTGCAAAGATGTGTTCCAGACAAGAAATGAGGCTAGGTTGTAAGAATTTCAGTCTCTCTCTCTCTCTCTCTCTCTCTCTGTATATATATACATATATGTATGTATGTATATATATACATACACACATATACATACATACATACAAACACACACACATAAAATTTGAATATATATATATAAAATTATCTCTCTCTGAAGGTGTTACTTCCAGAGGAAGACAGCATCATAGGCTGTGAGAAAGCTCATCCTAGCCTATGGAGTGGAGAACTGCTGAGACTCTGAGCTAACGATCCGCATCAATAGTCAGACATGTACATGAAGAGTGAAGGAGCCTTCAGATAACTGCATGATTCCTATCCCCAGCTTCAAGTCTTCCAGCTGAGGCTCCAGACACGGTGAAGAGAGACCAGCTTGGCTCACTCTACCCTTTCTGAAACCCTGACCCAGGGAATCCATGAGCAAAATAAATGATTGTTTCATGCCACTAAGTCTCAGATGATTTGTTACACATGCATAGTATCTAGAACACCTTCTTTTTCATTCCCATCTTTCTTTTCCTAGTCCTCTAGGAAAAGAGGTTAGTATAGAACGGTGCGGAAGATGTCAAAGAGGATGTGATAAAACTAGTGGTGTTATACTTTTTGATACATTTTGTTGTATATATTTTCCTGCTTCCTTTTCCCCCCCATAAAGCAATAGTTAAGAAAATGTATTCTGGAGCGATACTGCTTGTGTTAGAATCCTAGCCTTACCCCTTACTGGTTGTGGGGTCATGAACACAAGTTATTTAACACTTTTGTGCCTCAACTTTCTCATCTATATAAAATAGGGATAATAATCATACTTATCAAAGAGTGTTGCTGGGATGAATCAATAAACAAATACATGTTCAGGTCTTAGAACAGGGCCTGGCACATAGTAAGTGCTCATTAAAATATTAGCTATTACCATTTTAAGTCTAAGAAACTTCATTTTATTTTTTGTGATTTATGTTTATTGCACAAACATATTCCAAAATAAATAACAATATTTAAACACACCCAACTCCAATACCCTACATTTTAATTCATTTTTTATGATTTCTTCAAGACCACATCTACACACAAACATAATTTTTAAAGTTATAACCATTGTGAACATACAAGAGAACAGAAATAAATATTTAGAGTCCAATTTTGAAAAGATTAATCATTGTCACCCAGACAACTACCACAAAAGGTGGAAGTATTCCCACCTTATAGCTGAAGAAACTCTCCTGCCTACAGAATGTTATACAGATATTGAAATTATAAGTAAGGAGACTCGGTTAACATTATTTGTATCATATAATATAAAGGAAAGAAGTAGGATATAAGACTCTAGACAGTAGAATTATCACAGACAGACTACAAAGTAATCCTGTTTAATGTATTCAATGACCTAAAAACACAAACCGAAAATTACAGCATAGGACTAGAAGCCAGAAAAAAATGACTTGGCATATTTGAAAAAAATCAAATAAAAATTCTCGGATTAATAAATGTAATAACCAAATGAAGTGGCTTAATAGCATAGGTTTAATAGCAACTCAAGAAAGACTCAGAGAATTAGAAGATTAGTCAAAAATATTAAAAATGAAGCATGGAGAAACAAACAAACAGCAAACAAGCAAAAACTGTAGAAAATACAGACTGAAGATATAGGGAATATGGTGTATATAATGAGGAATTTCAGGATATTTAATTGAATTTTAAAAAGTGACAGAAAAGTAATAAGAAATATTCGAAGAGTGAGGGGTGAGACTTTTCCAGAACCGATGAACACCATCAATCTAAGTTGCGTGCTCCAATTTAAGAATCAAAAAAAGTCAAAAACAAGATAAAAAAAAAAAAAGGAAATGCATACCTGGGTGCATTAGAGGAAAGCTAAAGGACACCTAAGACAGAGAATATCTTAAAAGCAGTCAGAGAAAAAGAGATTACCTTTAAATGAAGCAAAATTACACTAACAGCTGACTTCTCAGCAGCACCATGGAAGCTAGAAACCAGTGGGTTGATGTCTGCTGTGCTGGAAAAATCTATAAAGGATAACTGCTAACCTGGAATTCCTCACTGGGAAAAAATTTCTCCAGGAAGGACATTTTCTTTCAAACACTGAGATAGTTCAGCACTAATTGATCACAGTGAGAGACATTCTAAAGGTTGTCTATAAGTGGAAAAAAAGAATCTTAACTCTCAAAAGAAATCATCTGGATGGTCAAGATAAATTGTAAGTATTTTTTAAAAATATCTGACCTTTGTGTTTTTTTTTTTAAGAAGAAAAGAGGATAGAATTTTTACTATGTATCATTTTGGTACCTTTTTAATGTATTGCTGATTTAATAAACCTACATAGAACATATTTATCTTAGTATACTCTTAATATTAATAACTAGATTAAAAGACTTTTAACCCAAAATTGTTGTGGTCAGAAAATAGAATGGGGAGTAATAAGTTCCTTTCAGGAATGCCAAGGGAGGTAGTAAATTAACATTATCTCATCCATAACGATAAACACATATTTATGTTTCTCGACAGTGGAGTTGAGGCTATGGGAAAAAAGAAAAATGAACCAGCAGAATGCAAGGAAATAAAATGCTTCTTATCGTACATATTATTTAGGATAATTTAGATTTTAATTTAGATTGCACTTAAGACTGGACAATTCAGTGTGGCCCATGCTGTCCCACACTGTACAAACACCCACACGGATTAACGTAGAGAATTAAGCAGGTAGAAGGCCCTCAGAGATACAGGGATGATGTTTCTATTATGCCTGGGAAGCTTGCACATATCTGCTGACATAGCGTTCACTGCTCTCTGTTCCATTACTGGACATTCCCAATTGTTTGAGAGCTTTGTAACTGAGCCCAAATTTCCTCCCTAGGACTAATTCCTACGTGTCTAGCTCCATTCTTTCCCTGGCAGCACAGAACAGGCATGCTCCCTCTTCCTCATGGCAGACCCCCAAATATTAAAAGACAATGGTAATGTCCCCCTTTCATGTTTGTTCTTGTAGGCTAAACATCTCTTATGCAATTAAGCCTTGTCAAGTTTGCCTGTGCTTGATGAATCAGAAGAGAAACAATCTGATTCAGGGATAATGGAATGGGGTGAGGAGAAGTAGAAGAAGCCAAGGCGAACAAGGGGAGGTGAGCTTTGAGAAGATGAGCTGAGCCAACACATGCTTTATAAGGTTAAGTATGGCTTTCATGTACTGGTGATTATTTGTTTTTAAATTCAGGACTTTAGATGATGCATTAAAAGTAGGCTATTTGGCCTTATTTTAAAGATACAAATCTGGGGCTTAAGGTGGCCTAGAAACTTTCTGTTGAGAAGGTGATGTCATCTTATTCTGAGACATTCTTGGTACAAGGAATATCAATCAATGTCCTTAGATTTTTATAAACCACACTGTAATAAAAGGTTTCAAATAAAACTATGCAGCTTACCCAGAGTACAGGAAATACATTGTGAGGGTTGGCCAACCCGTATTAACATAACTGCAAAATGCATCCACATCCATGGAGCAAGTAACGCCAGAAACTATGTTCCTTGGGGGATAAAAGTAAAACAAGGGACAGCTTGCCATTCCATGCTGATACTCAGCGAACGTTGCAACGGACACTTTAACAACTGCTAATGATCGGGGTCTGTTAATATCATTGGGAACATGCTGAGTTTTAATGGCTCTTTCTATTCTCGAGAAATCTGGCTTCTTTATCTTGGAACCTGGGCCATCACTCACTTATGAATCATAAAATCGTGATAGAGGCTTCGGTTGTTGGGATGTAGCACTTGCGAGGATAATTAAGACAGGACAGCCTTTGCATTCTATTATTTTATACAGACTGATCCTACTAAATCGATACGCAGAAAAACTGCTCAAAGCGTATTCCTGAAGAAAGGGCTAGGCTGCGAAAAAATCCATGCGGTGATCCTAGCTGTCTGATTCATGGCTGCAGCCAGGTGCTTGTTCATCCTAGTGAGTAACAGTTTGTGCCGGGTCTCTTCCTGACTTTACTGCCCACGGGAAACATGGCTGGAGACAGGCAAGCATGTTAGTCAGCTCTGACTGTGACGGTGCTGTGTGCAACAAAAACTCAGTGGCTTATGAACGGCGAGCAGTTTATATTTCTTACTCACTGTTCTGTGGACCGGCTCTCCTGCAGGCTGCAGGCTGACCAGTTTAGGTTTAGGTTCCAGATCAGAGTTGAGGCAACCCTATGTGTTTTATTCTGAGCCCAGACTGAAGGGATGGGAGCTAGCCGAGCCATGCTCTTTCATGGTGATCACAAGGATACAATAAGACAAGACAAGCCACGTAAGCATACGTGAAACTCTGTTCGTGACATTTTCACTACATTCCACTGGCCAGGCCCGTGGTCAGTAATGTGGACTTTGGGAAGAAGTAAACTCCTCCCATGGTCCTATTGTCCTGTGGGTGGGGTGGGGGGCAGTGAACGAAGAGTTCAAATGAATAATTCAGTCTTCCAGAGTAACTATTTGTGTGTGTATGTGTATGTGTGTGTGTGTTTGTACAGGCTGACCTAAATAACTGCTATTTTTATTAAAAGATAATATTTTAGGCTCAAGTATCACAGTGCTACATTAAACGAACCCATAAACACTAAATAGTTGGCAACAGTGAGAAGAAAGTCACTAATTCTAAATCCATGAAAGTAAAGATGCTCCCAACTCTGTGTGAAGGTCTCACAGTGACGGGGTGATAGGGACGCTGTGGGCCTCAAATGCAGTGGGCTTGGCAGAGAAGCCCCCCTGCCATTCTTGCCGACTCAGGGCAGGACAAAGGCACTCAAGTGTCTTGACATCGCCAGCAGGGTGAAAAGCGATGTGTTGGTTGCCAGCAAAAGTGCCCTTAAAAAAATGGCCAAATGCAATATAAAAAAGTGAGAGTTGGGGTAAAGTGTCTAAGTGTGTTTATGGAAAGACCTATCCGTTTCTAAGTGATGTAATGGAAAATCCATCTTCGGTCTACCCAAGTCAAGGACATTCTGTAAACTGAATAATGTGACAGTTGTGACAAACCGTAAAGCCACTAACCCAAATCTCCTGAGTCTGGGAGAAGGGTAGCTGGCATTTCTGAATAAGTAAAATTATGGCTTAAAGCTCTAGGGCGAGGCAATAACTTGGAATTATTTAAGAGTCTATAGGTGTGTGTGTGTGCGTGCATGTATGTATATAAATGAATGGGTCCATACATACAGATGAACACACATACTGCATGTTGATTTTGCCAACCAGTGCTTACCTGTCAGAGCAAGGATGATGTATTTCAGCATCTGTGCTGTTTATTCTTTAGTAAAACTCTTCACAGTCAGCTTACCTGAAAAAAAGTGAGCCTTTCTTCAATTCAAATTTGCCCAGCCTCAAAGATTCTCACTAGAATTATAACCTTGATGTAAGAAATTGGAGCATCTTTAGGCTTGCGGTGGCCGAAGTGGAGGCGGGGAGCCAGAAAGTAAAGGCAAATTGTCTTCCAAAGCCAATCATCTCACTCCAGTGCACCTCATACCTTATACGAAAACTGTGTTGTAGTGTATCATAATGCACCATAGGCCTATATATAAGATTATTAGTGTAAAACTATAAAACTTTTAGGAAAAAACACAGAAGAAAACTCTTCATGATCTTGGATTAGATATAGCATCAAAAGCATGAGCCATTAAAAATTGACAAATTAGACTTCATCAAAATTTTAAAAACTTTTGTTTTATAGAAGACTGTTCAGAGAGTGAAAATGTAAGCTACAGACTTGGAGAAAACATCTACACATTATATATCACATATATGATAATAATAAATGCCAGTTAAAAAGTGGACAAAAGGTTTTCCCTTCACCAAAGAAGATGCAGATGACAAATAAGCCCAGGACGAGATGCGCAACATCATCTGTCACTAAGAAAATGAAAATTATGACCCCATGAAATACGAGTACTTATTACATAGCCAAAAAGCTTTTCAGAACTGTCAATGCCAAGTATTGATGAGGATATGGAGCAGGTAGAATTCTCGAATATTGTTGGTTGGATTGGAAAATGGTATAGTCACTTTGGAAACTAGTTTTGTGGTTCTTATAAATTTTATCTCGCACTAACCATATAGCCCAGCAATCTTACTACTAAGCGTTAACCCTAGAGAAATGAAGACGTAATGCCCGACAGTGGGTGAATAAATGCCCTGTGGTAATCCAATCCACGACCACTACTCAACAATACAGAAGAACCCGGGACCGATACATGCAGCGGAGTAGATGGCTTCCCAACGCAGTACACTGAGAGGAAGCAGCTGGCATCAAAGGCTACTCTTTGTACGATTCCATTTATGACACTCAGGAAAAGACAAAACTATAGGGATGGAAAATACATCAGTTAGCTGTCAGGGGAGCAAAATGAGGAGATGACCTGAATGGGCAGCTTGAGGGAGTTTTGGGAGGGAGATAGAATTGTTCTACGACCCAATTACCGTGATGGTTACATAGCTCTATGCATTTGTCAGAATTCACAGCCCTGTACTTTTTAAAAAGTGAATTTTACTGTATGTAAGTTTAAAAATAAATTTTAGGAATTTGATTCAATAAACATTTAATGTTTGAGTGTGATGTGCCAGGGGCTCTGCTAAGGTGGTACAGGGTATGAAAATGAGAAAGTCAAGTTCCCGTGTTCAAGCAAACTTACAAAACCTGATAGGAAGACTTTAGGCTAAGGTAGAGAATGGTACCTTTTCAGTGAAAACTACACTCGAGAGCTGTTTATACAAAGAGCTTTAAGTGAGTACACACAGGGGCAAGGGGTTCAAAGACAGGAGAATGGAGGTACCGCTTTGTAAATGTGATGAGAAATGAAAGCGTATGGAATTTAAGATGGACCTTAAAAGATAGAAAGGACGTAGTGGGCAGCCATGGGGGATGGGAGGAAAGAGATGCTAGGTTGGGAGGAAGCACAGAGAGCAGGGATGCAGGGCGTGAGCGTGCTGTGTGGGGCAAGAGGGAAGCTGACTCAGTGTGGAGAAAAAGCGGAAAGGGTGGGAGCTAACTGGTGGAGTGTCTTGGTGAGATGGTCTTAATTTACTAGACAATGAAAAGCCATCAAAACCTTTTCAGTAGGGCTTGACTTTAGGACAGAATTTCCTGAGCTCATTTGACCACGGGGCACTTAAAAAATTATGTGACTATATAGGTGGATAACCAACATGTCACTCGGGAGAGTTAATGCTCGATTTAGCAACTGAGCCATAAAAATAAGTTGTATAGTACAGATGTTTAGCATATAAAAAATGGAATATTATCCAAACTCACATTGACAGTACAAAACATGATGCAGACATAGCCCAGGGATTATCAATCAAGTAGATGAGGTAAGGGGATCGTTGGTTGGCAAAGGTGGTCCAAGCATCGATGCCAAGACAGATGTCATATGTTCCTACAGCAGATGAACCTCATGTGGTTTCCTATGACTGTTCAAGACACTACACTATTATTGAGAGGTAGAGCTGTTGGGGGTAGCAAGCATGGCACCAGGTGTTATACCAGTGGGATCAGACCGGACTTCCATTCAGCAACCCTGGTACTTGAGTTCTGGCTAAGAATTTGGAGCCAAGACAAACTATAGGACAAAGTTTATTTAGAAAGTTAGAGAGGTAGAAAAATGAGCTGTAGAAGAAATGGGCTCAGGAAACAAGTTACAGAGGTGAAAGAAGGACCCTTGGAGCTTCAGAGAAAGAGAGAGGCAAGGAAAAGGAGCCTGGATAGGGAGGGGAAGGGGAAAGGCGTGGGTTGTGCCCTGGGAGGGAGAGCTTGCTGGGTTCTTTGTCCTAAGAGCTTTGAAAGGTGGAGATTGTAGGGGAGGTGGGGGGATCTCAATAGAATATTCATCAGCTTTCCAGGGGTGTCCTTTCAGGGTACTGGTCTCCACCGATTGATCGGTGACCGGGCAGGGGGTCATTAGTCAATGCAGCTGGTGCTGAGGGCAGCCATGGCGTCACTTGTCTGGTTTTGCTACTTTTCTGGGCTTGGATCTGAAACACAGCTAAGGACTAGGTGTATTTGACGCAGGCCAGAACCTCATTGTCCTGGGGCTAAAGGCTTAAGGGCCATTCTCCAGCCCTCTTTTTTGTTCCTCTATTAAGGGCTTGTAACCCTGATGGTGAGGGAAGTGCCAGGTAGATAAAAGGTTGGGGGAGTGTCCAAGCCACAGGACCAGAGATATTCTAAGGAAGGAAAGGTTACCCTGGGGGCAAGGTCCTGGTTTCTCCAGTTTTGCCTGTGGCTAGCTCCCCCCCCTCCTCCCACCCCCATATGTCTTTCCGACCCTCTGCACCTGGCCCATCGTCCTCGCTGTGCTCCTGCCTGTCCGACTGCTTACCACTGATCCTGTTACTTAGAGGTGGATAATTCTGTAAGACTTAAAACTATACAAATGTGTTTGGTAATTTGCTAACATACATGTTTTTAAAAAAATAATATTTAAAAGAAAACCATTAACAGTGCTTACTGTAGAAGATGCTGGTGACGCTTTCACATGCCCTCAGTCCACTCCAGTCGTCACCGCAACTCTGGTGGGCATTCCTGTGCATGCCACCGTGTTGTACCTCTGAAAGTCAGGGCCCTGGCACGCCAGCTAGGCTGGCAGTGCTGGGGAAGGGGATATTTACGCCCCCAGGGATATCCCCCAAATACCGAGGAGCAAGAGTGGTTGGATAAATACTCCAAGCTTCCTCACCCTTCACCAGTCAGGGGACAAGGCTGAGCTGTGTTACGCACTCTTTCGGAAGGTCCTTGGTGGGACTGTGCCTCAGGTTTCACTATGATAACCCACCCATGAGTCCCTGCCATTGTTTTTCTGCCCTTCCCTATCTTGAGGTCACTTCCCAAATAAACTCCTTACACGTAAATTCTTGTCACAGTGTCTGTTTGGGAAGAAGGCAAGCTGAGACAACGCTGATTCCTCTCACCCCATGGGCATCCTTTCAACAAATATATTACCGTGCATTAAATCCATATTTATTAAGAAGTTACTACGTATATGGACTAAGAATCGGATGGTGAGTAAGTAGAGTCTGTTATAAGTAATAATGACAAAGTGATGTAAGTGTACAATTGGGGTGTGCAGGGTGCTAAGGGCCTGAGTAGCCCGAGCTCTGTATGTAGTTTGAGATGAGCAGGGGAGTTTTCCCAGAGAAAGTGATATTTCTCCTGGGACCTGAACAATGGGCAAGAGCTGGGAAAAGAGAAGGGAGGAAAGTGCACCTGGCTATGTACTAGAAAACATTTCTTTGGTGTTTGGGGGGAATAAAAATCATAAGAAAGGAGGAAGAACAGTTGATGGAAGTGCCAAAGACACTTTGTGAGAAAACAAAATAAAAGAAGGTGAATAACCACTTAATTGGTCATTTGTAAACGGTGCATTCTTTTTAAATTAAAAACAAGTTCATTCCTAGATTTATTAAACGCTTCCCAGACATCCTAGATGAGACTCCCTAATTTAACAATAGGCTCCTTTGCTTCTGCACTAATCACTGTTTCTGTTATCTTCCATTAACACCAATGTAAATGCACTCTCTTTATCACCCTGGGAAATTTGTAACCATCTTTTTGTTCCTGAGGAAAGAGCATTCAGAAATTGAAACAGTGATGCTGTATTTGTTTCTAATTAATTTTCTCCTTCAGTATCTACTCAGTCTGTGAGTTATCTGTGTTCTGTTGGGTGAGAGGAGAAAGAAATTTTCCCTATTGAAATATGAACCTCATATACAAATTTAAACTCTAAGAGTTTTATTTTATTGATTTTTTTTGCAGCGAGTTAGGGATCCACTCATTCATTGGGCATGTGGAAATCTGTGGTATGTGTCTAACACCTTGTTAGTCACTGGGAATACAGAGGAGACAGTCACAGCCCTTAAATAATCGCTGGGCATGAGGAGGGGACAGACACATACAGGCAAAATCGACAGGACAATGTTACAAAGGGACATAAAACATGTAGCTGCACAGAGGGTCATTAACTTTGCCTGGGGGAGATGGGGATGATGGTCTTCACAGGGCAGGTGACATTTGAGCTGGATCTTGAAAGGTGAGTTGAGTTTTCCTGATACACAATGTGGGAAACAGCTTTGGAAACAGAAGGAAGCGTGCGAACCAAGGCCTGGAGACACAAATACACGGCAAGTTTGGGAGCTGCAGGAAACAATGCTGGAGTACAGGGGCGGGGAAGGAGGGGCTGAGGGCTATGAAATTGAAGCAAAGACAGTTTGGGACCAGGTTATGAAGGCTCTCTGGACTTCGTTTCATTTGTATCAGGGAAGGATGGGAGGTTTTCAAACAAGGAGTGACATGAACTTTCGTTGATAATCCGGTAGCAGGTGTAGAAGACGGAATAAAGAGAAGGACAAGATTAGAGGCAAGGAAAACAGGTAGGAGATCTTTGCTAGGTCTGGCAAGAGACTGTGTTGCGACCGTGCAAGGCCTGACAGGTTCACGGTATTCGGCAATTCGGGTATTTGGGTATTCACGGAAGAATATTCACGGAGCCTTTGGAATGTCTGGCATGCCTTTATTCACGGGTGGGCGAGCCACGCATGCGGCAAGCTGCGTGTCTCTCTGCAGGGCACACTGCATGTCCCCTGTCCCCTTGCGTGGCACATGCCGTAGCCCTTGCTCCCCGGCATGGCACCCAGCAGGGAGTCCCTACCTACTTAAGTACAAGAGGCAAACGGAGCCGGAAGGGTGCCAACAGATCTTAATGCTACAGAGCTTCTTCCTATGCATGCGAGCCCACTTCGTGTTATGGGAACAGTTTATCAGACCCAGTCTCAAGCCTATGAGAACAGTACTTATCAGGTCCACTGAAGGCTATGGGACCCCTGCTTCCCTTAGTTACGCAGACACCTGGGTGAGGAAGCCAGACCACCTCCATTTACTCTACAGCGACTAAAAGCCACACTAAAGCAGTAAGTATTGAGCAGGGAGTTGATGGGAAAGAGACAACATATATTTAGGAGGCAAGATCATCAGGGCTTAGAAACTGCACATAGCTATGTAAGAGAGAGGAAGAGTTGAGGTCAAGCCTGGGGAACTGGGCTCATCAGGATTTTTTCCCAAGTTGTGCAGACAGGGGGTATCTCTCTGGAGGTGCAAAGTTTCAACAGGTTCTGTGGAGTGTGGGAGGCAATAGCCAGACTGTGGAGGTTGAGAAGTGAATGGGAGAGGAGGAAGTAGAGATCCGGAGAGATAAGGCTGCTGAATAGCTAGACTCAGGTTGGGTAAGGTGTGGCTGGATTTTGTGGCAATAATAATGCATTAGCTAAGGGAACTCTGCTACGTGAGCCATTTTCTTTTATGTTTTAAGTTATGCTCTCTGTTGGTAAGCAGTTCTTATAATTCTGAAATATGCAAAGAAATACATTAAAGTAAACACCCAGAGGAGATAGGGCAGGGTGGGTAATTTACTTAGAAGAGAGGCTATTTTTAACACAGCCCATCCCTTGCTTCATTGGGATGTTGGTGAAACACTCAGGTTGTTTATGAGGAGCCTGTGTATAAATATACGAACAGTCATATTTTCCATTCAAAACTGGAGGCTCCACCAGCCTTTCCTCTGTGCCACGGCACTGTCATTTGGTTCATGTGCTACACTCTGTAATCCTGAGAGAGCCTGGGCTGTAATTCCATATGGCTGGACACCAGTTTCCAGCCATGAATGACTTTGATGTTGCTGTCAGGGGAGCCCCAGGAGGGCTGCAGGAAGAGAGTCAGACAAAGCAGGAGGAAAGGGGCCTCTGCCTCTCAGCCAGAGAGGGGATGAACCCCAAAGAGAGCTCAGTATGATGTCCAAAGTCTGCAGCCACCATCTGATCAGAAAAGGGAGGGAGAGCAAGTTTACCAAACCCAGCAATTCCCACTGAGATCCTCTAAACCCAAGTGCTAGTAAAGTTTTATGAATTCCACTCTGCTGTGTGTGCAGAGATGGTTATGTTAATGAAATTATGCTTTAAATTAGCCGAACATATTCTCAAAGGAAAATTCTTCACTGAAATTATATATTACAGATTCCACAGTACCCATGCTCTGCAATTTAACAGCATGTTGTTATTATTTAGCATTTAATGAGTTCCAGAAAGTGCTCTGTGTACTCTCCACCTGATTTAGGAAGAACGGAGTAAGTATAAGGGGTTCCCTCCGGCACTGACCACGCATAAGACTGATGGATGGGGCCTCGGATGACAAGGGGATCTTCAGGAAAACATCCACCACTGCAAACATCTTCTTTTTTTTTTTTGTCCTTTTCATTCCTTTCCATAGCATCTTCAACTGGGGATAGGGAATTATGCCTGGTGTCCTAGCCATGATCCCCCAGCATTTCTTGAGATCATACTGTGAAGGAGAGTGGTTTTCATGAGAGTGCAGGGACAGTTCACGTCAGCTGAGTTTTGCTCTATTCATATTGCTATTCGCCAGCAAGCAGCAAAGCTCTGGTTACTGCTCTTGTTTCTCCAAGTAAGTTACTAGCAGAAGACCCCAATCAGATGTTTTCTGCCCCGTCTAAATACTCTCGTGCATCTGATCCCTGGGGGAAAGGTATGTCATAACAAAAGATTCCAGAACAAACGATCGTAAATCCCCCATAGCCACGGATAAAGTGGGGGAAGGGGGAGTTTACTGCAATTACTTAATTTTAAGTACATATCTTGTAATATCAAAATTACCAGCCCATAAAATTTTAACTGGCCCCCATTCAGACTTACTAAAAAAAAAAAAAAAATTGATGCCTTTTATAGTTGTAGTACCAACAGCTAAAGAGATAGTCGAAAACTAGCACTAGAGTTTCAATTTTTCTTGACAAACATACAAACAGAAACCAGCTAACTTGCTTATAGACTAATTCACTTCAGGCACAGCTTAATTTCTTACAGATTTGAGGCCTCTAAGCCCTGACTAATTTGCCTGGTGCAATTATATGTTATTTTGGCAACTGCAGAACTCAAGAGTGTTTTTAAACAATTTAAAGGCATCTTAATTCCCATATTTGAGCAAGTAGATAAGGTGCAAATATTAATACTGAATATACTTGTATATCCAGTTGTGGAAAAGACACTGTAACTTGGAGGTTTAATCTCAAAATTTACTTATGCCTACTAGGGCCATCTGTTTGAGATTTAGGTAAACCTGTCAGAGACATTGGGCCTGGGAATTCCTAAAGTTGGCTATACCAGGAACAGCCCCAGAGGTTGTAAACTGGGGCCCACAAATGTGCTTTATTTAGACAGCCTTGTGCTTTAACGTTTTGAAGAGAATGTTTTTAGTTAGGGGTACATGGTCTCCAGTTCAAAGTGACTTTTCTATTGTCACATACCTGTCTGCTAGACCTACTTACACCATCAGCCCGGGCCCAGGAGATATTTGAGTTTGCAATCCCCGGTATGTCTTATTCACATACATGTCATAGTTTCTGCTCCTTAGGAGGTGTTTACAATCAAAGGAATCTAGTCCAGAGTTCGGAACCCTTTGGCTATGGAGCCTTGTCTGCTCACCAGACACTACAACAAAGGCTTTTTAAAAATTATTTATTTTAGAGAGAGAGAGAGAAACGTGAATTTGTTGTTTCACTTACTTATGTGTTCATTGGTTGCTTTTTGTATGTGCCCTCACCAGGGATCAAACCTGCAACCTTGGTGTATTGGGGCGATGCTCTAACCAACTGAGCGACCCAGCCAGGGCAGTAACATTTTTACATGCATGTGTCACAGAACCTCCATGGCAATTCCATAAGGTAGCTGTTGTTATGGTCCATCCCATTTCTTGGATGAGATCAATGAGACTAAAAAACATAAATTATTTGTTCAAGGTTATGACTTTAGGTATGACAGAAGCAAGATTTGAACCTACAAGCCCTGACTGGTGTGGCTCAGTTGGTTGGGCATGTTCCACAAAGCAAAAGGTCACCGATTCAATTCCTGGTCAGGTCACATGCCTGGGTTGTGGGTTCGGTCTCTGGTCAGGGTGCATTTGAAAGGCAACCAGTTGATGTTTCTCTCTCACATTGATGTTTCTCGCCCTCTCTTTCTCCCTCCCTTCTCTTCTACCTAAAAATAAATAAATAAAATCTTTAAAAAAGATTTTTTGAACCTACAAATCTTTCTTATCCATGCATTTGATCATATGACCAGGAGCTCAAGATAAGATGTGTAAAGTTTGACATTTTAGGCCCATAGATGTCCTTCCTAACTTCACAGCACTCCTCCTCCCAAAGGCCATTGGCAAGGCCTGGACCTCATGGTTCAACACAGAAAGTGATCTTCCGCGAATACCCTTGGCTCCCTTGCCCCTTCCATTGCACCCTCTTGGTATAGTACCAACTATCCACCTAGGGCAAACAGATTACCTTCTCTCTTTCCTGTACCTTTGACCTCCCCTTCTTTATTTGCTTTACCTCCTTAGCTATCAACAAAAGACCCTTTCTTACCCTGAGTCCCTCAGGCTCTCACCCTGTGTTTCTTCACAAACTTTCATCACCCAGCTTCTGGGAAAGCAGCCTGCCTTGGCTGCCTCCACTCCCTAACCTCCTATTGACCCCTCAGTCTCCTGAAATCTGACTTCTGATCCCCTCACTCCACTGAAGCTGCTGTCTAGGTTGCTGATGACGTTCTTGTTGTTAAGTTGGACGGACATTTGCAGCACATCCTCTCTAGTATCCACGTGGTTGAAAACGCCTCGAAATCTTCTCTTCTCTCAGCTTCCATGACACGACACTCCCTTTTCTCCCTCGGACCTGTCCAGGTACTCCTTCAGGCCTCTTCGCAGCCCCTCTCCCATCTTCAACCATCAGTGCTAAGATCTCAGCCTCAGTCCTCCTGAGTGGCTGCCGCGTCTGGGTTTTCAGACATAACTGAGATGACCGGCTGAAGTACCACAGGAACCTGAAATTTAACATGCACCCAACTCCTTATTTCCTCCTTTTCCATTCTAATCTATTTCACCTGTCCAGGTAAATACCTGCACCATACACTCAATAGCCCAGTCTTTACTTTTCCAGCTTTCTTGAAATATAATTGAAATGCAAATTGTGTATACTTAAAGTGTATAATATGATGCTTTAATATACATAAACAGTATAAAATATTTTCTACAAGGAAGTTGATTAACACATCCTTCCCCATACTTTTTAAATTTTTTTTTATTTGTGGTGAAACAATGAAGATGTAGTTTCTTAGCAAATTTCGAGTGTACATACAGTGTAATTAACTATAGTCACAATGTCCTCAGAGCTCACTCATCTCATCACTGAAAGTCTGTATGCTTTCACCAACACCTCCCTATTTCCCCCACCCCCAGTCCCTGGCAACCACCGTTTTACTCTCTGTTTTTATTGTATGTACTTAGATTGTACATACAAGTGATATCATACAGTATTTGTCTTTCTTTGTATGGCTTATTTTCACTTAGCATAATGCCCTCCAGTTTTATCGATCTTATCTATGGCTGAGTTACATTCCACCGAGTGTATATAAACGCTTAGGTTGCCTCATTCCTGAAGGAAAGGGGATCAGTGTCTTGAAGAGATGCCTGTCCTCTCCCGTTCCCTGCAGCAGTCACAACGGCCAAGACATGAAAACAACCCAACTGCGCAATGTCGAGTCTTTTCTTCCTCACCACCAAGTAAAGAAGCCTTTAAAGTCTATTCATAAATGCCCGGTTCTCTCCTTTTCTCGATCCCTGTTACTCCATCCCTGTTCAGACTCCATCCTCTATTTTTTTTTACCCTTTTTATAATAGCAAAATGTAGTGTAATTCAGCGCTTTAAGTGTATAGATAGTTCTATGAGTTCAGACGAATGTATAAAGTTTTGATGAATGTCATGTAACCATAATTGCAATCAAAGTATGAAAGAGTTCCATTACCCCCGCCCCCCCCCCCCAAAAACCTCTCCCATGCCTATTTGTAGTCAACGCCTTTCTCGACACCCAATCCCTGGCAACCACTGATCTGTTTTCTGTCACTATGGTTTTGCTTTTTCTAGAAAGTGGAATTGTAAGTGGAATTATAACATGTGTAACTTTGAATTTAGCATCTTTCACTTGGTATAATAAATCCGAGATTCAATTACGTTGTTGCGGGCACCAACGGTCCATTCCTTTTAGAATTGTGTGGATGTACCAGATCGTTGATCCTTTCACCAGGAGAAGAACAGTTACTTTGCTTCCAGTTGTGGGCGGTTGTGAATAAAACCACAATGATTATTTGTGTGTTTACATTTCATTTCACTTGGGTAAACACCTAAAAGTGGAAATGCTGGGTCTAATGGTAAGTATACCTGAGGCTCTCTATATAAGAAACTATGGACCTGCTTTTAAAAGTGACTGGGCCATCTTGCATTCTCTCCAGCCAAGTCGGAGAGAGTTCCAGATGCTAGCTGTTGGTATTGCCAGTTTTCTTTTCTTATTCTTAGCTATTCCAAGAGATGTGTTGTAGTACCTTATTGTGGTTTTAATTTGCATTTCATTAATGATTCATAGAGTAAATATCTTTTCATGTACTTATTTACCATCTATACAGTGGGAAGTGTCTGTTCAAATGCTTGCCCACCTTCATTGTTAGAAAACAAATTGGATAGTTTGCTTTCCTATTTACTATTGAGTTTTAAGAGTTTCCAGGTGTTCTGGATGCAAGCCCTTTATCAGAGAAGTGTTTTGCAAAAATGTCCTCCCAGTTCGTGGCTAGTATTTTCATTCTCTATGAGTTTCTTTCTAAAAATTTTTTTATTTTGAGGTAATTGTAGATTCACATGCAGTTTTAAGAAACAATCCAGAGAGATCTTGCCTGCCCTTCCTCCATTTTGCGTGCAACTATGGTCCAAGGTCACAGTCAGGGAGTGGACACTGATACAATTCACCCGTCTTACTCAATCCGATTCAGCTTTCACCAGGTTTGTGCGTGCTGTGCGTGTGTGCTTTGTTCTGTGTAATTCTGTGCCACGGTAGGTTTCTGTGACCGCCACCACCGTCAAGATACAGAGCAGCCCATCACCAGGATCCTTTTATAGCCACAGCCACCTCCCCCGCTCCCTGCCTCCCTAACCCCTGGCAACCGCTAATCTGCTCTCCATCTCTATAATTTTGTCATTTCAAGAACGTTATAAAAATGGAATCATACAGCATTGGAGTTTGGCTTCTTTCACTCAGCATGATTCTCTGGAAATTCACCCACGTTATTACATGTATTACATGTAGTTTCTTCATTTTTACTGCTGAATAGTATTCCACAGTTTATTTAACTATTCTTTGGTTGAAGGACATCTGGGTTCCTGCTAGTTTGGAGCTATTATGAATAAGGCTGCTATGAGCACTTATGCACAGGTTTTGTGTGAACACAAGTCTTCATTTCTGTGAGATAAATGTCCGTGAGCATAATTGCTGCATCTTATTGTAACTGCACCTTCAGTTTTGTAAAAAAACTGCGAAACTATTTTTTAGAGTTGCTGTACTATTAGTCATGACACGTTTTACATTACACATTCACACCCCTAATGTGTAAATGATTCAGGTTCTCTATATCCTTGTCAATGTCTGGTTTTGTCACCATTTTTTGTTTTTGTCATTCTGATAAGGGTACAGTGGTATCTCATTGTGGTTTTAATGTGTATTTCCCCGGTAGATGATGATGCTGAACATCTTTTCCTGTTTTAACAGTCTTTTGAAGTGCTTGTCATTTTATTTATTTTTTCCAGCTTTGTTGAGATCTAATTGACATATAAGTTTAAGGTGTATACTGTGATAATTTGATACATGTATATATTGTGAAGTGATTATCACTATATCAGGTTACTTAACGCCTCCATCACACATACTTTTTCTGTGTGTGGCAAAAACACTTAAGATTTAGTCTCTTAGCAACTTTCAAGTATGTAATGCATCATCGCCATGCTGTAAATTAGATCCCCAGAACTCATTCCTTTTAGAACTGAGGGTTTGTACCGTTTGAGCTCTACCCTCCCATTTCTCCCACCCAGTCCCTGGCAACCACCATTCCACTTCCTGTTTCTGACTTCCACTTTTTCAGATTCTACGTATAAGTGAGATCACACAGTATTTGTCTTTGTATAACTTATTTCACTTAGCTTAATGCCTTTCAGTTTCATCTATGTTATTGCAGATGGCAGGATCTCCTTTTTTTATAGGATTACATTCCGTTTTGTATTGAAACATATTTAACATTTTCTAATACCCATGGGGTGTCACTTGAGTATGATCTCGATGGTTTTTACACAAAGGTAATTTCTGTCTTGCAAGAATATGAATATCAGTCCCATTTATATTTCGCATGCAGTACAGGGACCGTGTGGTCAGTAGATACACTGAGTGTCATCTGTTCCACCTATATATGGTTAACTCCATTACATACACATACATAACTCCATTACAGATATAAAACATAAAATATATAATATGTGTATCACATTTTCTTGATCCATTCATCCATCAGTGGACACTACCTTGGTCTATATCTTAGCTAATGCTACAATAAATATGCAAATGTCTCTTAGGCTTCCTGATTCCAGTTCTTTCAGATATAGACCCAGGAGGGGGATTACTGGATGATATGGCAGTTCTATATTTAACTCTTTGAGAAACTTCCATGCTGTTTTCCACAGGGGCTGCACCAACTTACATTCCCACCAACTATGTGCAAAGGAGCCCCTTCTTTCTTGACATGACCATTGAATGGGAAACAGGCCCCCTACTTTCTCCAGTCTTGCCTCTCCCCAAACAGAGGTACATGAGGTACCCTTCAAAGAAGCCCTTGCTTTCCCCGACATAAAAACAACTTATTCTTTTAATCCTCACTCAAGGATATGTTTATTGCTTTTAGAGAGAGGGAGAGAAACACCGACGTGAAACAGGAAACCTCCTGTAGCCTCCTGTATGCGCCCTGACCAGGGATAGAACACTTAACCCAGGCAATGTGCCGAAACCAGGGTTCAGACCCGCAACCTTTTGGCATAGGGGATGAGGCTCCAACTGAGCCACTTGGTCAAGGGCAGCCCCGACATAACTTCTAACTTCCTATTGCAAATCTGCATGCTTCATCAGATTCTAATCTCCAAGAGGGCGGAGACGGTTTGACTCAGCTCAGATCCCAAATCAGCACGTTACTATCACAGAACAAGTGCCATTTCTTCAATGAATGAATACTAAAAAACAGGATGGCCTCAGTGCTAAAAAGAGGTGCTGGCACAGAGGAAGAATGGATTAAGGAACAGGGAAAGGCATGGTGCTTGTCACCCCATTAAGCACCCTCCAGGCCAGCTCTGGAGCTAAGGCCACGGTCTCAGACAAGTCCTCTACCGCGCGCATGCGCAGCACTCTCCGCTCCGCCGGCCCCAACCCACCCCTTCGGCCCTCCTTCCGGGCGGCCCCAATCTCTCAGCAACCAATTAGTGAGAGGAGGCGGTCCTGGTTGGCGCATTGCTCCTTGGGTAGAGTCCCTAGTTACTGTTGCTAAGGCTGCCGCTCGCCTGAGGTGGTGGGAGTCAGAAGTTTTGGGAACCTAGTCCTAAGAGGTCAAGGGTCAGGCCAAAGCCGGGGAAGAGATGGTGAAGCAGACGATCCAGATTTTCGCCAGGGTGAAGCCCACTGTCCGGAAGCAGCCACAAGGGGTACGGGGTGTAGCAGCGAGGGTGTAGGAGCGGCGGGGCCTCCCGGGCTGGGGGAGGGCGTCGCGCGAGGGGCCTGGGCCCCGCTCAGGGGTTTGGGCGTCGGGCACCTGAAGCCTCCTGGGATCCAGCACACTCTGTCCGAGGAGCCCCGACAGCCACGCAGACACCAGCGCACCGCTGGGAGCACTCGGACAGACGCTCGGGCACTGCCACCCAGCACGGCTCTGTGGGTGCAGACGTACCCTGCACCTGGGCATATCTGTTCGTGCAGGGGCAGACACGGGTGCGCTCCCCTGTCTGTACACGCACATAGGTTGTGCCTCAACTACGTGCCTCAACTACATGCCTGTGTGCCCTTTTCTGGGGAAACGGTCACGCATTTCTGCACACGCGTACACTTTAACTTACGTTTCGCACACTGGGCAAAACGTGCAAGCAAAAGATGCATGTCTGTATGTCTGAGATGTTGCAGATAATAGATTCAAATGTAGATAAACAGAGCGTATACACTGTGGCTGTGCACACAGTGGGTCCTTAGAGTTTGTCGATTATATTTTCATTTTGCAACAGAAACATGAGCGTTGACATAAACCAATTGCCCATGTAACTGGATATTTAGGCACCTTAACACAAAGAATGTGCATATACTCTTTATTCAGAAAACGGTAGCTGAGAGCACTTATTAGGTTCTTCCTCTAGTATGTTCAACTCAGAACTGTACAAAGATTAAGACACTGCCCTTGCTCTGAGCAGAAATGACTTTGAATGCTTCTTAAATGTTTTAAAACATTGTTATCTGCCTTTGGAAAGGGGCATAGTCAATCTTACCACTTAGGTGCTTGGTCTACATCTTTCTCGTTCTCATGAGAACCCTGCAAGGTTAATGTTACTTTCCTCATTTTATAGATGAAGCAGTGTAGCCAGGAGCCATGGGTGTAATCCCAATTTCTCTCCTCTTACCTTCCCTTACAAGAAGGTTTTTAAAAGTGCATCGTATGTAAAAAGTGCATGTAATGTCTCCTCCCCTCCCCCTCAGATTCTCGGGAAAAATGTTGAGCTTATTGGCAGACTCTTCAGTCAGGAGCAGGTGCCTGGATATGGCAGTGTGAGAGGGCAGAGGCAGGACCGGGGGGTGGACTGATGGAGAATCTGGATAAATATCGAACTTTCTCTTTTCTTAAAATGCAATGTTTGCGTATTTCAATGTGCCGCCTTTTGCATTTCTTCGGAGGGGTTCTGTGGAGTAGATTGTAGATTGGGGCTCCAGGAAGTATTTTTAGGTGTCATACTGTATCTTTATTATGTCAGATTTCTTACTGAGATGCAACATTATGCCACACACACACACAGACAAGAGAGCACAGGTAAACAGATTCCTGCTCTCCCTTAGAAATCCCACTTTCAGCATCCTATCTTTTTGCCCCCAAAAGATTGTATGATTGTTTCTCAAGCTGGAAATGAAGCTTGTAGCTTTAAACCAAGAGTGGTTCGAAATTTTCTTTTGTTTCTTCTTCATTTTATAGCTCCACTACTTCATTAATCTAATTTCTTAAGGCACTATAAGTTAAATTATAGTAACGTATAGATGATAAATCAGAAAATATGTAAGATGAACCTTTGATAATGGCAGGGCTTTTCATTTGTACAGTGCTTTGTATATTTCAAAATATTTTCATATTCATCTTTTCATTAGATGTAATTGTCTTCTAGTCTTTTATTTTTAAGTATTTTTTATTGATCATGCTGTTGCAGTTTTCCCAATGTTTCCCCCTTTATTCCCCCTCCACCCGGCCCTCTCAACCCTTCCACATTCTACCCCCCTTAGTTCATGTCCATGGGTTGTACGTATACGTTCTTTGAGTTCTGTTTCCTATTCCATTTTTTATCTCTCCCTGTCTATTTTATGCCTACTAATTATGCTTCTTCTTCCCTGTACCTTTTCTCCCCTATTCCTCCCTTCCTCCTCCCCACTGAACTCCCTCTGTGTGATCTCCATTTCTCTGATTCTGTTCCTGTTCTGCTTGTTTGCTTAGTTTTTGTTGTTTTTCTTTTCTTTTAGGTTCACATTTGTTGATAGTTGTGAGTTTGTTGTCATTTTACTCTTCATATTTTTTATCTTTTTCTTAAATAAGTCCCTTTAATGTTTCATATAATAATGGCTTGGTGGTGATGAACTCCTTTAACTTGACCTTATCTGGGAAGCACTTTGTCTGCCCTTCGTTCTAAATGATAGCTTTGCCAGATAGATTAATCTCGTATGTAGGTCCTTGCCTTTCATGATTTCAAATAATTCTTTCCAGCCCTTTCTTGTCTGCAAGGTTTATTTTGCAAAATCACCTGATAATCTAATGGGAACTCCTTTGTAGGTAACTGTCTCCTTTTCTCTTGCTGCTTTTAGGTCTTTAATCTTGGGTAACTTAATGATGATGTGCCTTGGTATGTTCCTCTTTGGGTCCAACTTCTTTGGGACTGTCTGGGCTTCCTGGAAGTCTATTTCCTTCACCAGATTGAGGAAGTTTTCCTTCATTATTTGTTCAAATAACTTTTCAATTTCTTGCTGTTGTTCTTCTCCTTCTGGCACCCCTATAACTCAGATATTGGACTGTTTCAGGTTGTCCCAGAGAGTCCTCAGCCTCTCTTCATTTTTTTTGGCTTCTTGTTTCTTCATTCTGACCTGGTTGGATGTTTATTTCTTCCTTTTGTTCCAAAACGTTGCTTTGTGTCCTGGGTTCCTTCCTGTCACTGTTGGTTCTCTGAATATTTTGCTTTATTTCATTTTGGGTATCTTTCATTTGTTTTTTCATTTTTCAGCCAAGCTCAATCAGTTCTGTGAGCATTTTGATTACCAAAGCTTTAAATTCTCCATCAGATAGGCTGGCTCTCTCCTCATCACTTAGTTCTGAGGTTTTGCTCTGTTCTTTCATTTGGGCCATATTTCTTTGTCTTGGCACACCTGATAGGTTGTAAGGGGGCCGGCCGGGCCTTAGGTATTCACCAGGGTGGGGCAACCCTCCTTGCTGTGCTGAGGTGCTGCCTGGGGGGGGGAGGGGCCAGAGAGGGAAGAGTGCAGCTCAGCTGTTCATCTCTAGCGCACTTTTCAACCAACTCTCGGGTCAGACTGGGAGAAACTCCCACCGTGGCAACCTTAGCCCACAGTCAGCCCTGAGTCTCAGTATTCCCCTTAAGTCAGCCCCTCCTGCGCAGCCCACTGAGTTCCCTCGCCCCTCAGCCGCCTCTCCACGGTTTTTCTGAGTCGGCCTGTGGGGTCTGCCGCAGTTTGATTATCTGGAGCTTTTGGTTGTTTATTGATTTTTGATTGGTCGTTATCCTCCTTTTGGTTGTGCGTGGAAGCGAAGGGTTTCTACCTACACCTCCATCTTGGCAGGAACTCCCTTGAAAATGTCTTCTATTCTTAAAAAAACTACTCTTATTTCAAATACTTTTGTGACTAAGGTTACAAAGCCTATCTATTTGACTAAACAAGTTTTCTGGTTATAAGGGGCTTTTCCTAATGCCTCAAAGAATGGCGTAATGACAGTGGTGGGTGCGGCTATTTCACTCTAGTAGATAATCCTCTTTGTCTTCTGAGCTCTGAGTGCTACAGGCTTTTATTGCTGTTGTTGTTCTCACCGTGTGGCCACCCTCCTGTATATTTCATGTCTAATACACCCCTTTTACTGACCTGTCTGGGCATTAACCCTTTGTTTTTGAATGCAGTGCCCTACAGGATATAATTTTTTTAACATCTCTTGAGAAAACCTAGCTAGAAAGCCTTGGACCTGATGCCATTACTTTCTACAAATAATTTTATTTCACACAGATTCTTTACATTTTAAATGAGAGTGTTCAATACAAGTCTACTTAGGAAAATTATTCAGATTTCCTGGAGACTTAGGTAAGCTATTACTTGTTTAAGAATATGACTTTCTCCCCCCCCCCCCCCCCCCCCCCGCCAATGAAACATCTAATGGGTCTTAAACAGGAAGTATTGCCTGTTAGAAAGAATTTTATTTCCTGGTGAAAGACAAGAAGTCTTTCTTAAAAACCTCCAGATCTAATGACTAACATTTTTTATGGTGCATTACAAAATGCTTCCATTTCCATGACATCATTTGACCCCCGCAGCATTCTTGTAAGGGAGGCAATTCTGGTTTCCTCACTTTATGTATAAGGAACTGAGATTCTGAGTGCGGTGGCTGGTCACACATCTGGTAAATGGGGATCAGCATTGGACCCAGATCTTTGGACTCAAAATCGTATGCTTTTCTTTATTCCACCTGACCTCTTCAGAGGCTCGACTCTTGATTTTTCTGGCCAATCAATCAAGGAGCACAAAACCGAGAAGACAGGCAGAGAATATTGCGGTCATAAGGGAGTTGGTTAAGACCCTTCATTTTCACATCAGCCTAGAGAGGTTAAGTGATTTTTCCCCAGGTCATTTGCTGATTACTGGCGCTGGGAGTAGAGCCTTGAAAATGACAACAAAGATGTGAAATAGATGTGTCTTTTGAAACCACGTATCTTTTGTCAACTGCCTGACTATGTCTCATGAAAACCTGGGCTTCTCTGAACATAATTTGACTTAGAGCATTCTCTTGAGCTCCCTCAGAAGTCTCAGATGTAGTCCTTTTATCTTCTTGTCTGGTATTTTGTGAATGCTCAGAAATGCTTGGTGCTTATGGTAAAATGTTAATTTCTGGAACACAATTCCAAAGCAATATTTAGAAAATATATCACGTTCAGGGTTATTAGTTTCTCAACAACAGAGATACTCAAGTGTTCAAACTGAATATTAAATGTCCGAAGAGGATCTGATGGAGCAGGGGTGTCAGACTCATTTTCACCCAGGGGCCACGTCAGCCTTGCTGTTGCCTTCAAAGGGCCGAATGTAACTTTGGGGCTGTATAAATGTAGCTACTCCTTAACCGTTAAGCGAGAGCTCGGCACTGCCACCAGGTAGAAACCAGGTGCCAGGCGGATAAAACAAGGTGGAGGGCCTGTGTCTGCCCCTGTGTGACAGACAGAGCTTTCATTCAGGTTTTGCCTCTTCTTCAGTTCCATGTTTGGGGCTGCCCACAGTTCAAAGACGAAAACTGCCCAAATTATACTATGTTTTGACTTTTTATCTTGAAAGTTTAATTTTTTATAAAATTTCAATGCACATCACAGTAACATGGTCATACTTCAAGCCAGAAATTTACCATTTTATACTCACTTGTTGTTTTCATATTTGCAGATTTATTCCATAGATGAAAGTGAAAAACTAGCACCAAGCTTGGAAATTATCTTACCTCGTGATTTGGCAGATGGGTTTGTGAATAATAAGCGAGAAAGCTACAAATTTAAGTAAGTTTATCTTCCTCCTGCTTTATTTCTATTTTACTATTGAACTAACTCATACTGCATCCATATGTAGTGTGAAGTACAAGTACGTAGCACCATTTCTTGGGAGGAATGGAGTGCAGCTCTCCATCTCATCTGGTAGATGGAGAATTCGAGTTGTCTTTTCACGGCCGTGCCCAAAGTTGCTGAGAGGGTACATCTGCTATGATACCCCAAGATCCCAGCCTTTCTTTTTTTTTAATTGTTGTTTAAGTACAGTTGTCTCCATTTGTCACCCCCCAATATCTCCCTGCCCCACCCATCCCTGCCTCCCATCCTCGAACCTACCCCCCTTTTGGCTTTGTCCATGTGTCCTTTATACATGTTCCTTGATGGCCCTTCCCCTGTTTTCCCCTATTATGCTTCTCCCTCCTCCTCTCTGGCTACTGTCAGTTTGTTCTTTATTTCAGTGTCTCTGGTTGTATTTTGCTTGCTTGCTTGTTTTGTTGATTAGGTTCCACTTATACATCAGTGTTATTCTTTTCCTAATTGGCCCACTACAGTTCAGCACTTACAGAAAGTTCAATGCATGACTAAGTTTTAGCAAAGATAAGAACTTAAGGCACAGTCTGTATCCTGTATGGGTGAGCCTTCCTTATAACATAAATAATGTAGAGACCTCAATGCACATATGAACACTCTATAACTGTCCAGTATAGCAACCACCAGCCACATGTAGCTCTTAAACACTTCTTCATAACACAATGTAGCTAGTCCGGAGTGACATGTTCTGTAAGTATAAAATATATCAAGGATTTTTGAAAGCTTAGTATGAAAAGAAAGAATGTCAAAATATCTCAAGAAAATTTTCATATTGATTCTACATTAAAATGATAAAACTTTTTAATATATTGTGTTAAGATAAAATTAATTTTGCCTGTTTCTTTTTACTTTTTAAAATATGTGGCTACTGGGAAGTTTTATTTAAATAACATACACACTCACATTCCTGGATCGCATTCCATTGCCTTTGGACAGTGCCGACCTGTGTGGTTCAGGAGCAGAGCGCCCAGCGGCCACCCCGGCCCGTCATCAGAGCCTGCAGACCAGACGCTCCGCCAGCAGCCAGGCCGTGAATTGTGCGATGACGGCTGTGTCGTTCGGTCTCTGTTCTCCAGGTTCAGATCACGTGATTGCCTCTAATCCTCACTTTTGAATTTTGGAGAAGTTTGAGCCCACACGAAATCCGTATTTGATCTGCGGCTCATACTTACGTGGCGATTTCTGGGTTCTGCTGAAGGAACCCCAATTGCTTCCTTGCCTTTCCCTCTAGGTTGTTTGATGTAGTTCTTTTTCTTTTTCTTTTTTTTTTTTTTTCTTTTTAATATATTTATTGATTATGCTATTACAGTTGTCCCATTTCCCCCCCCACTCCACTCCATCCTGCCCACCCCCGTCCCTCCCACATTCCCCCCCTATAGTTCATGTCCATAGGTCATACTTATAAGTTCTTTGGCTTCTACATTTCCTACACTATTTTTACCCTCCCCCTGTCTATTTTCCACCTATCATCTATGCTACTTATTCTCTGTACCTTTCCCCCCCTCCCCCTCCCACTCCCTTATGACAACCCTCATGTTCTAGTTGTTTGCCTAGTTTGCTCTCATTTTTGTTTTATGTGTGGCCATTAATAACTGTGAGTTTGCTGTCATTTTTACTGTTCCAATTTTTGATCTTCTTTTTCTTAGGTAACTCCCTTTAACATTTCATATAATAAGGGCTTGGTGATGATGAGCTTCTTTAACTTGACCTTATCTGAGAAGCACTTTATCTTCCCTTCCATTCTAAGTGATAGCTTTGCTGGATACAGTAATCTTGGATGTAGGTCCTTGCGTTTAATCTTGGGTAATGTAATTATGATGTGCCTTGGTGTGTTCCTCCTTGGGTCCAGCTTCTTTGGGACTCTCTGAGCTTCCTGGACTTCCCGGAAGTCTATTTCCTTTGCCAGATTAGGGAAGTTCTCCTTCATTATTTGTTCAAATAAGTTTTCAATTTTTTGTTCTTCCTCTTCTCCTTCTGGCACCCCTATAATTCGGATGTGGGAACGTTTCAAGGCGTCCGGGAGGTTCCTAAGCCTCTCCTCATTTTTCCAAGTTCTTGTTTCTTCATTCTTTTCTGCTTGGATGTTTGTTTCTTCCTTCTGGTCCACACCATTGATTTGAGTCCCAGTTTCCTTCTCATCACTATTGGTTCCCTGTACATTTTCCTTTGTTTCTCTTAGCATAGGCTTCATTTTTTCATCTGTTTTTCGAATAGATTCAACCAAGTCTGTGAGCATATTGATAACCAGTGCTTTGAACTGTGCATCCGATAGGTTGGCTATCTCTTCGTCGCTTAGTTGTATTTTTTCTGGAGCTTTGAAGTGTTCTGTCATTTGGGCCATTTTTTTTTTTTTTTTTTTTTTTTGTCTTGGCGCGTCTGTTACTTTAAGGGGCGGAGCCTTAGGTGTTCACCGGGGCGGGGTAATGCTGGTCGCTGCGCTGTGACGCTGTACGTGGGGGAGGGGCCGAGTGGGAGCAATGGCGCCCGCCTCACTCTCCTCCGGATTTCAATCTTTCACTCCGATACCCACAATCAAACTGGGCCCCTCTGGTGCTGGTTCCCGAGTAAGTGGGCCTGTGCACACTCTAGGCCCCTGTGGGTCTCTCCAACAACCTCTTCTGTGAGGCTGGGAGTCTCTCCTGCTGCCGCCCCAACCCCCAGGGGCGCTTTCAATCAGAGGTTTGAGGCTTTATTTCCCGGAGCTGGAGCCCTGGGTTGCACAGTCTGCTTTGTTGCCCGCCGTTCGTCAGGTTTATCTGTGGGCGAATTTGGTGCCGCGCGGGGTGCTACCCGCTGCTCTGCCTGCCCCACTCTCCGCCACTCTGAGTCCGGCCCTCTCGGTTTATCTGCGCAGATGTGGGGCCGCAGGGTCTGCTAGTGCTCGGACTGCCTGCGCCATTTGTCCCACACTCCACCAGTCTCAGTCCCGCCACAGCCGCGCGAGTCCTCTCCACCCCAGTGCCCGTCTCCGCCCCTCCTACCAGTCTGGATGAATGGTTATTTTCTATTTTCTTGGTGTTGGTCCCCCTTGTTGTTCGATTCTCTGTCAGTTCTGGTTGTGCGAGGAGGCGCAGTGTGTCTACCTACGCCGCCATCTTGGTTCTCTTGATGTAGTTCTTATTTTGAGACTACTTCTGCCCTCGCCCTTTAGATAAAACAGCTCTGGATATTTTATTTTCTTATGACTCTCTCTCTCGCTCATATTTATTTACCCTTACTTGTTTGTCTCATAAAGTTCTCGTTGGTCTCAGCGCTCTACCCTTTGTGTCTGCTGCACGTGTCGCTCCTCCCACCTCCCCCGTCTTCTTGGGCCCCCTTTACACTAAGTCCAAGCAGGACTGTAGTGCTTGCTCACCCGGTGAGGTGGTCCTCACCTTGTCTTTTGGGCTCCCCGTTGCCTTTCGTTCTACCTTTTAAGGAGTAGCCTTATAACAAATGGCTTGATTTTTCCGGAGGGGGCATTCTCCCGCTGATGTAAATGTGCCCCACACCTTAGCAGCTACGTGACCCATGACGGCCGGCCTGGAACAGTCTCTATAAGCCGCACTTTGCTAAAACATTTTATTCAGCATGATTCTGTTTGATCATCAAGAAACAGTTGACCTTGTCTCTGTGTATTGACCCTTTCCAAAGTGTTCTGTATGTTACATGGATACAGAGTGCATTTAAATACAGGCTTATTGGGAAAGTGCTGTTTGCTTATTTTTAAATTTCTTAATCATTCTTTCTAATCTCCAAATTAGAAACATCGATTTGGCATTTGAAATAAGGAAATTAATAAAATATTTAACATACCTATGCTCAGAGGTTAATATTTAAGCATTGTAAGGCTGTTTTCTCCCAAGAAAATTCGTGTAATCAATAAATGTTTATTGACCATTCCCCGTGTGCTGTTTTAGCGGCCAGGACCTCAGCAGGGAGTGCGGCAAAGCCCTGCGCCTACAGTGCTCACATTCAGTGGGAGGAGGTGCACCCGCAGACCGATGAGTAAAGTGTGTGTCAGGAAGCGTTAAGTGCAGTGGAGCAAAGTGAGGCAGGCAGGCTGACCGAGGTGTGCTGGGGGAAGGGCAGCAAAGGGAGGGAAGGCTGTGGTATCTCACAGGGCAGGCGGGGCAGGTGTACAGGAGTGACCTCTGAACAAAACTTGCAGCAGGGAAGGAGGCCAGACACATATCTGAGGGATGGGAGTTCCAGGCTGAGAATACAGCAAGAGCTAAGTCCCTGAGCTGGGAGGGTGCCCGGCGTGTTGGGAGGTAAGAGACCTGTGTGGCTTGAGGGGAGTAAGCAAGGGCGAGAGGGAAAGAGGAAGGTTAAAGGTGCAGCACGGTGGCCAGATCACACGGAGCTTTTCCCCAAAGTGCCATGGAAGGCAGTAGAAGGTTTTTATCAGCAGAAGGAAGCAATCTCACTTATGTTGGAGCAGGATCATTCTCGCTAACATGTAGCAAATAGACGGTAGGGGAGTAAAGGAGACCAGGCAAGACAGTCCGATGGCTGGGGTTGGGGTGGTAGCAAGTGGAAGTGTTGAGAAATAGTTGGATTCTGCAAGTGTTTTGAAGGTCAGAGATGACAGAGCTTGCTGACACAGTGTGTAATGGAAACAGAGGAGTCGAGGACGCCCTGAGGGTTTCGGACTGAACTTTTAGAAGGATGGAGTTGCCATTTACTGGGATGAGAAGGACCAGGCTGAACAGTTTGGGGATGGGAAGGGATCAGCACGTGTCAGATTTGAAATGGAGTTTAGGAAAAGCTTGCACAACCTCCACATAAATGGAAGGACCTCTTAGGAAACAGGAAACCTAAGTCATGTCTCAAGGCGCATTATGGATTTGCTCCAGGGCCATAAGTAAATTGCTTTATCTTCCTGGGATAAAGCAACTTTTTCCGCTGTAAAAGACTAAACCCAACTTGTGAAACCCTGTGATTTTATTTTTCTCCTCAAAGGTGTTCAGAAAATAGCTGACCATAATGCCCTTCCAGATTACTACGCAACTATTGCTATATAAAATTAAATATTTGGGGATAATGATATTTGACATCTAATGCTATTAGACGTTTATTAGGGTTTATTGAAACCCTCGTCATCGCTTTGGTTTACGTCGTGGTAGATGCTTAAGGAAGTGGGGCTGAGCTTCACTCGGTCATCCGCCACCTGGTAAAGAATCAAAGCAGCCTTCTCCTCGTGCTCGACAGCACTCCTGGGTTCGTGTTCAGACGCCCGAGGAGCACACGAGTAGCCATGCCCTCGGGGTTATGCCAGTGTTCCCATCGGAAGCTCCAGTGCACTCACAGGGTTTGGGGGGTGTTTGGGCGCCTCCGTGAATGTCGTTGTCTAAAACATGATGCTGGCTGCTAAGTGACGAGGTGGCCAGCGCGCCTTACAATCTCCCTCTGCATACAGTTGCGTTATTTGCTTCTTCAAAAGGGTCACCTTCAAAAGGGAGGTTGGCAAGCCAAAGGGATCTTTTGAAGTTAACTTTGACTAAAGGCAGTACATTTCATTCTGTTGAGTATTTCCAGCCCAGCTCCAGATACCCTTGCAAACATCTAGTAGTGAGAACAGCCCTACATTTCATGTAGTCTCTACGTTAATCAGAGACGCGCCCAATTCACTTGTGTTAGGCAGACACATAGACGGAAAGTTCCCCAGTCGCTCCGAAAGCTGCTTGTGTTTGTTTTAAATGTTTTGCTTTAAAGCATTCCCCTCCACCCTCCCAGTTTTTATTTTGAAAACTTTTCAATATGCCAAAAATGGGGAAATATTATGCAATCAACTCTCCTATACTCTGTGTGGGGGATTCGCCAATATTTAACATCTTACCTTAGATACTACATTCTCTCTCTCTCCCCTCCCTCCCCATTACGTTTTTTGAAGGAAATGCTTGCAAGTAGCAACTTACCACATTGTAAAAGAGTAGGCTGTGTGTCCCCAAGCATTCCACTGTGCTTACGATCCTGTACGAAGGCAGTCAGAGTGCCTCTGCTCGGAAGACTGAACTTGACGCCACCCCACCTCTCCAGGCCCTTAGCCTTGCCAATCTGTTAAGCGTTCTCTTTGCAGGGCAGATCTATCTGAATCTACTTTTTGACTTTTGACTCATGATCAAGAAAGCCAAATAAACTTCCCTGAAAATTAAGTAGCTAATACTAGGATGTAGTACCTAATCAATGGAAAATAAACTTTAGTTCAGAATTTTAAAACCAAGTTCCATGATCATGCCTTCCACAGCTGCGTCCGTTTCTTACAGGTCCGACATCAGAAGTTCTGTGGCCTGCTCTTGGATTTCCATGTCGTGCCCTTATCTAGATTTGAATTTGATGCCAGTTGCAGACACTGTCCCTCTTGAGAGCTAAAAAACACACAGTTTACTATGTGGTTCAAAGCTGCTGCAGTTTTTCAGAGGGATTTATTGTGCAGATGTTGTCAAAGCAGTAGTGTTTGCCCACCATTTGTGTCTAGGGGCACAAGGGCGCGCTGTGCTTGGGACCACAGGACGGGCTTTGTGTTAGGTTCGGTAAGCCCGGTGATGTAAATATGGGGTGATTTACAAAGCTGTCAGGGAAAAATGTTAATCCAATCGTGTTTGAAGGCGCAGCTTTAAAGTAATTACTGTTTCCACATTTGCAGTTTTCAAAGGATTTTTGATCAAGATGCAAACCAAGAGACCATTTTTGAAAACATTGCCAGACCAGTTGCTGAGAGGTAGGATTTCCGATACTTTGTTTAGTGGGTTAGTGGTTTTGCTCCTTGTCTTCAGCTCTCCGATAATTGTGGCGATGTGCTTCAGCGTATCAATTATATACTCAGGATACAAGGTATGTAACGGCGATCACTTTAATACCTTGTATTCATATAGCTGTTTTTATATTTAGATTCTGAGCCTCAAAACAAGCCAATGTGATACACAGAACAGCTATTGTTACTCCCATTTCGAAAGATACCTAAATCTCTGCGAATCCAAGAGATTGAGTGACACTGTTCAGCCTTGATGGCTAATGCTGGCAGAGTCCCGGGTGACTTTCTGGCTGTTAAGCCCAGTGGTCATTCCTCAGTACAGTATTTCAAACACACGGTAGGATGGATGTAAAACTAGGCATGGGTGGCACCCGGAAGGCCTAGTAGTGGTTGATCCAGCCCCATCTCAGTGTAATAACTACATTTCAAATCTGAGCCCTTAGCTTCTCGGCCCCTTGTCTTTCTGTGTACCCAGAAAGTTTCAGTCTGATGACTATGAGAACTAAAATCACGTGATAATGCTGAACAAATCAGAATGCCGTTTTATTCATATATATCAGCAAAGCCTCCTTGGGACTAGACTCAAGTCCTTTGATATGTGCACTTTCCTCTTGGAGGGAATCTTCAAGGGAAACTGCTACTTCGTAAGGTTGCTTTCCAATCCCGAAATCATGTGGGCGATTTCAGCTTCCTAATCATCCCCAGATATAGCTAACTTGAGGATTAAAATGAAAACTATGCCTGCTAAATAAACCCATTTTCAAGTCCATGAATCAGTAAACCCTTCCCCAGGTGCATTGTTGGAAGCACATTGCCACATTTTTTGTCTCACGAATTCCTGTTTTACTAATCCTATTCAAACCAAGCCCTTCTCTTTTGTTTCTGGCTTTATTATTGCGATATAACTGGGATACAACATTGTATAAGTCAAAAGCGTACAACATGTTGCAAAACGGTTATCACCACAATGTTCGCTGTCGCCTCCATCCCGTCGCATCGTTACCAGTTCTGTGGCAGGAACATTTGAGATCTGCTCTCTCGACGACATTCAAGTCTACGCTACAACAGTATTAGTTTTAACCACGGTGCTGTCCATTAGATCCCGAAACTTGTGAATTAAGCCCTTCTCCTTTAATGCGTCTTTCTTCACAGTGGGTGAAATGCAACCGTGTAGGTGTCAGCTGTTTTACGTATGGTTGTATCCAGTGACACTGCACTGTGACTGAAGACCTAGAATTCTATTCAGTATAGAGTTCTAGGTCTTTAGATGAAATTCCTGTCCCCTAGACTGGATGTCATGCATTTCTAGAAGGCTCCTTTCCTAAGTAATCTTCTGGGTGATGCTGTTTTTCAGATGATTGGTCTCATGTGTTTTATTTTGAAACTTCCTAAAATCATCCGAGAGGGAACCTTAGCTTCCGTTTCACGGGTGTCTGGTTTCTCCTCCCATTGCTGACGACCTCTGCCAGCTTGAGTCCACTTCACCCTCCAGCGCTGGCTGCGCCCTCTGCCTGCAGTTCTCTTCCTTCGGAGGTCGGCATAGCTGCTTCCTCAGCTCCTTGAGGTCTTTGCTCATATCACCCTCTCGGGAAGACCTTCCTTTATCACCCTACTGAAACCGCACCCCCTGTCACCCTTCCCTATTTTTTTTCAGCACTTGTCCCCATCTGACATACTGTAGAGTTTAATTAGTTACTAGTTTTGTGTCTGTCGGCGCTCCGCTACAACAGACGCTTCGTGAAGGCTGGGGGTCCGTTCTGTGCACTGACTCACAGAGGCCCCAACCCAGTGAGGACGGGGCTTTAAAGGGGACAGGCGAGAGCGTCCTGTTCCAGGCTGCCCGCCTTGCTCCCTGTGACTCACATCTTTCATCAAGAGGGAACATCCCCTTTGTCCCTTTGGAAACTCTTCTCCTTGTATCCCGTTTTTCCTAAAACTGTTATTGCTTACTTTTGTTTTCTGTTAGCCTTTATGTGGCTTATCTTTTGATTTCTTAATTCAACTACCCTGGGACATTTTGTTTCTAAGAATAGGTCTGATAAATAAAATATTCCTGGCTTTTGCCTTTTTAAACAAACTCAGGGTGCCTGCTCTTTAACCGGCTCCCGGACCTGTTGTTCCTCTGTGTTGTGATGACGGTAGTGGCGCTGGGAGGTGTTCCTTCTGTCTCAGTCTGTGCTTCCGTGCACCGCACCCTGTTCTGTCTCTGGTCGCTGTCGATTGGCCTGTGCTCCTTGTTTGCCGGTGCTGTCCATCTTCTCCCGAGGCGGACGCCGTACTTCAGCACGTCTCTGCAGCATACATGCAGAGAAGCTTATTGGTGTTTGTCTCAGTGTCTCAATTTTCTCTCTGTCTGTCTGTTTCTCCTTGTCCCAGTGGCCTCAGCACACTGTTACTTTGACCTTCCTGCTCCCCTACCACTTCAGGTGTTGAAATCGACTGATAGTTTCATTCTGGACTGCTATTACTCATTTTTATCATCAGCATTTATTTAAGGCTGCCTCTATTTTTCTTTTCTCATCACTGTTTCTCATGCTCATGCCTATTGCTTGGATCCCTTTTTAGTTTTGTTGGTAACCATCCTCAAATAGTTTTTCAGTTGAGAATTCGAGATTGGGGATCTTTCTGAGGCCTTTCGTTTTCCTTTACAGCCAAATGGCATTTGGGGTATAGAATTCTAGGTCACTGGTTCCTTTCTCTGAAAACGGAAGATAGTGCTGCGTTATCTCTTTGCATGCCGGGCTGCTGCGTAGATGTTGTCGTCTATCTGGATCTCCTTTCTTTTTAGGAAATAGCCTGTTTTTACTTTCTGTATGTTTCGAGCATTTTCTTTTCTTTTGGCTTGTTTTTATGAAACTTCGTATCAGTGAGTCTAGGGATGGTTGTTTTTTCCTGCATTCTTACCATTCAGCCGGTTCAACCTGAGAACTTTCTATTCAAGCTCCAGGGTGTCACACTGATCCTTATTTTGATAATTAAAAGATAATTTTTTTCCCTTCAGCGTAACTCTTCTTTCTTTCTGGGGCTTCTAGTTCCAGAACTGCCAGTTCTGTCCTTCGAATATTACAACTGCCCACTCACAGTTTCAAGCTCTTTGTTTTCAGGTTCTGAGTTCCAGAAGAATTTCTTGGCTCAGTCTTTGAGCATGATAATTTGCTTCTTAGCCATGTGCATTCTCTTTTGCCTACCTCCTACATTTTTAGTGTTTACAATTTTATTTTTTATTTGTAAGAAATGAAAAACGGTCTGTTCTTGTTGTGAATGTGATATCCTTCCTCTTCCCTCTAAGGCAGGGGTGTCAAACTCATTGTCACCGGGGGCCACATCAGCCTCGCGGTTGCCTTCAAAGGGCCAAATGTAATTCAGCTCCTTAACAGTTAAGGAGGAGTTACATTTATACAGTCCTAAAATTATTTCGGCCCTTTGAAGGCAACCGCGAGGCTGATGTGGCCCCCGGTGAAAATGAGTTTGACCCCCCGGCTCTAAGGACAAGTATGATCTCCTTTGGAATCTTTGGCTCGTTTCCCTGTATGCTTTTCTTCATGTGTGTGTTCTTCTACCGCTGAGTTTGGTGCCTTGCCCTCTTGGTGCGGATTTTCCTCAGAGAGCTGGTGATTCTCAGTGGTGGGCTCTTTCTGTCATCCGAGGGGCCTTTGTCTGTTTGAGAACGTGGTTTCTGCTCACTGTGGTTCACCCTCGTGCCTGTGGAGAAGGAAGGGCAGGGGCTGTTTGGAAGGGTGTACCCTGAGCTTATCCGCTGGGTGTGAGAGCCCTCGTTCCTCCTGGGCGTTGCTCGCCACCAAGGGCTCTGGTCAGCTCGCCGGTCCAGGCGCCTACTCTGCAGAAGGGTGTGCTGCAGCAGTGGGCGGACAGACGAGGCAGGGCCTTGGTTTCCTCCCACTCGGCTCTGAAGGAGAGGGTTGTTGAGCACGTTAACTTGCTAAATTAAGGACCGGGGGTGGGGGGAATCACTTCTTCATTGACTTTGAATATGTTATCTACAGAACGTGCACACTTTATGCAAACTTGAATTGTGTGACTTTGAAATGGTAAACCTAAGGTATCAATGAAATCTTGTTTATACACAATATTGAAAGATTTATCCTGTAACTGTGTACTCATGTTTCTACTGAGTCTGTCTCAAAAACTTTGACATCAAGTGGGATAACCTAATCCTGGCCCCAGCCCTGTGACTGACTGACTGTGTGGTTTTGCATCAGACCTGTCACTGCGGAATCAATTGTCGCCTCTGAGGAAGGGGACGCTAGGAACACCAAGTTTGCAAGGTTGCTCTGAGGATGAAAAGAAACCGTGCATCTGAAGGTACTTCACGAACTTCAATTCCCTATTCAACGTAAGGAATGAAAAACTAGAAATCTTTATTCCTTTCGCCACTTTAAAATAGGCTCATTGACTTCTGGCTGCAGCCTAAGCTGAAGTACATACGCTTTTCTCTGTTCCTCTCATTAAGTACAGCTAAAAACTCTGGACATTGTATATAAAACATAAACAGGCTCTGAAAGGTGGAGAGAATGAGGTAGACTAGCCAGGGAGCTTAGGACCTGAGGGACAATGTGGACATGGCAGAGAGTTCCTGTTTTTTCGGGTTTTGTTTTTTTTAATATATTTCAGAATGGATGCTGGAGAAACTGGCAACCCAGAAAAACCAATAGGCTGAGGCACAAGTGCCAGGAAAAGTCTGCCCTCTACAGCCAGAGGACTAGGAAGGGGCAGCCTTTTAAAATTCTTTTTAAATTTTATTTTAAAAAAAGTAATGGATTTTATTTTTAGAGCAGTTGAAGGTTTACAGAAAAAAATGAGTACAAAGAGTGCCCTTACCCTCACTCCCTGCCTCAGCTTCCCCTGTTAGTACCATGCATTGGTATGGTACGTGTGTTGGAGTTGATGAACCAACAATGATACATTATTATTTCCTGAAGTCCAGAGTTACGTAAGGGTTCACTCTTTGGGTTGTACAATTCTATGAGTTTTTCTTTTTCTTTTTTATGGTTAACTTTACATCTCTTTAAAAAAATTAATTGTTGTTCAAGTACAGTTGTCTCCATTTTCCCCCCACTTCTCCCCCCCACCCCAGCCATTCCTACTCTCTGCACTTGATCCCACCACTCTTTGGTTTTGTCTATGTGTCCTTTCCGGAAAACCCTTCCCTCTTTTCCCATTATCCCTTTTCACCTCCCCTCTGGTTACTGTCAGTTTGTTCTTTATTTCAATGTCTCTGGTTATAATTTGCTTGCTTGTTTGTTGTATCGATTAGGTGAGATCATTTAGTATTTAACTTTCACCCCTGGCTGATTTCACTTAGCAGAATGCTCTCCAGATCCATCCATGCTGTCACAAAGGGGAAGAGCTCATTCTTTATTTCTGCTGCATAGTATTCCGCCCTGTAAATGTACATAGCTTTTTGATCCACTCATTTACTGATGGGCACTTAGGTTGTTTCCAGCACTTGGCTATTGTAAATTGTGCTGCTATGAACATTGGGGTGCATAGGTTCTTTTGAATTGGAGTTTCAGGGTTCTTAGGGTATAATCCCAGCAGTGGAATTGCCAAGTCAAAGGCAGTTCCGTTTTTAGTTTTCTGAGGAAATTCCATACTGTTTTCCATAGTGAGTTCACCAGTCTGCAATCCCACCAACCACTAGGGTTCCCTTTTCTCCACATCCTCTCCAACACTTGTTGTTGGTTGATTTGTTTATGATGGCCGTGCTCACCGGTGTGAAGTGGTATCTCACTGTGTTTTTTTAGATACCAGTTGTGCTGCTTCATGCAAATGCTATGGAAAACCCCACAGCCCCACCCCTACCCCAAACCCATCAGCCAAGGCCAGGCTGTACCCAAACCCCCTACTGCCAGGATGGTATCAGAGAAGGTAACGACTCCCTCCCCTGCCACCAAATTGCCAGTGCAAGGCACAGGGGGTCCTGAAGTCACCACCATCCTGCGGTGGTGTCAGTGAATAGTGACACCATGTCACTCCCTCTCCTTTCTAGGGAGATGTGAGTTGAGCCCTAAAAGGGAGGCTGAAATCTCAGCTCCATCTGTAGCAATGAGGCCCCTCCAGTGGTGGCGAGAAAGGCTGATGGGGAGCCTGGATCTTCACCTCACCTGGCAGGAGTGAGGTGGCTCTGCTGTCCCCACACCAGTGCAGTATCAGAGGAGCCCTGCTAAAACGAAAGAGTTAAGCATGATTTAGAATCTTCTAATACCTAAACTATCCGGGAGACAATTGAAAACCGTGCATCATTTATGAAATACCAAGAACCAGGAAAATAGCAACTCGCATAAGAGGAAACAATCCCCAGATGCCGTTACATAGAAGCACAGGCCTTAGAACGACCTGACAAGGATTTTAAAGTAGCCATTATAAGTATGCTTCAGTAAGCAATTACAAACGTGCTTGAAACAAACGAAAAGACATAAACATACAAAAAACAGCAAACAAACAAAAAACATATAAAGAAATACCAAATGGGAATTTGAGAACTGAAAACTACAATAACTGAAAAAAAAAAATTGGTGGGTAGACTCAACAGCAGGATGGAGAGGTCAGAGGAAAGAATCAACAAATTTGAAGATGAAACGATAGAAATTGCCCAATATGGACAACAAAAAGAAAACAGACTGAAAAAGAAAAAAAAGGAACAGACCCTCAGGGACCAGTGAGAACTGTAGCAAAAGGTCTAACATTCATGTCATCAGAGTCCCAGAGGACAGGAGAGGAAAGGAAAGGAGAGAGAGTAGGGATGAAATGTTTAAAAAAAATAAAGGTTGAAAATTGCCTAAATTTGGCTAAAGGCATACAACCGGTGCTTTAAGAAGCAGGGTAAACTCAAAAGAAATCTACTCCAGACAAATCATAGTCAAATTTTAGAAAACTAAAGCAAAGAAATAATCTGAGAGCAGTGAGAGAGAAACGATCCCTCACCTATTGGGAAAAGGGATTTGAATTACAGTGGATTTCTTATCAGAAATCATGGAGTCCAGAAGAAAGGAGCAGACTAGTCTCAGGTGCTGAAGGAAAAGGCCTCTAAGCCCGGAATCCTACACTCGATGTAATTGTCCTTCAGGAATAAAGGGAAAATAAAGACAGTTGCAGATAAAGGAAAACTAAGAGAATTAATCACCAACATACCTCCTCTAAAAGAAGGTATAAAGAAAGTTCTTGACGAGAAATGAAAAAAGAATGGAGCTTGGAACATTAGAAAAGGAGAAAGAGCAACAGAATGGGCAAAATATGCATTAATAAAATAAACTTTCCTTGTCTTGAGTTAAAAAAATTCTGTTTGACAGTCAAAGCGAAAGTTAAAGCATTGTCTTAGGCCAATTACAAACGGGAGAGGAGAGGGTCTTAAAGGGAAGCAGGGTTTCTCTTCTCCATTCAAACTGGTCAGATGTCAACATCCGCAGATCTCTGTGGTGACCATGTGAGGAGGGTCACTCAAATTTACATGAACAGGACTCTACACACGTGCTCTCCCGATGTCGGTGTCCTGGTTTTGATGACCCCCATCGTGTGTAAGATGCAGCCACCAGAGGAAACTGGGTGCAGGGCACACAGAACCACTCTGTTCTCTCTTTGTAACTTCCTGACTTGTATGATTATTTCCAAGTAAAGCATTAATATTCCCAGATGTGAGAATTTTAACATCGTCTGTTCTGTGTTGTTCTTCCAGTCGGTAAAGCATGTAATCTAAATCGTGAGACTAGAGCTTCTCCCCCAGGAGACTCAATGAAGTGTTCCCACTTGACATTCACCAACACATGCCTGGCAGTAAGTGCTTTATTTTTCTCAAAGTCGACTTTCCAGCAGAAAACGCTGGTCACAACTGAACTATACAAAAACCCATTGACTCCCACTGATCTGTCCA
This sequence comes from Desmodus rotundus, assembly GCF_022682495.2. NCBI lineage: Eukaryota > Metazoa > Chordata > Mammalia > Chiroptera > Phyllostomidae > Desmodus > Desmodus rotundus. The sequence continues at coordinate 7,144,235 of NC_071397.1, read as the reverse complement.
GCTTCCGGCCACAGTTTCATTTCATCAGATACACTGTTTATAAACAGGCACCGGTGCTTGGCTCCACTTCCCGCTACACTGAACTTCCTGAGTGCTATGCTTATGGCTTTTGTGATTTGACTAACTTGCAAGTTCCACACGTTTTAAATTACATTTTCAACTGAAAAAACACAAGTTTGTGGTTGCAAACATGAAAACCTATCAGCTTCAAACCATGAAATTATACAAGATGATGACCCTGAGGTGCTCCACCAGCATCTGAAAAGAGAAGAGGCTAATTTGGCCTCTCCACCTTCCGCTAGCGAATTCGGGGACAGCAACGGCGGTCCATCTAATAAGCATAGATTGTACGAACAGTGCACATTTAAAACATGGGTCTTATTCTTGCTGGTAAACGAATCTAGTTCTGGGTATGTCTTAAGAATGACCAGTCAAGAAATTTGGGTGGTGATAACTACAAGTTAAAGCTATCTGCAGTTTATTTGATGAAATACCTCTGAAAAATGGCTCGAGAGTTGTGTGAAGCAGTTTGTGGAGACTGAGTTCTCTGACAGAGCATGTCCACGTGGTGAAAATCTCTGGGTCAGTGGTAAGATAAAAAACACTGCTTGAATTGAAAAGATCAGAGATGCGCTCCCACGGTGATGTGAGTCCTTAGCTGGAGGGTACTTGTCTTATTAGTCTGGCGCCCCTTCCAGCAGATTCCGAAGCTAGGATTCTAGTGAAAGCAGTTTCTTTGTTAGGTGAGCTCAGGAAGCACCAGTAGGGGAGTCAGGATGTGCAACAGGGGAGAAAAGGAAGATACTATCAGGTGCGTTAAAGAACAGGTGACCGCTGTGGGCACTTGATCCCACCGGTATTCTCTGGAGGGCTGAGAGGAACATGCCTCAGGCTGTCCCACCAAAGGGGACAAGAAGCTCCTTTGTATTCAACCACCCCTGTTCCTTATGGGTGCGAGGCTGCTTCCAGGGTGCTTCCCTGTTCCAGGGTGTCAACACCGTGGCGTGTCCAGCCTCACTGGTGTATGAGTTAAACAAGAACTTGGAGGTGGGATAAGTGTGAGAGCAGAGAGCCACAGGCCCTTGCCGGAAGAAGCCATCAGTGTGGATGGGAACAGGGAATCTCAAGTAGATGGTGCCGGAGCAAATGAACTTCTGCTGCAGCACCTCCACCTTTCTCCCAGTTGTAGCTTTGAAACTTGTGGGCTTCTCTCCTCAGCAACTACCCAGACTGCAAAGCAGGTTAGAATAAAATCCAGAAGAAAAACAAAAGCCAATAGTGTTGGATCTACATCTTTATGGAAGATCGGGTTCTCAAAACACGGTGGTACTGGAATAAAGAAGAAAATTATCTGCACACTGAGTACGGACGAGAGCTCTCCCCATGTCCCCCCAGTACTCTGAAATTCACATCTCAGTGTCATTCTGCCCATTAATTCTGAAGGGTAATAGAAAACTTCCCTCATTCATACATAATTAAAAAACATTATTTTTTATATTGCCATTTCTCAAACACATCACGTGTGTTCCTAACTCGGGGCCTTTGCACTTGCTGCTCCCTCTGACTGGAACCCTCCTCTCCCAGGTTTGCTCATGGCGTCTGTTTTTCGTTATAGCATGTATCACCAACTAATATCCTATTACGCAGTGTTCACTTGTTAAATTTGTTCATTGTCTGCCTCTGCACACTCAAGTGTAAACTCTATGAAGACAAGGACTCTATTTTTGTTTGCTACTGTATCTCCAGCTCCTAGAGCAGTGTATATTGGATACTAAGGGTATACTGGATACTAGGGGTATACTGGATACTAAGAGCACAGAGGATAATCCTTTAGGAGCTGTGGCCTTCTCATTCTTACTGAAGGCATTAGTGATGGGCTTTATTGCATGAACTATTTTTTGGATAGAGGTCTTTTCACTGAATCTAAAACAACACAATAGATAGCAGCCTTTTTGTCTAGTCCAGTGGTTCTCAAAGTGTGGTCCCTGGACCAGCACCTTCAACATCACCTGGGAACTTGGTAGAAATGCAGATTCGCAGGCCTCATCCAGACCTACTGAATCAGAGCAACCTGTGCTTAACGAGCCCTGAGATTGATTCTGATGCACATTGAAGTCTGAGATTCACTGACCCAGGCGTAACGCTTCACACGGGTACTCGTGGCATCTGTCTTTAATGATATCTTTCTCAGAGATCTGAGATGCACTTTAAACAACTTTATAATTTTGAAATTGATGTTTGTTTATAATTTTCATCCCACACATTTCTAGAATCAGTTGAAGCACCTTATTATAATGTCTGGGGAGTCTTCCTGGGCGTGAGGCCTGTGCAGTGGTGCAGGGCTGCGTGTTCAGAAGGCCACCCCTCTTATTCTCACGCTTCATTGTTGACATTTACAGGATGGTTAAAAAGAACTGTTTACTTCCGACGCATGCGTCAGCTCCCAACTTTAATACTTAATAGCTGTGTGGCTTTGGACAAATTCCTTAATCTGTCTGTTTCATTTTTTTTTATCTGTAAATAAGGAAAATGATACTTTATAACTACTTCACCTGCCCTGCCGATCTAACAAACTGCACATGGAAAAACACAAGTCCCAGGACATAGTATGTGCTCAGGAAGTATCAGCTGTCATCTGTTCGGGGTCCCCACCAACATTTTTATAGAAAAAGATTTTTCAGTCCAATTCAAGGTGTTACCAAGGTGTGAATGTTTTCCTTTATGGATTTCCCCCTCTTGACTGGCTTTAGATTTGGCTTCTCCTAAGGCACAAGTTCGTAATTTTATCATACATCTTTATCTCTGGACTTGAGATGCGTTCACAGATAATCCAAAATACTTCTAGTTATTATCATTCGCCTTAATGTTCTCCAAAAGAGTGATCTATACAGGGAGAAAATAAAATGCAAAGACTTCTGTAAAACCCTTCCTACACGAATGTGTAATGATTGATTACAACTAGCACAATTTTTGCTGTAATTATTTGAATCACAACTGAATGTGGTAAAAAGCACAGCCATGCACAGAATGTTGTTTACATTGTTGGGGAAATGGAGCAATAAATTTATCTAGTGCTTCATCACTCTCAGGTCTGCACGTTTTCCTCATTTGAAAGTCGCTTTACTTGGAGCAGAGCTCTTTTAGTAGAATTTCTGAAGTTCTCAGTGAACTTGGCCTTTCCTTTCATGCTTGGCCAAGTGTTTTTGGTCACATTTTCAGTGTACTTTTTGCTAAGTAACCCAAGCAAGTTTACTTACCGTTATTTGGTAACACTGAGAATACACTTCATTTTGCGTAGAGCCTCGTCAATCTCATTGAACTTTCACATGTGTTGTCTCAATTTTTACAATAACCCTATGGGTAGGTAGGTATCATTATTCCCATTTTAGATGAGGAGGCAGGGCTCCGAGCATCTACTTGACTTCTTCGGGGCGCGCCGGAATTCGGTTGCAGGGCTGAGACTGGAATAGATCTTCCTTTCACAGCCCTTTGATCCTTAAACTGCCATATCACGCGACTGCATTTGTGTATTTTATTTCATTTTATTGCAGTCGCCCTTTGCTAGGTTCACTAATGCTGTTCATGTCACTGAATCGGTGGACATTTTTCAGTCCTCGTCCTATCTGACCTTTCAGCAGCCTTCTGTGGTGTGAACTCTTTCTTCCTGGTCATTACAGACCGGCCCTAGTGGCAGGTGGTTTTATCTTGCTCCGTGTTGGGCACTGCGGTGTGAAAGGGGAGAGGCAAGTGCCCTTTTACTTCCTACCTTCTGGGTTTTTTTCCCTCCAAATGTTGGTGGTCTCTGTATGGTCCTTCAGCTGCCCCCCGCATCTTCCCAGTGTCCTGTCAAATTTTCGTGTGCTCTAAATGACGTTTCTTCTTTTAGTCCATAAACTGTCTTCATACAATGGAGCTGTTCTCAGAGGAAAGCAATTAGATAAGCTGGACTTTATTCATCGCTCACTCAGCCAACATTCATTGAGTGCTAGCTATATGTCAGGCACTACAAGTGAGTCTTAATTTTCTCAGATGGAGTTTTGTTATAAAAAAGATCCTTTGTTACCGAAATTAGGCCAAGACTGATGGAATCAGGCACTGAACTTCTTACGCCGAAACGGAAGAAATTAAGCCGTGTGTTAGAAGATGTTGCGTAAGGGTTCCGTTACGCCGCTTCCAGGCCTGCCTTCCTCGCAGGCTCTGATAAAGGAAAACTGTCTTGCCCACAGTGTCCAGTGGGGGTGGGAGTGGCCCTGGGCAACTGTGTCGTTAGCCTGTGGCATTGTGTCCTACAGCCACGGCTGAGAGGACCAGAAGAAGGAATCTGAGTCAAGGGCAGTGATGCAGAGGCTTAGGAGCTAGCTCTAGGGCTAACAGTGTTGCCCAGCTAGAAATGAGCTGGGGCCACTGGAGTCTCGCTCTTGGCCATGTGAACTGGGAGACTGAACAAAGCTGGCAGCTGGCTGCTGGCAGCGGGAGCAGAAACCGAAAGCCTGTCAGGTAGGGAAGGAGAGCCGGAGAGGTCACTGGGGACAACAGGGATCATAGTTGTGAACCGGCAGAGGTGATGTCCTCGACAAGGACAGACGAGCCGGAGGTCCCGCCAGGCCAGGCCTGGTGGGAGCCCTGTTTCTGCCGGCTCTCATGTGCTCGCAGTTGCCTCCCGTCCCTCCGTCTTTGTTCCTACGGCCAAGTGCCTCGAGTAAATCAGGGCGTTCGGATGTAAGTAGACTCGGCCTCTTTGTTCATGTTGCCCCGAATAAAGATTCAGAAATTAGGTTTTCCCCCACAGTTTTATTGAGAAGTTACAGGCAAATAAAAAGGTGCACAGTTAGGTTGTACAGTGATTTTATTTAAGAATCACTTCTGAGTGAAATGACACTTGTGTAAATCCACTTCGATGTTGGAATCGGAGCAGTTTATTGGGTCTAGTTCTCTAGTGTGAAACACGAAGCCGATAATCTTCGCTGGTGACTGCGAGGGAAGCGTGTCATGTCACTGGCCGCTCGCCCCTTCAGTGGCTCCTGTTTCATTCGGAGAAGGAGCCCAGCTGCTTGTGGTAGCCTGGAAGCAGCTCGGCTTCACAGACCCGGGCTGCGCCCTGCTCAGGGCCCCGCACTGAAACGGGGGCCACAATTACGCTCGCTGTAATTCTCTGCTGTTGCTGTCCTGAGCTTCTTAATATTGATAACTTTATCTTTGAACTTGCGTTTTGTAAGGGAAATTCACTACACCAAGGAGCGTGTTCCAGAGGAGAGGACATCCCTGCAGCGGCGGCGGCGGCAGCGGCGTGCGCCTGTGGCTGGGGTCCGGCTGCAGTGGCAGACACGTGGCTCAGGCAGAGAAGGCCTCGGCCGCACTGCAGGGTTTGGCCGGCTGCGCGCTGCACACCGGGGACAGACGGTCCAGGGCACTCGGGCACCCTGAGGGGCAGGCTCGCGGGTACCCAGTTAGGTGGTGGTGACCAGGGCAGCATCAGCCGAAGGGCAGTATGCCCGTGGGAGAGAGCAGGGGCTTCCTACGGGGGCGGCACCAGGACACCACGCGAGCTGGGCTGTCCCCTGGGTTCCCAGAGGTGGTGCCATAGCGGCTTATGTTAACTTCTGGCCCGAGCACCTGAGTGGGAACTGCTGGCGCCTGGGCAGCAAACTTTATCAGTAAGTTATCACACAACAACAGCAGACATGTGGACGTTGCAATAAAGTATAGCAGACAGTTGTTGGAATTCTTAAGAGCTTAGAGTTTTCAATTTTGAAAATTGCCACCACAACATCAAAAGCAAATTATCCACAAGCTTAGGAATAGAAATTAAATTTAAAGATCATCACATTCAACAGACAAAGACACTGTTCTCATAGAAAGCTTCAGGAGTCTCCCATTAATGTGGAAGACAATTTTAAAATTAATTTTTTCTTGCAATCATAGATAGAATGCATAAACAGGTGTTTTGAATTGCATACAAATCATGAAGCTTCCTTTGCTTGTTCGGCCTCCACAAGTTACCAGAGATGTCAGAGGAAATGTTAAATGCACTGTATATGTTTGCATTTAAAATTAAATGCAAACTCACAAGAACTGATTTGCACAAAGTTATATATTTTTCAAGGAGTTGTTTTGCAAGATTCGTCAGCTTACACGTACTACAATTTACATCCTGAAATAATTCATCAGTGACTTCTCTCAGTGCGGTCATAGACTATGAGATGGCTGTAGCAGCTCCCACAACAGTGGCATCAGCAGAAAGACCTTTCTCAAAATTAGAGGTTAACAAAATTTTTCTGTGATCTTGTATTTGCCAAGGGCTTTCAATTACATCCATTAAAAATGAAGCTGCTAAATATTTGCATTTTGGTGATCTAATAAATGAATACGTAGAAAAGCAAATGAGGAAAATCAAGATAACATACTAATAAAATATTTTGTGTTACATAAAACGGTAACACCAACATACTACTTTTTGCTATTTGAAAAGTTTTCATTACTTGTGTCATACTGTTAACTCTCTAATTATAAGTAATCCCTGTATTATAAATACTAAAATAATTTAAAGGGAAACAAACCTTTATATTTTAATACCTTCGACAGCACTTTTCCTCTATTTGGACAAGGGGCCCTGTGTTTTCACTGTGAACTGGGCCCTGCAAATAATGTAACTACTCCGGTCATAAAGGCCCTCCATGCTGTGCCTCCCCCTTACCTTGTACTTTTGTGGGGGGGGTTCCCTAATATTCTTCCCTGTGCTCTCTCTGCCTCAGGCTTCAACACCCGGAACTCCTCAGCCTCGGGGCTTTTATCCTGCCTGGCATGCTCTCTCCCACGTCCCCACAGAGCTCCCACTGCCATCTCTGCAAAGTCTCTGCTGAAATGTCCCCTTGCTGAGCTCCCTGATCACCCAGTTAAAACTGCAGCCAGTCCCTTTTCCTGCTACTGACCCCACAATCTTCCTCTGCACTTTCTCTTTACGCCCACAGTACTTATCACCTTCTGGCTGCAATTTTTTAAATATATTTTATAGGTTATGCTATTACAGTTGTCCCATTTCTTTTCTCCCCTTTGTTCCCCTCTGCCCTGCACCCCCCCTACAGCATGCCCCCCACCCTTTGTTCATGTCCATGGGTCATACATGTAAGTTTTTTGGCTTCTCCATTTCCCATACTATTCTTATCCTCCTACCAGTTGTGCTTTCTATTCCCTGTACACTTTCTCCTAGTCTCCCCTCTCCCCCTCCCCACTGATACTCCTCCATGTAATCTCTATTTCTGTGATTCTGTTCCTGTTCTAGTTGTTTGCTTAGTTTGTTTTTGTTTTTAGGTTCAGTTGTTGGTAGTTGTGAGTTTGTTGTCATTTTACTGTTCATAGTTTTGATCATCTTCTTTTTCTTAGATAAGTCCCTTTAACATTTCATATAATAAGGGCTTGGTGATGATGAACTCCTTTAACTTGACCTTATCTGGGAAGCACTTTATCTGCCCTTCCATTCTAAATGACAGCTCTGCTGGATACAGTAATATTGGATGTAGGTCCTTGCCTTTCATGACTGGGAATACTTCTTTCCAGCCCCTTCCTGCCTGCAAGGTCTCTTTTTGAGAAATCAGCTGACAGTCTTATGGGAACTCCTTTGTAGGTAACTGTCTCCTTTTCTCTTGCTGCTTTTAAGGTTCTCTCCTTCTCTTTAATCTTGGGTACGGTAGTTATGATGTGCCTTGGTGTGTGCTTCCTTGGGTCCAGCTTTTTTTTTTTTTTTTAAATGTACCGTATCTGTTGTACACGATCTGCCTCCTCTGCCAAAACATCAGCCTCACAGGGGTGAGAACCTGTTCTGCTCACTGACGACCCCCGAGCACTGGTAGTGGTGTGGGCGCACAGCGGATGCCCAGTGAGTATTTGTGGGATGGACGAAGTCTGGAACTACGAGATAAACGTGCAGTTGCTCTGTGCAAGCCACAGCTGTTCACATAACTGCAATGTCATCTTCCTTGTTGTGCAGTAAGCAAATTAGATTCTTGACTCCTCAAATTGTTCCTAGCTAATGCCTTTGTATTTCCATCTACTTTAATTAATGAAATTCCCATTACAGAGCCATACACTCAATGCATTCTAATTAAATAGTGTTTACCTACAACTGTTGCATATTTAGAGCCTGAAAGGACTTTCAGAACGCTAAAAACTTTGTTACAAAAGCTCCAACAGCTGAAATAAAAGGAAGCCCCAGTGACTTAATTCTTTCTTCACTTGTTAAGGGTAGTTATCTCCTGTGAGGCCCTGCTTTGCCTCAGTCTAAATGGTAAGATAATGGTAAGTGCAGTGTTCCCACTGCGGAGTGTCTGTATTTTCATTCTGAGTTTAGGTACACGGCCAATTGTGTTAGGAATTATTCGTGCTCATAGACAAAATACTCCTCATCCGTAGCTTTGTCGAGGTTCAAATGTATATTTACTGACTAGGATCTTTGAAAATCAGTGTTCCTTTTACTTCTGATTTAATTTTGATCAGTTTATCGTGATGACCCCCAATTCCCATCTGACTGAGACAAAAGTCAGGATTACGGTTACGACTGGGACGTCTCCTTTTTTACGGAACTGCCGACTTGTGCAGCACGCTGCCTTAAACACGTGACACTGCTCCTTCAGCGGGAGGAATTGCTTCTGGAGTCGCTGTGCTCTCTGTGTTTCTGGTAGACTGTTTATGTCAAGGCAATAAAATTTGGATTCCCAGGGAAGCCACCAGAATAATGAAACACTTAAGTAACACTCTGTTTTCTAAATGTCGATATGACAAAAAGCTTGATTACCTTCTTTAAGTGTAATTAAAGGATGAAGATCATGGCAACTGTCTCTTATTATATTGAGATGAACGCATGGTCCCCCCAATTTTTTAATTTCCATGTGATAGTAACATTATATGACTAAAAGTATAGGAGTGATACAAATCAAAATTTTAGGGTACCAAGAAGATACTAAGACAGATACTAAAAAGTTGTTAATTCTGTAGTTTCCCAATCTACAATATTTTATTTTACCATGTCAATCAACCTAACTGGTCACATGGAAAAATGACCAGTCAAATATTAGTCTCCGGGATTTTCTCAATGACAAGAGGTGCTGGCAACTCACCTCAAATCAAAGGAAAATGAACTTACTGGCTTATGTTACTAGGAATCTAGAAATGTGTGGATTTCCATCTCGGTTTCCTCCATGTGGCTGGCACCTCCAAGTTCACAAGCTTGCCCAACCAGGACCTTATCTTTCCTATGAGCTTAAGCAGAATACCATGCGAGGACCTTGGAGTCACTTGCCCATCCGCAACCAATCACTGTTTCTAGAGGTTGGAGCATGCGCTTAACCTAGGTACCCCCAACCTGTTTGATAGCCCCACCTGTACTACCTGGGGACGGGGAAAGTTTCTGCCAAAGGACAGGATGTTGGTGATACCAGAAAAAGAGGGATAAGAGAGCAACCTGGACAGATAAACCTCTGCCTAGAGTTACTAGGCAAAGTAAACAAAGCCGAATCAATTTGAAGATAATGATGATTTATATATATATATATATATATATGATAATGAGGAGATATATATATACATATATCTCATCATTACCTTTTCAGGCTCTCTCTATATATCTCCACCCCAAAGGTATTTTTTCATTGCTTTTACAAAGAGAGGAAGGGAGAGAGAAACATCAATAGGTTGCCTCCCTTATGCACCTGGACCAGGGATCAAACCCACAACCTAGGCATGTGCCCTGACCAGGAATCGAACCCAGAACCTTTCAGTTACGTGAAGACACTCCAACCAACTGAGCCACACTGACCAGGGCCCAATGAGATATTTGACAGTTGACGACTTTCAGGGGTGACTATAGAAATTGAAGGGTAAGAGTGGGGCTTGTTCCCATTTTGACTGGGTCCTTCTGTGGTGTCTAATAATTAACTCATCTATTTAACAGTGGGAGGTTTACAGATGTCAACATATTTGAGGTTGTTTGTAGTCAGACATTAAATAAAGAAGAACTGACGTGTTGGGTTTCTACTCTGTGCTGGCCATAGACACTGAGACATTTTCCATACATACACATACACTAATGGTGTCGGTGAGGTGTTGAAGGTAACAAGCATTTCGTCTCACGTGAAAGAACCCTGGAAGGAGGCAGTCCAAGGCTGCGCGGGTAGCTCCGTGGCCACTGGGGACCCAGGCTCCTTCTCTCTTGCTGTTCCATTCTTACCACATCACGTTGTGGCACAACCTGGCAGCTTGAACGTCAGCCCGAAGGTGCTCCTCCCAGGCAGCAGGCGAGAGTCGGAGTGGGTTGCAGCTGCTCCTTTCCGCGGAGAGCTACGGGCAGTTTCACAGAAAATTTCCATTTAGCCTCAGTCACGCGGCCACACTAAGCAGTCGGCGGGGCGGGGTGTGCCCAGGCACCCCTGTTTCATGGCACTTCACTGTATTGCGTGCCCGACGTTGCGGGGGGGGGGGGTTGTTTGTTGTGTAATGAAGGCGGGACTCTCCACCACACACACAAAAATTATAATTCACTTTTATCGCGATACTCTCTTCATAGCCACGGGCTGGAACCAGACTCACAAGAGGGGGAGAATGACTGTTGAGAGACAACCAGGAGTGTCTACCTCTAACTTATCTCCCAGGACGTACAACAAACAGGGTTCACTGGGCTTGGGTATCATGCTTCCCAAGCTAGGAAAGGCTTACTGTCTCTGGATTTGTGCTAGCGTGGCCCTTAAGCGCTCCCTTCCCTCCCCTGCCTGCGTCCTCAGCTGTGCGGGAAGGTGTTTCCTGGGGCATCCGCTCAGAGCCCTGGCGTGTGCTGACTTCCCCGGCGCCCACGCGCGCATCCATCTGGGCAGCGCGTCTCTACGCCGATTCCGCACGTGGCCACGGCTTCTCGCAAGCCTCTCCTGGTACTCCCGCCGTTCTGCCCCAGATGGATTGAGAGGGGAGAGGTGTTTGTGATGGGCGAGAGGCTGCTGCGTTTCTGCCCTAACCAGCTGGTGCCCTGTGTGTGTGTCGCTTCTGAAAGTAAGGCGTAGACATAGGAAACACAGTATTATTTTCTCTCATCAAAAAAATATCGAGAGTTGCCTGGGCCCGTGCGGCTCAGCTGGTTGGGCGTCATCCCAGGTAGGGATTCCCAGCCGGGGCAGTCGGAGGTCGGGGCGGACGAGAAGCAGCCGATCGGTGTTTCTCTCCCTCACTCTCTCCCTTTCTTCACCCTCCTCTAAAAATAAATAAATAAAACCTTTAACAAGGGCTGCGTATGACTTCTGCTGCACCTCACACGTTGCAAGGGCCGTGAGGAGCCGTAAGAGCACAACAGGGTTGTATATTAAGTAGCTTCAAGTGAATTTATTGAAGTGCAGGTCTGGTAAAAATAGTTTTCCTTAGAGGTTGCTTGACAAAATAAGTGATGAGCAGAGGTTCAGAAATATCTCAGTGATAAAACCATCATTCTTCTGTGTCAGACATCTAAAAATACAGAATATATTTCATTTGAAATGTAAACATGTTCAAATATGTTTAAGGCCTCACTGCGATGCGTCATATGTCAAAATTTTAGCATATTGTAAAAAGCTCTTCGGCCATTCACCTCATGTTTTCAACCTCTCCAGGATTAGAAGTGTGGACAAAAATGGGAGTGTGGAACGTCCTCAGTAACATGCTTCTTGAGCGTGATTCCGGGTGGCTTATTACGGTGACCTTACCCCAAACCAAACAGCCACGTGTCTCCATGTGGCTACCATGTTTAAAAAGAATGGCAGTGGTTACTTTGGGGAAGTTGGTGGTTTTAAAAAATTGAGCACAGAAAGACCCATTGTCTTTAGTTTTAAGTTTGGGTTTCCCGTGACTGAAATTCACCGCTCCGACTTTTATCTCCAGTTCAGTTTGCCTCTCACAGAAGAGCATCTGCTGTTTCCCTTCCAGCGAGGGTGCTCAGGTTTAGCAAATGAAGACACAGGACAACAGGGAAATTTGGATTTCTGGTCAACGATGAATACATTTTTACTATAAATATGTCCCAAATGTTGCATAAGTCAGGCTTATCCTAGAAAGCATTTGTTATTTACCTGAAATCCAGATTTAACTGTATTTTCCCTGGCAACCCTACTTCCAGCCCTCCCTTGCTATTGTCTTGTCCGTTTACAGGGCGGGGCAAAAGGAGGTTTACAGCTGTGAGTCCACGAAACGCTGAGTTTCCCCTTGTATTATTGTTTAGTAATTATTGTGTCGTTTTCCATGGGAACAACTGTAACCCTACTTTTACCTACATTTTCTTCATTGAAGTTCACATCTGCATCAGCCGACTTCTTCTGTCCCTGCGTTTTCCTCGGCCAGTGGCCATTTCCATCTGGGTGGTGTCCTCTGCTTTGTTGGCTTATCAGGTAAGGGCATTTCACTCCTGATCGATTTGCAGCTTGGCAATGTTTTTGCTTGAAACTTCGGAGTTGTTTTGAGCCCTCTTTTACCCTTGTCCCCTGTATTGTGTCCTGTCCATTCTTCCTCCACAGCACGTGTTTCCCGCCTTCTTCCTTCCCTTTCCCTCCCTCTCACTGTCTCTTTCCAGTTGGACCCTGCCTGTCCGCTCCCACACACTACCCTCAGTTCAGGGCTGCGCCCACAGGTGGTTCCCGCCTACCTGCCCTCCTGCCTTTCGAGCTGGCCTCTTGCTTCTTGGAGACGTTTTTGTACTTCTGGTTAATCATTTTAAACTATTGCACCAAGTTTTATTCCTTCCCAGCTGAAACGATTTTCAGTGACTCCCCGTTGGTTGCAGAATGAAGTGGAAGCCCCTTATTTGAGGCCTCACATACAAGGCTTTCCAGAATGGGCCTCTGCCTGGTGCTCTAGTCGCAGTTACCTTCTATCAGTGATTTTCAACCGCTGTGCCACAAGAATTTTTAAAACAGGCAATACCTTACTGTTTAGTCAGGGGCACTGACCTCTTTTTTCCTTAGAATGTCAAATAAAAAATGACAACAGCCAGCACAACAATAGCTATTGGCTGTGTATGAATCAAAATTATACCTATTTTTTTTGTCAGATTGGAAAAAAATTACAATATAATTTTTGGTGTGCCACGGAATTTTAGTAGTTAGTTGATGTGTGCTATGAGATGCGAAATGTTGAAAAGCAGTGCCTCATATCAGTGTGTATCACCCTGTCAGATTCGCTCACCCTTCTCCCCATAGTGTACTACTGAACACCCCTTTAGAGATGTTCCAAATCATGTAATCGTTCACCGTGTAGATTAAAAGGGAGTTATCGTAGTTCATATTACTCTATGAGTCGTAAATGTTACATTATAAAGTTTGCCCTAATAAAAATGTATATCAATACAAAGAAATGTTTTAATTTTTCCCCATTTACCAAATGACACACAGTTTCTTGTACTTTGAATTAATTAGGTAATAAAAACATGGTTTGTTAACAAAATTTTAAAAAGTATCACATTGTATTTGGCTTTGTGACCAAATGTAGATGAAATGTTTATTATTGTTGAACTGTGTGACGGCAGCATTTCATGCCTGGTGTTTGTTAATTCTTACATTTTATACTTTAAAATCAACTTTTTCATAATTTCAAAAGTTTTTATACCTTTTACAGTATATTCCTAAGTGATGAGATAAGAAAGTAGGTTTCGTACCACTATTTCCAAATATTTTCTACAGTGACTGTATTTCAGAATTAGATAGTCGTTATTCACGATAAATAAAAAGCCAGATTATGTACAGCCCTCCACTTTTCCCTCACGACTCTCTGTGTGTCTGATGTAGGAGCCCAAGGCTCTGGAGGGTGTCGCAGACATGTCCCCTGTCACACTTCTCTTTATGGGCTTGGCTTGGTCACAAAATACTGTGGCAGCTTCTTGTGGGGCTGAGAAAGACTGCAGCTGGTTCCTGTGGTTCCTCTTTTCTCCTGGGTCATAATAAATTTAATAAATAGTAAGTTTCCTGGTCCCTGGTCTATACTTATCAAGATGAAAATAGGTTCTGTTAATCTTGAACTGAAGTCTTCTGAGTTAATCGTCACAATTGGTACTGATTGGATGACAGAATAGGTAGACGATGCTTCAAATTGTCAGATGGATTCAGCACATCATTTCCTGTCTTTCCTTTTCTAACCTATTCTCTGTCCTGGCAGGTTGACCTGCGAGCTCATCAATCTGCTTCCTGCCCTCTGGCTTCTGAGTGGGTTCAGCCAATGGAGAGCCCCAGCAGGAGAGCAGAAGGGAAGGGAAAGTGAGGTCAGATTATTTTTCCCCCCAGCTTTCTTCCTGCAAGGTCACCTTGGATTGGCAGTTTTCTTTATTCTGAAGATCAGTTACTTCTCAAGGCAGCCTAATCTTTGTAATAATGCTGTCTCCTTCTGAACTCTAGTAACCTTTCTTTCCTGCTGTACTTTCAGGCCTAGGGGTGGTAAGAGATCCACTACGACTATTCTTGGGGCTCCCCTATGTGACCCACCTCTTTGTAAAACGTTCCTCAATGAATGGAGTGTCCCCTCTATTTCCCATTTGGGTCCTCATTGACAGAGTGCTTTATGTGGAGTAACTAATGTAATCCCTTCAACAGTGCTACAAAGTAAGTACAAGTAGTATCCTCATTGGAAGGAAAAGGAAAGGAAAGCACAGAAGCATTAGCACGTGACAGAGCCAGGACTCGCCTGCCTCCAGGCTACATGACCTTAACTGTCTGCTATTCCCAAGTCTGCTGATATGAGCGATACAGTGTTGCACCAGTGTTTTCGGAACATTCACCGAACAAAATACATTAAAGTTAATTAATAGGGTTGATCAAATTATCACCAGTGCCCTCTCCCCATGTAGCATTTTCATCTTGATACTTCCAAAGATAGTAATCTTTTTACTTTACCCAGGAGAGACTGGGAGAAGATAGTCTTTTGTGTTAAGGAATAAGAAACTCAACATTTACGTGGTATCCTCTGCTCTGTCGAAAAAACTTCTTTGCCAACCATTAAGTATTTGCTTTAGAATATGAACTCTTTAAAGGCTTGCATTTAGCTTCCTTCTGTTCTTAAGAGCCTGACATTAGCAGTTGGTATTCATTTCTCACAGTGACCTGGTTTTTACATCATTTGGGTCCTGGCAGTTTGTTCTCAGAACTGACGTTGTCTTCTGCGTGTCGGGAGACATCTTCTGCCCCGACCTGCCCCCGCCCCCCGACCCCCCCCCCACCGGCATCCACCACTGGTTCTTCACTGTTCCTGGATCTCCGTGTTCTTCTGGGCTGTGGCCTGTCGCATTTTCCGTCCTCTTGGCCTCGTGCTGTGCTCTGCCTTTGATTGCAGCTGCAGTATGTTGATTCTGGACTGTAGGTGCCCTTGGTTGCTATAATATGCCGCTTCTGGATGACTTATTTGGCAGTTACATTTTTTTCCAACATAGCAGCTTCCCAACGTGTAGCTTCATTTATTCATGCTAAAATACTGAAAATAAAGAAACAGCCCTGTTAGAGTTCCTATGGGATCCTTGGATCATTAAAACTTCATGGAGTGATAGTCTGTAATTATTCTGGGCTCAGGTATACACACATTTTAAAAATGCACTTGCTTTTTAGGAACTCAAAGAAGAAAAAACATACACTTATGATTCAGGTGTTCTTGTTTGTTAAAAATAGTGCATTTGAGTTGAGTGGCTGTTTATGCTTTGGGTTTTGGGTGGTTATTCTGCAGCGAAGGTCTTGTTCTTGACAAATCTGCTTCCCAGTCATTTTTTCTAACGTGGGCGGTCGGGTCATGGGAGCCAGAGTTTCTTGGCAGGTCCCTCTTCTTGTTGCCCGGAACCCCGCACGGCATCACTGCGGGCCTAAGCTGCCAAACCAGGGAGCTTGACCAGAAATTCGAGTCTGTGAGTTTACACAATCATTTATATTTTCTCGAACTACTTACCTTAGTGTTTTATTCTAGATTATTCTGAAGCAAACTGTAGCTTTAAGGTTGTAAGAAAGCTGCTTACTAAAATGTTTTAGCTTTACCATGTGAATGGTGTAAATAGCATCCTTTTGGTCAATGTTTCTGCATAAAGACAGTATATTTTAACTGCATTTTCAAGGATCTGCTCAAATAACTAGAAAAATTCTGGTTGCACCTACTTTTTAGGACAGATTTCCAAAAAATAAGAAAGAGCAATGTGGTGGTATTTTTTTTTTTTACTAAAAACTGCCATTTTATGTACATTTGAGATCTAGACAGATTAAGCCAAATATGATTTACTCCATTGTCCTGGCAAAGAGCAACACGTGGAGTTGTTTTGTTTATGTTCATCAAAGGCTCTTGCATCTGCCATCCAAACAAGGGACACTTAAGTACAGCAATGCTTTAAAAATCTAACCCTCGCTCAAAAAAAGAAAATCTCAAAGAATTGTCATCGGCCCACTAAAACAAAAATAAACTTATATAGCAGGTTCATGCATTATATTCTTAGTTTTAATATCCATGAGTTTGATTTGCAACGAAGGAAGAATAAGTACAGAGATTGCCCAAACTGGGAAGGAGAGTAGGAGTAAAAGATTTTCTAGGGCTTTGAAGTGTTGAAGGAAGTCCAGCCATTCCACCAGTTCATCCACCACCAGTTTATCTGTTCGCAGCTGCGGTGGTCCACTTGGGGTTGGATCCAGCACGAGAAATACCCTGTGTCTCTCCACCTCTTCCCCTGTCACAGACACTTAGCAAAACCCCTTGTCTTGTTAAACCTAGTCACCCTCCTACGCCATGCTTACACCCAGTCCGCTGGATGTTGCTAGAGAAAAACATTAATTGTGCCGATTGGTCTCATTATAAACCCATGCCCACTTATCTCAAATGGGCACTCATCACGGCTTTGCAGCCTTAATACACTTTCCTGGTATGTTTGCTTTCTCGCTCTCAGAGATGGCGATTTCCCAATTTAACTCTCAAATGAACTGTATTTCTTTCCCTTTCTCTTACTCTCAGCTGTTTCATATTTCACCGAGTAAAGAGACCCGATCAGACAAGTACTACCTCATTCTCCCACCACCACATCTGCCAGCCTGCATCTGTTCCTAACTCTGTGGCCGGTGTCCTGTTACGGTACTCGGAGCTCCCCGTCCCTGCCAGAGGCCAGTCCTCCACTTCTTTCCTGGGGCCTTCTTCTCTTGCCTTCATGAGTATATTGCACTTGCACTTTTCTTCTTTCTGCACATTCATTGATTTTCAGAATCTGTGGGGTCTTTCTCATCAGTACATTTTAGTATCTTCTATCTTAAAACAAAACCGATGCCCATGATTTACCCTTCCAGCCATTTCCCATTTCTGTGCTCTCTGTTCTCAGGAAAACTACCTGGAATCAATTGTCTGTCCTCTTCTCTGTACTTTTCATGTTCTACTCATTCCTTGACCCTCTCCAGTTGGACTTCTGTTTTCTCTGCCCTCCTGAGACTGCTCTTGTTAAGGTCATTAGTGACCTTTATTTTGTCAAAAACTATGGCCACATGCCCTTACTTGTGTTACTTGAAGTTTGTGCAGCATTTGGCAGGGCTGACTTTATCTTCGTCTTCGAAACACTGTTTTAGCACTGATTTTCATAACATCGCACTGTGGTGCCTCTGGCGGGGTCCCACCTCCGTCTCCCTTCCTGTGGTCTGGCTACAGAGTGATAGCCTTCATCTACCATACTCTTAGATCCAACACAGTGGACACACAGCCCAGGCTTTCTCAGTGTTCATCGACATTACTGAGCGTGATGGGGGCACTAGAACTGGGACATCCTTTCACTACATGAGATTCCTCTAATAGACACATTGGATCAGGAAGTCCCCATTGGCCAACCCAAGTCTCTCTAGACCCGAGCTGTGGCCTGAAGCTCTTCCCATCCAGTCCTTCCATCCCTTCCCCGCGCCCCCCCACAGATGCCAGACCTGCATAAGGTCTGAAACTCTCTTTATCTACACCCGCTCCCTCCTCTTTTATATATCTCTTGTATATCTAACCCCATTTTGGTGTCATCTTCCCAGAGGATCCACATGGGCTCACACACTATCCTATTCCCTTACTCATTTGGCAGTTCTTGTCTCCAATGCCTCCTCTTCTTCATAAACTCTTAACACTTGTAGCTTAATCCTTGGACCAATTCTTCTTGATGCCTTTGGGTTGTCATTCAGTCCCGTGGCTTTAAATACAATCTTAGTGTCATTGACTAGCAAACCTGTATCTCCAGCTCTAACTTCTCCCCAGAACTCCAGAGTTCTATATCCGATTGTGTTCTTGACATCGCCACTTGGTTATTTAACGGCCCTCCACAGGGAAACAGGTTTCAGGGAACTCTTGGTCCCCAACCACATCTGGCCTCCTTCAGCTGCCCTCCTCTCAGTAAATGGCTGCAGTCACCCTCGATGGCTCTCGTCCTCCTCTCCCACTAGCAGGTATTACAGACTACACTCTAAAGGGTGTCACAGATTGATTCATTTTTCTTCTGCACTGTTGCCACCCTAATCAGTGCGGCAGCAACCCTCCGATCCATTGCTCTGTTGCCCATTCATAGTCCATTTCCACTCAGTAGCCAAAGTGAACTTTTAAAAATGTAAATCAGATCCAGTCATTCCCCTGTTTACTATACAGTGTTTTGGTTGAACTTTGATTAAAACCCAGATTCCCTTATGTTGTCTGTAAAACTCCTCAGGGGTGCCCAACTTGGGGTCCACGGGCTGCATGAGACCCAGGATTGGTATGAACACAGCCCAACACAAATTATGAATTTACTTCAAACATTATAAGGGTTTTTTTGTGATTACCTGTCGCAATGTATTTAATGTGCGGCCCAAGACAACTCTTCTTCCAGTGTGGCCCAGAGACCCCAAAAGGTTGGACACCCCTGCACACGATTGGCCTCTCCTGGACCCTCAGATCCACCTTTTCCTTCCCCTTGCCCCCCACCTTCTTTCTGTCCCTAGGACAAGCCAAGGTTGTTCTTGCCTTTGGGCCTAATTCTCTAGGTGTTGTTCCTCCCTGTCACTCAGCTCTTAGCCTAAATATTACCTCCTCAGGGAGCCCTTCTCTGACCCCTTCATCTAAATGATGTATCTAGTTACTTTCCAGCTCATCACCCTATCTTCATTTTCTTTATAGCACTGGTAATTTCTGATCTTTTTCTTTTTTCACTTACTGTCTGTTTCCCTCACCTGGAATGTAAGCTCCATGAGACCAGGACCCTTTCGGTCTTGTTCATTGCGCATTCCCAGCTCTTCAAGGGTACCTGATGTGTAGTAAGCATTCATAAATACCTGTGGGATGAGTGAATTGACAGAACTTCGTTTTTGCACCTCCGTGAAAGTATTCGGTTCTCTGAAAGAAAACAGTGAATTTTTCTAACTCTATACTTCTGAACTTGGAGCTTTCATTATGTTCATCGTTCCCCCACAATGTAATTTTCCTTGAATATACATAATGCCAATAGTGTTAAAATCTCATTATCGTGAGTTCCATAGGGCCTGCCATTGGCTTTGTTACAGTGGAATTTCTCACAAAGCCAGAGATTGCATTTCCAGTCCACAAAAACTGGGGATAAAACAGGCAATTCTCCGTTTCTCTCTGGAATTGTGAAGAGAAGAACCCTGACTCTGAAATGGCACGTGGGAGAGATCTAGGTAATCTGCCTGCCTTATGCGGATGGCGTGCTCACTCTGGGTGCTGTGCTTGTTTCTGACGGAGTGATTCGAGTATTGGAGGAGGAAGTAGTTGGGAAGAGAGGGAAATGAAAAGGCAATTACTGTTTGGTGACTAGAAAAGTTCGCAGAGCTGGACAGTGTTCTCTCCTACTTTCTATAACATGAAAGGGTCATGATCAGGTACTATTTTCGCACCTGAGAATGTGCATGAACGAGGGCCAGAAAAGGAAGTGAGACAAAACAGGGCACAGCTCCTGTTAGGAAGTATTTGGTGCCCACAGCCTGTTGTAAGCAGAGCAGTGGAGGTTTCTTGTTTTCGTTTTTAATTGTATGTTCTGAGATGTGGAAACAGCTTTGTTACATTAGAAGTTCTTTCTTTCATTATAATGGTAATTGTGTTCAAATCAGACCATCAAATTTATGTTTTAATGGCTCAAACGTTATGAGCAATATAAATGCTATGTTATATAAAAATATCTTGAGATTTTACAGTCATTTGTTAAGAACTTTTTGCTGGCTCTCTCAGACTGAAGTATTTATGCCCTGTCCTTCGTACCCATAATGCTCAACACATGGCCCTTATCCTACTGTAACTGTATTTATTTGTCCGTCTGTGTCCTGTCCATACTAAGCACAGGGCTGCGTTTCATTCATTTTTGCATTTCCTACCTGTACTCCCCGTTAGACTCCCCACCCTACCTAATATACTGGTGCTTGGGAAAAGGGGGTTTGTGGGATGGTAGTGTCTGTTTCTATAGCTACTTTACTGCTTGTGTCATCCACTACATCTTATTCTACTCTCTTTAGCAGCGCTCCTTGCTTAATGGCCAGTTGTTTCTAGTCTTTGTCAAGCTATCAGAGTAGAGTGGGACATGGCCTTCTCCCCAGCCTGTTACATTGCATTCGCCTGTAGTTCTTGGATTGTCTCCATTGATAGCCCATATGATCTTCCTCCACAATGAGTATAATCTGCCCGTTAAAAAATTACCTGACCCACTTCCTTTCTACGGTTTTATATATGTCTCAGTGGCTTCTGCGCTGGTGTTGTCTTATTTATCTTCCCCCCCTTGCCCCCCAGTTATCTTGCTGAACTGTAGGTTGTTGGAAGGCCGGTCTAAACCACTCAGTGCACAGTCAGTGAAAGTACCCGATAAGTGCAATGGGAGACACTGACAAATAGTAGGGAGCTGATTGTGTGCTTGGGGAATTGGAACTCACTCCATTTGCTTTACTTGAGCTGCCAGAACGCGTAAGTTATATATGGAGCTGTTCATAGCGTTCACGCAAGAAGAGAACCCACGCCATGTGATATCTGTGCACGGATGCAAACATCTTCAGTTCGGAAACAGGCTGGTGGGTGGTATCCGGGGAGATGGAATGACATGAACAAAAGCCTAAGGGGATTTAAGAAAAAGCCAAAGGATCTAGAAGCTTGTAGGACAGACGACTCTTCTGTTAGTTTTTCTCCCATCCTTCTTGTCCTCTCCCCACCATTACCCTTCCCAGATACCCCTGCTGTAAGGTAAACATCAGTGCAGATAATACCTCCCTAATGCTTCCCTTAAAATGATGTAGGGTAAATAAGTTAATTGAGCTCTCTAAAGAGGGACGCCGAGATATCATAAATTTGTAAGTGTAGATTCATACATAATACACACGGCACCGTTTTCTACACAAGTGGGCACTCTGTAGACCAATTAAATGATGTCTCCCTTTCGTCCTGATCTGTTTTTTGTAACAGTAGAACTATAATTGTATATACAGACTGATGTTTGGGCCAAGTCTGTCTTTACAAAGATGTTAATTGTAAATTTAGCCTCTTATATTGTTTCAGCATGTGCTTTGTTGTTTGTTTTTTTCCTTCTAGAATACTGCTTTCATTCGTGTGTTGAATATTAACACACATTCCTCCCCCCCCCCCCCATCATGGTGAATGTCGGAAGAAAACATCGCTGCCTGGCCCAGGGTGCTGGGCCTCCTATGACTTCTTCCTTCTAAATCTATTCCATTGTAAAGACTCCAAAATGTTGTGTTGAAAGACTCTAAAATGTTAGAGAAACTTCAATAGTTTTAGTTCTGTAAAAATTGAGCCCTTTGCTCATCTTTCAAATGGAACAGTGTTCTGACATGTCTGAGGTTTAGAAAAATTTGGCTCCAGTTGGTGGGGGGGGGTCTAATATAGGTCTTTGTTGCTGAGTGAAATTCAGTGGTTTTGGCTCATGAGAATTTGTGCAAAATTGTTGGTTCGTTTGATTTGGTTCCCTTTGGACTACACCCATGAAGTTTTCTTTGGGTTTAGCTTGGTGATCCCCACCCCACACCAGACTCAAAGTGGAGCACAGTGGGAGCATTGAGGTTTGTACCTCAAGCTATAACTCACCCTAGAGCTTTACCCAGTTTTTTTTTTTTTTTTGGAAAAAAAAAGGAGGGAGCCTCAATTTTACATCTTTGAATGAAATATTTATTGAAACTAAACAACCCTGAAGTTAGTTGCGATCTTAGAGGTCATTTGACCAACGCTCCACCTGATGCGTGATTCCAAGGATCAATTTCAGCATGTTTAAATTCTGTCAATAGCTAATTAACGTCCATGCAGGAGTCCATTTTTGTCCTTTGGTTCAAGCTTGTTGACTTTGTGGTCCAAGTGTGCTATATTTGTATGATTCATTTTTCTTTTTGATCTATCAGGAACCAAGGGAGGTGTATAAAAACTTCCAGATGTGTCTATTTCTACTTGTAATTCTGTCAATTTTTGCCCTGTATATTTGGAGGTGATAGTATTTGATCAGAATTGCTTCATCTTTCTGAGAATCTTTCCTTTTCTGATATGCAGTGACTGACTTTATCTGTAACAGTTCTTTATTTCCTAAAGTTCATTAAAAAAAACTTACCTAAGCCCATATTGGAAGCCAACAGCACACGTAGAGAATATTACTGAAGGGTCTGAGCCAGAACGCGGTACTCAAACACCGATATAACCCACAACAAAATGTGTGGATGTACACACCAATGAGATGTGTTTCCCATCTTTTTACTTTCGGACTTTTTACTTTCCATGTTCTGTGGCTTAGTTGTATCTCTTTGTAGTGACATATTAATTACTTTCACTTTTTTATTCAAGCTTTAGTCAATTTAGTGGTTACTGATATTTGCAGTTATCTCTGTCATATTTACATTCTATTTATCCTGTTTTTTTCTATGTCTTTTTCTCTCTCCCCTCCCCTTTTCCTACCTTCTATTTTGCTAACCAACTTTTAAAAATTTATACTGCTTATCTGGAAGTTTTACATTCTCTTTCTTTTAGTGGTTATCACTAATAATGCATAAGCATACTTGAATTCATAGAGTCTAAAATTAATTAATATTTCTAATCTCCTGATTTATGTGATTAATTTTAATAACATTTCTCCCATTTTATCTTATTTATTACTGTCAAGTGTTTTAATTATACCTTGTTTTTATAGGATACAAATTAATCATCATTATTGTTACTTTATTTTTAAAAAATCAGTGAGTCCCTGACCGGCGTGGCTCAGTCGGTTGGATGTTGTCCCAAAGGCAAAAGGTTGCCAGTCTGATTCCCAGTCAGGGCACGTGCCTGGGCTGCAGTTTTGGGGTGTGTGCAAGAGGCATCTGATCAGTGTTTCGCTCTCACAACGATTTCTCTCTCCCCCTTTCTCCCTCCCTTCCCCATTCTCTCTAAACACATAAATAAATAAATCAATGAGTGTGTGAATTGTCCCATATTTGTTTCAGTTTCTTTGCTCAATGTCCTTTTTCACTTCTTTCTGGTTTTAATTCTCCTCTTCCTGAAGTATATCCTTTGGTAGCTCTTTCAGAGAGCGTCCTTTCATTGTTAACTCTCAGTATTTATTTCATTTGATTTATGTATGTTGAATTTTGAATTCCTGGTTGACAGTGGTGTTTTCTCAATACTTTGAAGCTATCATCCTATCATCTTTTAATTCTTGCTTTTGAGAAATCTGCTTTAGTCTAGTTGGTCTTTCCTACCCCCCCCCAATTTCCTGCACCATTTTCAAGAGTTTTACTTTGTGTATATGTTCTGTGGTTGCACAACAAAATGCTTCCATGTGGATTTGTTTGTATTTCTCCTTCTTAGGATTCATTGTGCTTCCTGAATCTGAGGACTCACGTCTGTCTTCAGTTCTGGAAAATTCTCTGCTATTTTTTCATTGAAGAGTTTTTCTATTTCATTCTCTTTAATGCCTAGCTTTTTTTTTTTAATCTTCACCTAAGGATATGTATGTGTAATGATTTTAGAGAGAGATGAAGGGAGAGAGCAAGAGTGAAAGATGGAGAAACATCAATCAGTTGCCTCCTGTATGTGCCCCAACCAGGGATAAAACCCACAACCTAGGTACATGCCCTGACCAGGAATTGAACCAGCAACCTTTTGGTGTATGAGATGACGCACCAACCTACTGAGCCACCTGGCCGGGCTTTAATGCCTCCTTTTATAACTCATGTTAAGCATACATTTTCCTTTTTATTCTGTGCTATTTTCTTAGGCTTTAAAAAATATATATTTTAATCTTTATATTGCTCTTTGTTGCATTTTGGGTAATTTTCTCAGATATTTCATCTAATTTACTAATCATTTCTTCACTTATGTCTAACCTGTTTAGCTCTTACATTAACTTTTTAAAATTGCAATCATTATATCTTGATTTTCATAATTTTATTTGGTCATTTCCTTTCTATCTGTTCTTGCTTTTCATAGCGTCTTGCTATTTGTTACTTATTTTAAGTATTTAATAACTTTAAACACATGCTGTATGGTCTTTATAGTTCTCCTGTGTCTGGACCTGTTGTTTGTTACACTTGCTGACGCTCGGTGGGCATCCTTGTGTTGTTTGGGTTACGAGGCTATTTCAGCGGGGCTTTGGTTGTTGCAGTCTTACACTACAGTGTTAAGTGCGTGTCACCGTAGACTAGGTTTACTTTTGCTTCTGCCTGCTGTCCCAGAGCTGTCATCAGCTTCAATATACTTTTTTTCATATTAATTTCAGTGACTGAGATATGCAGACCAGTCGGCAGTGTAAATTTATACCTCACGTGGGTAGATAACAATGGTTACTAAAGCCGAAGGAAGACCTTTTGTTTTCCCACCCATCGTTCAGGCAAAAACAGGTGGGTTTCATTGTCACTTCCCGTGCCGACGGGTAGATATGAAATTTTTTTATTTGCTTTTTGGTCCCAGGTTTATAAAGGGATCTTATTTCCAACTACCCAATTTATCGGTCTAAACCCTGGTTATTGATACTAGCATTCTTTTCCTACCCCCAATACTCCCAGGGGGTTGCCCCAGCATTAGCTCATGCCCTTCTTTTCTTTTGTTATTTACTTTTTTTTTTATCTCTAGGTATTTTTTTCTAACATTTTTTTTGTTTTGCAGATTTAGCTAGGTATTTAAAGGATATACATTGTATTCTGTCCAGAATCTTTAAGTAGATTTTAGAAGAAGAGAGTTCAAGTTGTCTGGCCAGCCAAAAGTGGAAGAATTGGAAGTCTCGGTCATTACGTATTTCCCTATTCTATACTAATGCAACTGGTTTGTCTGTTGTTACTATTGAGGTGCAGGAACATTTATTGACTTCTGTTACATTTTTGTTACTCCTGCCCTTAAATTTGGTGCTCATTCTAGCTTTTGTTTTGCCCTGACTCAGTTATCCAGTATGTTAGTTTTATCTCTCAGAGCTGAGTCATTCATTAATTTGATGTACATATGATCTTGATTTTTCACAAGTGTTTGGTAACAATATTAAAACAAAGCAGTCCATTTATTTTTTAAACACTAATTTGAAGGAATATATGCACCTCTATGTTCATTGCAGCATTGTTTACATTAGCCAGTGTGTGGAAGAAACCCCAGTACTGAAGCTGACAAACGCAGATATTGGCACCAAGAAGTGGGGGACGGCAAAATGCTTTCACGGAGAGAGCAAGGCAGAGCCCCACGGTCTTCTCAGAGTGTCACTATGGAGCGGGGACTTTGTCACCTCGCTGAGCCTGGGGTGGCTTTTCCTACCAAAGGACCCTTTCCAAGCGACTTCCAGGAGAGTGGGCTCTCCACTTTTCACTGACTTCTGCCTGGGCACATGTAAAGAGGCATATACCAAAGGTGTATGGGCCTAGGCAGCCCTAGGTCCATATACAGTCCTATTTGGAGGTGGAGGGGTGGGTATTGGGGTTTTTACACATGAATTTTGGAGGAGATACAATTCAGGCCATAGCAACTAGAAAATAAACTGAGTTAAGGAAGAGAAGCAAACAACATGTAACTTGCTGTTGCCGGCCACGTTTCCCCAAGTCTGAGTGTGCTGGAGTCCAGGCCCCAGCCAGCACCTGTCACCTCTGCTCCATGCTGTGACATCAGAGGTGCCAGCATACCCTCAAACATGTCTATTCTATTCGTGGAAAACGTGCCTCTCAGCATCTCATTCGAGGTAGAAAGCCTAGTGCCCCACGTGACAGAGATCGGTCAAGCGGCAGGGGAAAATGACAGTTTATTATTACAATTAAAGTTTAAGTAGCTGACTATGAATGCACAGAACCGTTTTTGAAAGAAAATAAATGGAGAATGGACCTGTGTGAAATGTGGAACATATTTTAAAGCAAAGGAAATGATTCACCCCCTCGAAGACGTGGCACTCACTTACGTGAATTATGCAGGTCAGTTTTTGAGCTCTGTGGTGAGCCTCTCTGTCTGGGATAAATTCTTATGTGTGTGCTTTGCCTCACACTCCCAGCTTATTTAATCTTAGCATGCAGAGAGAAAGGGACCCCTTGGAATGCTTTTAGCCATTTTCTCTAAGAATCAGAGTGGTGGTGGGGGAATAGTATGGCTTGTGGAGTAGTTTTGTTTACATAATGAACACTTTGTGAAGTAATTAAAAAGTGACCTTTGAAATGTTTAACTTGGTTTGTTTTATTAGGTTTTCTCATTTATTTTTTTTTCCTTGGGTCTGTTTTTGCAACTTCTCATAACATCTAAGCCAATGCTTGAAGAGAATATATTTTATCCTTTATTTCATAAATCAAATGTATAGGTGTTAAGTAAAAATAAGTAAATTATTTTTAAGAATAAATTTATTGAAATTACTTTCTAGCCATTAACTAAAATGAGGATTTTTATGGTATAGCTAAAGTCGCTCAATATTTAGTCTTAGGAATAAATGCTTCAATGCTTTTTATAATTTTAGATATTTTTCCAGATAAATTTCATTTTAGGTAGATGCCACTTAAGCACTAAAAGGGAACTTAAATATGTATTCACAAAATTGTATTATAACATTGAAATTAATAGTAAGTATTTCTTAAAATTGCAATGGAGGGGGGTTTTGAGTTGCATTTGCAGTTCTTATTTGAGGGACTTATAGAATAATTAATGTAGTTTGAGGGACCTGATGAGGCAGGGCAGAGGCACTCAGAGAGGGTCACCGTGAGGTGCCCTGCAGTTCTGAGTACAAAGATGCTGTGCAACAGTGGAGCTTGAGGAGAAACGAAATGATTGGAGGAAATGAGCTTCTGATCCCAGGAAGTGTTCGAGCGAAGGCTGAATGACCTCATTATATCAGGGGTTTTGACAGGTTCGGGGTTCCTGGGTCTTGTGTTCAGTAGGGGGAGACTTCGGCCGGGCTCCTCGGGCTCTAGGACGCAAAGCTCTGGCCAGTTCAGCCGGTCGTGATGGTGTGCCTTGTTAGCTGAGTCGGTGCTTGGACTCATCCCGTGATCCCTCTCCTTTTGAAAACAACCAGCAAATAAATCGCTCTGCTTTTCTGATTTCCTAAGCCAAAAGTAAATCACACAGGGGACAAAGAATTCATTCATTTTGAAAGGCATACACGAAGGTTTCTCTAACTTGGTATTTACACTTTCACTCAGGTAAACACGTTGTTGCTGTTTCTCTCCTCCACATCTCCCGCGCCTGTCACTGAACCTGCTCAGAGGCAGCTCATGCTCCTTCTTCACCTGTCACGTCCATCACCAGACAGGTTGCACGTGCATTTACGCAGTCAACTATCATGAAAAACACTCTATCTTGGGTCCACAGGACCCTGATTTATTTAGAAATACCGTGCGAAGATCCGCAATGATATTGCTTCTACGTGCAGCTCTCTGCCAGTGAGATGGAAAGGGTTGGAAAAGAGTTTAAGACTTTTTAGTCTCAGAATCAAGGCTGCCATCATGTGGGGAAATTAGAGGTAATTGTCCTGCCATTGTCTAAAGCCGGGTAATATTTCCAGAGATGGTGATTCTCAGGATAACCAACTTTCTACTTCTTCTTTCCCAGCCTTCTAGCTCCTAGCCCCAAAATGCCAAAATTGAACTCTCTGATCTGCTCCTCCTCGTCCCAACAGTCCTCTAAAGTCCTTTCAGTCTCTGTCTCCTTCCCCTGCTTCATTAGTTTTCTTTATAGCGGCTATTACCACATGATATTACATTATTTACAACATCTATTTTACATTTCAAATCAGCATTAATTCAGATCACAACTCTTTCCAGTAGAACGGAAGCCACGTGTGGATGGGGACCTGCCTGTACTGGTCACCGTGGTGTCCTAGCGCATATTAGAAACTAGGAACAGACTTTCCATCATTTCTATTGGCTCACTTATGTGCTCTAGTGTCAAACAGTGTCGGTAGAATTAACTTAGAACTTTTGCTTAAATCTGCACTTCCTCGCCTGTGGGAGTGCGTGTGCTCCCCTCACCCACTCTCTTGCTGTCATTATAAAGGGTCCTCCTCCGTCTACACCCTTAGGGAAGCCAAACCTCCCAACCTAAAAGTAAATAAATAAAAGGCAATTACTTCCTCAGACTTGCCTGTTTTTTTACTTACTACTCCTTGTAATCACTTCCCTTCCCAGCTCATGTCTGGGAAGTGACCGTCTACTCTGCTACCTGGGCCCCATTTCCTCCAAAATGCCCTGCCGTTTCATTGGTGCTATATTCAAATTTCATAAGTTCCTCTAATCAGCACACTTTTTTTCCGAAAGCTTTTCGGCCAACTCTGAAAGTGCCTACGTGTGCTCATCCTGACCTTTTCTGAGTGGCCAACACCATGCGCCTGGCCTGGCGGCTTCTGCTTTGGCTTCAGCAGCACGCAGGAGGCCTTCCTGAGGGAACCCGAGGCCGGCCAGTGTTCTGTCCCACTCTGTAACGCGCCGCCCGCCTCCCCGCTTCGTCTCTACCTGTAGCCCACCTCCAGGCACCAGCCGAGGAGCAAACCCTTACAGACCCACACTTGAACAGGTTTTGTTGTCCACGGTACCCCTCGGCCAGCCTATTCCAAGAGTTAAATTCCTTTACATCTGCAGCTATTCCACAACACAGGTGTTCCAGTGGTGTTGGTGTGACTGTGGCTCTGATTTGATCTTCAGAATGCTACCAGGTTGAGGCTGAAGAAATTGCCCCAGCGGATTCCAGCTCAAGGCCATGCAAGCCAATGTTCATTTCTGACTGCCTGCCGTGTGCAGACACAGGTTCCGGTCCGAAGACACCAGGGTAAACATAGCAGAGAAAGTCCCTGCTTTCAGGTTGAGTATTTTATTGTCCAAGGGGAATTTTTACAAGGACTTCCTCCATTTAATTGGGTTTTAAATTCATATTTAATATATTAAGGCTGTGCATTCAGAAACCTATTTCAATCGACAAATCTTATGATTCTATTTTTAAATCTGTCCTCTATTACATAAAAGTAAGAATAGTCTCTTTCATTTATTATTTTATTAACATTTGGCTAATTCAAGTTTAAGAGTTAAAATTTCTCTAAAAAAATTAATTCTGGTTCCGATTTAGGTAATTCAGTTTGAAACCTCATTTACATATTTAATGTATCTGATTACTCAAGCACCTCAAGTGCCTGGTAGGGCATACTTAGAAACCTAACAAGAAAATCATTCTAAGCACTTAAGAAAATAGTAACTAAACATATACATGTAGTAAGCAACTTAAAAAAATAAGCAACTTATAATAATAATCAAACATATATGTGTACCTCAAACATTTCTACACTATTTCCAAATTTAAATCAAATATTCTTTTTAAAAAATTTATTGTTCATTTACAGTTGTTCTGCCTTTTTCCCCAGAGCTCACCCCTACCCCGCCCCCACCCTCACAGTCAATTCCCCTCATTGTCCATGCCCAGGAGTCCTCTATTCGTGTTCCTTTGCTTGCCCCTCCCCTTCTTTCTCCCATTACCCCCTTCCCCCCCTCCCCTCCCCTCCAGTTCAACCCAGCCACCTGGCCAGGGCAGTCAGAGAAATTTTACAAAGGAATACAAATAAATGCAAATCAAGGGGATTAGTGTGGCAATAGAATCAGAAAAGTCTTTATGAAGATGGTACAAGTGAATCTCGATGAAGAATTGAGCCTACCCGTTTAAAAAATTATTATTGGACCTTCTACCAATACACACTTGCAGTGAGAATAGCTTTTGAAATAGCAGCCTTTGATGTGCCTTTTCAGACCGATTGTGAACGATGGTCACCGTGTGTGGATTCCTGTGTACACCAGCCTTTCGGGGCGATCGATCCCATAGTGCAGTAATTGAAGTGCGAGTAAAACCAATCTGGATTTCGCAGCTCTCACTGAGAGCAGCCGAGCGATGAATATGGAAGCACCAGCTTTTGTGTGAAGCACTACAAGGTGCTTTCTTAGGATTTACAGGGAATGAACAGGAAACTGTTACTTTCTTTAGAAAACCTGATGTGTAATTATGGAATCATGCATAGTGGCTTTGTTGAGCAGAATAACTTTATTTTAACTTTTCACGTATTTGGAAAGAAGACTGAAGCCTCTGGATCACATTAGTCTATTCAGAGAATGTTATTGTCTCATGGTAACTTTTACTATTTTGGAGTTGCTGTGAAGTTCTTTGACTAGAGGCACATTGCTGAGTATGTTTAGACTGATGGCATTCATATCACCCAATAGAATAAACTGAATATTGGGCCTGTGTAGCTCAAAAATATTCAGCTCTTTAAAGCCTGTTGGAGGTGACCTGGAAAAAAAGGTGCAAGATTTGTGCTGTTGAAGCAAAGTGTCATTGACAAAACTGTGTGAGCAATTTATACATCTGAAATTAGCAACTTCCACTTCAAAGCCTCCATAGAGATATTGACAACACAGCTGGGTAACTTTCACCCAGTATCCTCACCTGATTGGATGATACCCTCAGGGACTGGGCAACACCCTTTGGCTAGGACTTCTCATCCAAGTATAGACTGGGTTGCACACTCCATGTGTTCTAGCATCGCCCGTGAATTTTACTTATTTATGTTATATTGTATCTAGAATAGTGCTGTAGAAGAGGGGGAATCATCAATGCTGGATGGAGTAAATGCATGAAGGAATGGATATATGAAGGGATAAATAATAGGCCTTCAACAACTTTTTGATTGGCTATTTTAGTGCAACATTTTATACTGCATATAATGGGTAAATACAATATGGCTAGGTAGGTCAGTTTTTCCCATGACTTAACTTAAGCCATTTCTCTAAGGCTAAGTAAATCATACAAAACATACCTTTCCCGACTAAGATCATTGCATGGTTGAGCTGATCAACCCTGAGTTGATCAGCCGTGAGCATGGTGAAGACACCGGTTTGATGATTGACTGACCAGTGCAATGCATGTGCAGAGAACTGGTCTTCTTTTGTGATCTGCTACTTTGCTGGTCTGAGACCTGTGGCCACACTTAACAAAAGAAACTCAGAGTAATGAGATGATATTCCAAATACTGTAACAAAATAGGACATAAATTTTCTGTGCATAGCATATTCTTGGCCCAGATATACTTAAGTAACTGTTGGGAAATTGTTGTAAAATACATAGAGAATCGGTCCTATTGTGTGAGCTTTATGCTACAATATAACCTCCAGGTTAGGGGACCACATGTTAAAGTCACATTGGGGCCAGTTTTCCGGTTTAAATTTCAGCACAAAGGATTTACTGGAGATATTGGGAAGATTTTTTGACAGAGCGATTTAATACTAGAATGAGTTATTAGGAGCAATTGTGGATTCTCTTGGCAGACTCTAAATACAGTTTAATTTCCCCTCTGTCCGGGACAGTTCGGGTGGGCCTACCTGAGAGCAGAAGGACAAGCCAGGCGGTTCTTTCTAGCCCAAAGTTCTTGTACTTTGTTGTAACTCAAAATTAAGCCCCAGTGCTTTAACGATCTGGTAGTTCTTTCTCGTGTATTCAAGTAAGAGCCACACACCACGTTGGAGTTTTACGCTCTAGCTTGGCTGACTGCCCCCCGTGTGAAGACCTTCATTATTGAGTTTTGTTTTCATTCACTCTAAGCTTTTCCCCTTGGGTGGAAATATGTGTGCTTGGCCTCAGCTCATAGGGAAATTATTTAATGTATAACTCTGAACTTGATATGCTGAGTTAAGTAGTAGTAGAACAAAATAAGCTCCCCCCCCCCGTCATTTGTGAAACAAATTATGCTCTTCAAGAGAGGTGGGTGCTGATTTCCAAGTTGACAGAATTCTTTCTAACATGTCTGCATCAAAAGAGTTTTAGGGGAAAATAAAAAATAAATACAATTGAAAAGATGTTGTATGACTGTTAAGTATACTTCTTTTTGTTCTTCCAACCACTTACAGAATTTTCAAGATCATGTACTTCTTTTCTTTTGGAAATAAGTACTTTCTATATTTTTATTAGAAATGTACTGAAAATTCATAGCAATTTTTAATGCAGTATGGCGTTGTTATTAATGCAGTGTGAATATTTAACTTTAAACCACCTGAAAGTTTAAATAAAATAGGCTCCCTTCCGACTCTCTTCTACATGTGTCCATTATGTGTGTGGAAAACAGATCATATTAGTGTTAGTTCTTTGAAAATAAGGGTCGACATCCTAAGCAAGATGAGAATGTGGACTATTTATATATGTGTCCTTTCTGTGTTCCAGCTCAATGCTTAACATTTTAGTACCTTAACCTAACACATGTAGAAAATATAAAGTGGGTACATTAAAGTTGTTATGAGGGCTATAACTTCTCAGTTTCCTGTATGTTTAAACTTGAAACCTTAATGTCGTATTAATGGAATTTTGTGTTTTATATGTACACGTACAAGTCTGCTAGACAGATGCTAAAAATGCCAAAGTGAAACTAAAACAACTAAAAGTGATCTATAAATGTGATTACAGGGTTTAGGCATCTTATTAAGCTAATTCTTTTTTTTTTTCCACAAAGCTGGTATAGCTGATTGGTCTTTCATATGTGAGCAGAATGTTCATATGTGCCAAAGAGCATCCTTAAGTCTTATTTAAGAACAGGTTGTCTTAACTTTATGGACTGCTGAATAACTATGCAAAGAAAATATTTGTATACTTATCACTTATTGTCATAGAATTTCTTAATTATTTTCAAATAAAAATTAAAAATATATCAGCTACAAGACAAAAAAACCTTAAAATCCTTAACTTTAAATTTAGAGTCAACTTGCCTGTGGCATTGCACAACCCTTATAAGTTTGTCAGAAACAATTCTATGGTTGTGTCCACACTGTTTGTTACAATGCAGGACAAGGAGAGTTCTACTCTCTCCTTGGGGATTCAGTTCAGCCGCGCTGATTATGCTGTTATTTTCAGACAATGAGAATTCTGTGTGACTCTAAGCTTCCTACGAGTAGAAGCGATAATCGATTCATTCAACCGTCCCTCCTTTCCCTCTCTCCAAACTTCTCTTCCTTTACTCCGTATGTTTCACTGAATGTCTGCCGACTTCCAGGTACACTGCTCGAGGTTTAGGAGATACTGAGTCGAGACAGAATTTCTGTCCGTAAGGGGAACACAGTTGTACGGGTCAAATAGGCAGAAGATGAGTCACTCACTGATGCAGTGGTAGGTGGATGAGTGGGAGAGGAACACGGAAGAAGAGCCTTGGTCCCTTCTTGCCATAGCAGTGGGATGATGAGAGTGAGGTGGGGGAGTAGTCAGAAAAAACTGTGGAGAGCAGGTAGTAACAGAGCTGAGTCTGAGACTCGGAGTGCAGGTGGTATACAAGCAACTGCAAATGAGGAAAGAACACGTTTGGTTGGGCAGATGGTTGGAGAGTGAGGCCTGTGAGTGGTGGAGTGACTTGGCCGTCCACACAGAACTTAAACTCAAGTACAGATGACTTTGTGGGAAACCTATTGAGAATGACAGACAGGACAAATAGCTAGAGAACGGATAATGTGCAGATAATTGGAAATGACACAGGAAAAGTATTCCAGGTTCTGAAAAGCCTCATACGGCCTCCAGAGAAAACTGGATCTTACCCTAAAAGCAATCAGGAGTTGCCAGGTAATTTAAATCAAAGTGGAGGCCCAGTTATTTGCGTTAAAGAAAAATCGTTCGGGTGGCAATGTGGGGGAGGATGAATTGAAGGGACACGAGGCTCTTCAGGATGGTATCACTGTAACGTGAGGTCCTCAGAGGCAAAGGCTGCCTAGGGTCTAGGCAAATAGCACAAATAAGCGAAATGGGCCAAGTTCAGAAACTTGAGAACTTGGACTTAGGGCCCATGTAAATAAAAGGAGCAGTCACCACTTGGCCCCAGCCAGTTGTTGCCATTTGGGAAAGCAAAGACAACCTCCCCCACCGCCCCCCACACACAGACACGCACCCCGTTGCACAGTCATTATTTACTTTCAGCTCACAGGTGGGCGTCAAACCGTTTTTGAAAGCATGAGCGGGTCAACACGAGACTGACCAATCAAAATAAACTTCGGGCCAGATACAACCGAAGCCAATGTACCGCTGAAGTGCGTTCTTTTGAACAGTGATCTCTGAAAAAATGAGTTCTGTGGTCAAATAAATTAGAAGAATTGGAACTTGAAAAAACTTATTTTAAAATTCACAAAGAAAAGAAATGTGCAAGCGTAGCCAAGACGATTTCGTAGAAGAACAAATATGTGAAGTCCTGGCCTACCGGATATGAAACCATATTGGGAATCTGTGATAATGGAAATAGCGTGGTGTTGGTACAGGAATGGGCAAATAAATTAATAGGGTGGAATGGATATTTCAGAAAGAGTCTCATTTACAGGGAGGGGCAAAAGTAGGTCTATAGTTGTGAGTATGTGAAACACAGGGTTTGTTCTTTTATTGGTACTTACAAATTATTGTATTATTTTCCACATGAACAACTGTAAACCTAGTTTTGCCCACCCTGTATAAGGGAGAATTTGGTTTATGGTGAAGGCAGCATTTTAAGTGAGCTGAAGAGCGATGGGCCATTTGATAAACGGCGCTGGGAGAACTAGCTCTCAACTGAGCAAAAACAAAGCTGGTTCTGACTCATGCCACTGACAAAAAATAAACATAAGATGAATTAAATAACGAATTATTTGAAAAAGCAATAAATAGGAGGAAATGGGAAACATGTTTATGATTGTTGGAAATAGAAGGCCATCTTAACCACACAAAATGCAAAACAATAAATGTGACTTGATCAAAAAAATTTGGACAACAAAAGCCCCCATAAATACCGTTAAAAGGTCAGCTACTATGTGGAGGAAAATATTCAACCTGTAATGGGATTAATATTTATAAAAGGGAAATAACTCCTGCCAATTAACAAGAAAAAGACAAACAGTCTGTTACAAAATTAGTCAAAAGACATGAACAGTCTGTTCCTTGAAGAGAAAATATAATCAATGAATAAACACATAAAATTATGTTTAATATGACTATGAAATATCAATATGAAAGTATACTTAACCACATTGTGATCAGATAAATGAACGTTAGAAATATGAGAGACATCTTTCCCTTCTTAAATTGGAAAAATAAAATTTTGGTAACATTAAGTAGGAGACTAGTAAAGCAGGAACTCTTCCATTACAAGTATGAGTAAGCTACTATGAAATACTATTCAGGCTTAGAGTATAAAAGGATGACACGAATCTTTGTATGTGATGAGACATATTGCTGAATGAACAAAACAAACTGCCCAACAATACGCAGAGTGTTAAACCAGTTACTTAAAAGGAGTAGAAGACATACCCGGCTATGTGTAAAAAAGTCCGCAAGTTTTCATGGAAAAAGGATAGTAGTGATCACCTGTGGTGAAAGTGTGAGGATGGGGGAGGGGAATTATATTCAAGGGGGACTTACAGGTAATTAATGGACATGTAATTTTAGAAAATTTAACAAGAGTGTATTTCTGCATTTACGAATTACTTGTATAACCAAAAATAAAATGTTTACAACAATAGGAGAAAGCTGAGCCTGCACCTACTTGTCTTCTAAGGAGGAAGCAATGAGTAGAAAGAAAGAGTCAAAAATACAAGGGAGGAGTTATTGGTGGGGCAGGTTCCCAGGGCGGTAGGAGAGAGTACAATCTACAATTTAGGTAGAAGAGACTAGCTTTGGGCGGGAGAAGGACCAATCTTCTAGTACCAGAGAAGAGGAGGAAGGGATGAGGCAGAGGAGGAGATAAATTCATACATGTGGGGATGAAGGTTGGGCGTGGAGAGAAGAGATGAGGAGTTTCTTGCACGATAACTTCTATTTTCTTTTTTAAGTAACAGCTTGTCCCCCACCACCCTCGAGTCCTGTTGTCCTCACTGTAGATATCAGTGAATGTGACTGACTTGACCTGTTCACCTCAAGCACACTCGATGTGATTAATATCTCTTCACGAGTGGGCTCCTACCTCTTGTTACCTTTGTGAAGAAGAGCTATTAGAGCCATTGCATACGCTCCCGCAAGTCCTGCAACGCCGCCCTGAAAACAACAAGGTTGTAATGATGGGCCACATCAATGAACCAGTGCCTACTGTTTGAAAGGATATGAGGAATTGCTTTCAAATAGCTGGTTTTCATTCCAGTGTATCCCATTTTGTACTCCAGAGCTTTTCTGTTTCCTGTGCATTTCTTCCCAAGAAGTCTATGAAACCAGCCCCCTCCCGCCCCCTTACTGGCATTCTCTGGAATTTCTTTTCTGAAGCCTCACAGTCCTCTGTTGTTACTTTAACAGTCAGCAAGGTGTGAAGTTGGAGAAGTGATTCTGCCCTTCCCTGCCCTTCAGATCTTAGGAGCCTTCCAGCAGCCCGAATTTGACACTGAATGTTTGGTGTCATTACACGTTGCAATGCCCCTGTGATCCTTCGGTTCCAAATGTGGAACGAAAGAGAGTTTTTAGATATGAGGCACCAGAGGAAACTGAAGCTAATATCCAAGTCCTTTATTTCGCTGCCCTACAACGTCTGCCTTCCCTAGGGAAAGTGCCACATCTCTGGTACTTTCTCCTTTTGAAGGCTCTCCTAAGGAGGAAAACCCTGAAAACTATTAGCCATTTTTTCCTGTTTTCCGTGCTGTTAACCTTGTGACTAAGGTGCTGATGTTAAAGACCCCGCTTCTGCTTCTCTCCCAATGGGTGGTAAGTGTGTTTTTCGTTGTTAGTTTTCTCTCCTCGCTTTAGCCACCCTAGTTAGTAGTGAGTGATATTCTCCAGTGCTTAGCAGGACTTTAGTATATAACTAATGAAAATCAAGATACCCCAGATGAAAGGACTGTAACTGCACACTGCATGCATCCCTGTAAGATGCTCACTACACGCAATGTGAGCAACAAAGGTGTGGCTTTAAGAGAAAACAAATGAAAAGTATTGGAGCGAGTAACTTGATTGCATATAGCTTAGTCTGTTGTATTAATCTTAACCTATTTATCCTGATTAGCCCTTATTTTTTAAAGTATATGTTATTGATTATGCTATTACAGTTGTCCCATTTTTTCTCCCCTTTATTCCTCCTCTTCCTTGTACCTCCCATCCCACCAGCATTCTCCTCCCCTCGTTCTTTGGCTTCTCCATCTCCCGTACTATTCTTAATGCATCCTATTTTGTACCTACCAGTTGTGCTACTTATTCCCTGTACCCTTTTCCCCTGTCTCCCCCCCTCTCCCTCCCCACTGATAACCCCCCATGTGATCTCCATTTCTGTGATTCTGTTCCTGTTTTAGTTGTTTGTTTAGTTTGTTATTGTTTTTGTTTTTAGGTTCCGTTGTTGGTAGTTGTGAGTTTGTTGTCATTTTACTGTTCATAGTTTTGATCATCTTCTTTTTCTTAGTCCCTTTAACATTTCATGTAATAAGGGTTTGGTGATCATGAACTCCTTTAACTTGATCTTATCTGGGAAGCACTTTATCTGCCCTTCCATTCTAAATGATAGCTTTGCTGGATAGAGTAATCTTGGATGTAGGTCCTTGCCTTTCATGACTTGGAATACTTCTTTCCAGCCCCTTCTTGCCTGTAAGGTTTCTTTGGAGAAGTCAGCTGATAGTCTAATGGGAATTCCTTTGTAGGTAACTGTCTCCTTTTCTCTTGCTGCTTTTAAGATTCTCTCCTTCTCTTTAATCTTGGGTAATTTAATTATGATGTGTCTTGATGTGTCATAAATAAATACTTAAATAAATATTTAACAGTATATCATTCTAATGAACACAGTGGATTATTAACTTTTAAAAAGATGGTCAGGTTCATTTTATAACTTAATTAGGTAGTAGAAAAATATATTTGGAACCAGATAAACCTGGGTTCTAGTCTTATCACTTAATAAATGTGACCTTGACTTAGTTAACTTTTGTAAAGCTTAGTTTTTTTATCTGAAGAAATCCTCTAGAGAATGAAGGAGGAGGAATATACTTGAGAGGAAAAATAACAAGATCAGTTTTGATGAAGCGGAGGTTGAGGAGCTTCAGGAAAATGTAGATGTGCAAATTTGGATTGACTGCTTTGAGACCAGAGGTCATTTAGTTTATCAAGACCATATTGTAAACAGCACTTTGGAAGGATGGTATTTCATCTATACTGTCTGTGAACCGATAGTAGGAGAGGTTTCTCACAAAGTTTTGTGAGCCCTGTCTCCTCCTGCTCTCCTCATTAACTCTCCATGGAGCGCTCCCAGGAGGCCCCTCGCGTGATGCCTGCCCAGCCACGACTGGCCTCCCACCCCTGCTTGCGTGCCCTTCTGGTGACTCCTAGTCACCGCCTGGCCGCCACCCCTCTGTATAAGCTCTTCAGCGATTCCGCATGGCCTGCAGGATGACCTTGACGTCACTCAGCTCAGCAGTCAGCGAAATGATGACATGGCCCGTACCTGCTGCCTCATTTTCTTCTCCTTTCTCCTCATTCCTTCATGAGCGATGAGAATCAAGTCACATCTTTCTACTCCAGACTCTCAGCTCTTGAATCTCATTAAATCACTGTGTATCCATGATACAACTAAAGCCACAGTGAGAATGATTAGTAATTTCATGACATGTATTTATAACTTACCTTTCTCTTCCAAAGGGCAATTCCCCCCCTTGGTTATTGTCCATTGAAATCAAAGTGTGATTGATTCCCAAGAATGTGAAAAATGTTTTCCGTTTCATGTAAAATTGAAATCGTTAGAAGGTCTTATTTTGCAAATGTGCTCGAGACTGGAGGTGTAAAGAGAAAGGCTTGTAACTCAGATATAAACTAGAGCTCCATGTGGTCTAGTCTGCGTACTTGGTCACTTTGGAAGATACACAAAGGTCAGGGTGGGTTCAGGCTCTCAGCGGAACACAAGGGGTAGAGAAGTGCATTTTTAATGTGTTGCAAACCTCTTGCTGCGTCTCTCAGCATCCTCCACACCGTGGCACCCACCTGCCGCCCTCCCTGCCACCCTGCAGCTCTCTGTTCCACTCTCTCAAACCTCTCGCACAGCTCCCTCCCATAGTGTAAGCCCTTTAGTCCCCACTGCTTAGCCTGGGTTCCTGGATCTCTGCTGCTACCTACTCAGCTGGCTGAAGGGCCCAGAAGCTCCATCCTGCCTTGTGAGGAAAAGGATCAAATCCCCAGGGAAATACAGTTTTCTCACTTTACCTTTTTCTAATGAGAACTCCTTGGAGAGGACTTTCTATAAATTCTCTCTCTCTTCACAAGACACATTTATAACTCTGCTTTTTTGGTGATAGATAATGTACAAATTAGAAAATTATATAGGCATAATATAATATACAGGCACATCCTCATATACTTAAACTATTTATCTTGCTAATTATTTTGTCTCACCTTGCAATGCCAGGCTTCTACTGTAATGCAATGGGTGCTTTAAGGATGTGGTTGATCGGTGTGCTGACGGAGAACTCAGTGTTACAATGTTATTTTCTATTTTCTTTTGTATCCCTAGAAAAGAAACACAAAATAATAAGTTCAGCCTTTATGCAAGACTGTGCCCAAGTAAATTTCTACAGACAATGAATTTTTCCATCCCATTGTATAAAATACCTGTTGTTTCATTTTAGTTGCCACCTTAGATGGTCATCTGAAAATGATTCTGTATTTAATGAATTTAACTGTTTATTCTCAAGGGTCACAGAAAAATGTCTGTCAGAAATGCCATACAGTAAATGCATTTCCCATAATGTAAATAAGATAAAAATGTAGCCTTCGTATTGTAATGCAGTACATTGGACTTCAAACTGAAACGTATTTCAGAACTGGACTGTGTTCAGAAGAGGCCATTTGCTTCTATTGAAGTTTCCTACATTTCTGTTTTGTGTGCAGATTTAAGCTGCTTATTATTAATACTAAGGCAAAATGTTTTCTTCAGGAATTTGGGAAGTAATGAACAGCCTCATTCAGAGAGTCTGTGGCCTGGATTTGGTCCATGAACTTATGGACGTGAAGCTGTTTAGTGTGCTTAAGAACGAGGATACTTTCGAGAGGGGGTTTGAATTGTGTGCCCCGTGATGTGTTTGCCTCTCGCAAAGTTTGGTTTGAAGTAGTTGAGACAAGACTGTGAACAAGTCCCCGAGAATCTCAGAGCAGCAGAGAACCCCCAAAGGTCCTTCTTCTTAGTGCCCATATCCAAGGAGGAGTTTACACATCATTTGAGACAGGCGGTTGCTGCTCTGGTTTTTGTGACACATCCGAGCGTGGGTGTCCTGATTGTGCCCAAGTGGCTATTTGAGAAGAAAGCCCAACATTCTTGTTTTCTATCATATTTTCTAAGAAACGTGAGCAATGATTGCGAGAGATGTTCCGTCTGTTTCTTGGGTGGTTGTTGGCGTGAGGACGTTGCCTATGACATTTCAAAATCGGAAGGATTTTTCCATGTCTATATTTAGTTTACCTTTTAAAATCATAGTGTTATTCCTTCAGCATTTATCTGAGTTACTTTGTACCAGGGGTTTCAAAACTTAAAAGTGCACAGAGGGCCGGCAGCTAAACTGAAGTGAGCCACGAGGGCAGGAGGGAGCGGTGGTATCTGTGCCTGAACTGGGGAACACAGGTCCCAGGAGCCGGGAGCAATCAGATCTAACTGAGAACAAGGGAGGAAGAAAAGACACCGCTGGCCAAACACAGCACTCTGCCAGCTGCGCTTGGCCTATGGGCCTTTTATTTATGATCTGCCTCCAGTAGACAGTATGCCCGCAGGTGCTTGCGAAAGCTTTCAGTGATGATCCCAAACGTGTCAGGTACCACTTAATCCACATTTGCAGTTTAATTTTTCCGACAAGGGCCTGTTTTGGATGTGCAGGTTGTTTTCAGTCTAGATATCCTGGAGAAACAGAGTAACCGTATATATAAAGTGCAGGTCTTATTTTGATAATTCTATTCCAGATTAGTCTTGTTGACATGAAGCAAAGAATTTTGGTGAAGTTAAACATAAATATCATTTACTTTATTTTTAATTCTTTTTATTTATTGATTTTAGAGAGAGAGAGAAAGGAGGGGGGAGAGAGAGATTGATTTGTTCCACTTATTTATGTCTTCATTCATTAATTCTTGCATTGCCCTGACCAGAGATCGATCGAACCTGCAACCTTCACATGTTATGGTAACTCTCTAACCAACTGAGTTGTCCGGCCAGGGCTATAATATGATTTCTATCTGCTTAAAAATTCTGCTTTTAGTACTAATTGTTCGCTTTATTTGTGTTTTCTGAGTGAACTAATTTGTTTTTTGTTCCAGTACACAGTTTTTTAAAAATATAAACACATATTTTCCTGGGGTTCTGAATTTTTCTAAGACTAAACTACATGGTCTTTCAAGGCACCCCCTCATCTGCCCCTCTTTTCTCAAAAGTGAAGGCAGCCCCACCGGGATTCTCTGACTCTAGGGGTCGGACCGCCGCTGGGGCACAGTGCGGATATCTGCTTTTCAGAAATACCTGAGAAGGGATCCTTCTGTTGGGCAAAAAGTAGTTAGTAGATCTGGTGTCACTAGTGACACCAATTTTAAAATCCATGATCTTACTACTTTGTTGTTTTTTTCCAACTATGTCGTGTCTTTATATCTGAGGGACTGTAATATCCTTCGTTTGGTTCAGTGAACTAAATTATCATCACAATAATAATTTTTGTTGGTTACTTGGGTGTATAATTGTATAAGGAGATTCTTAAAACCTTCTTATGTAGGTGAATAAAATGAAGTCTCATTTTATGCAGATACTTCCAAGTAGCCTTCTACTTGGGGTCTAGTTTAACAAGTAAATATTCATAAAAGTTAAGAACTAAATGAATGGTTTGCATTTCTTCTAACATGTAAATGTGATGTGTGTGGAGTAATACTTCAGTTTATAATCTCCAAGAGGGTAGAAGCTTTATTTTTGTTTTATTCATGAGAACATTAAAAGATAAGAAATGACAAAATATCTTAGCTTTATCATTTAAATTTACAGAGAAAATGCATTTTGCAAACGGAGGAAGATTTCTGCGTTGCAGATGTCATCCGATCAAACCATTGTTAATGATTTTGACAGCTTTTCCTCTGTGGTTGTTCCTACAGAAGAGTGAATTTTCAAAGGTCCTTAATCCACCATTTTTATTCCCTATTTTTAGTTAGTATCTTCCCTTAGGACAGATGAGACTAGAAGCATATGGAATTGCCCAGTGCCCGATGGAGAGGGGGCGTCAGTTTGAACTGGGATACAGGGCCCTAGAAAAAAAGGGACTGGAGACAAATTTGGCCCGTTTACAGTAATTACTTGTTATATTACAGTAACAAATAGCCATAGAGTATACACAGGTGTTCTATAGATGCTTTTTATTCTGCACAGCACTCTGTGAAGTTTTACCATCTGCTTTTCTATCCCACAGCAGATGCAGGGAAGAGGCTCAGAGGCAGGACACAGGCAGTGAGAAAGAAGGTTTAATTATAAAAAGTAG
Organism: Desmodus rotundus; assembly: GCF_022682495.2. Taxonomy (NCBI): domain Eukaryota; kingdom Metazoa; phylum Chordata; class Mammalia; order Chiroptera; family Phyllostomidae; genus Desmodus; species Desmodus rotundus. The sequence continues at coordinate 7,101,414 of NC_071397.1, read as the reverse complement.
ACATAACAATCAGCAGGTGACAGTGTAGCACACTGTGGTACTCGCTTTTCATAGGCTTAGCTAGCTCGAGATGAAAGGCTAATTTGTGCTCTGGGTTCTTTGCTTTTCAAGACACAGAATGCCTAAATATTTTAGAAAGTTTTCTATAAAAAATGTTTAAGGTTTAACACTTGAAGATATAGGCTTCATTTGCCTAGAGACATTATGGCTGAGAAATACAATATATCCAAATTATGTTGCTAATGGGACGTTGCTTGATCATTGTGGCAAATTCTGTTGCGCAGAAAGATTCTTAATTGTTCCCCTAAATGTACCATAGTAGTTCCAGCTCCAAAAATCTTCACATGGAGAAAAATTATTAAGCCTCTCAATGTGGAAAGTTGAACCGCACAGGAGTAATGCCTTTTTGGTCACTCCCTGTGCTAAGTCCTTTAAATTTTTCTGAAAAGAGTTCTTCATGTCGAAATGAAAAGGGTAATAATAATTAGTAACAAAAGGTATATGAAAATATAAAAATACTGGTAAAGGTAAGTATATGTCAAATTCCAAACACTCTAATGCTGTGATATGGTGATGTGTTAATCACTTAACTCTAGGATAAAGGTTAAAGGACAAAGGTATTAAACATAACTCTAGTTACAGTTATTTATTAATAAATATATGATATAAGGAGAGAGAAACTGTGGCATCAAAAACACAAAACGTGGGGTGAGGGGTAAATGGTACAGTTTTTCCATGCGACCAAGGTCGTTATCAGCTTAAAATACACTGTTACACCTATGAGGCATTTTCTTTAAGCCTTGTGGTAAACACAAAACAAAAGCCAATATTAGATGCACAAAAGATAAAGAGAAGGAATCCAAGAATACTGCAGGGAAAAAGCATCAGTTTCCGAAGAGAGACAGCAAAAGAAGACAAAGGAACACATAAACTGTAAGATAGCCAGAAAACAATGAAATAAGAAGGCATTAGTAAGTCCTTACCTATCAATAGTTGCTTTAAATGTAAATGGGTTAAATTCTCCAATCACAAGGCAAAGAGTGACTGAATGAATTAGAAGACAAGAGCCAAGTATAGGCTGCCTATGAGAAAGTCACTTCAGCTTCAAGGCCACACACAGACTGAAAGTGAAGGGATAGGAAAATGTATTTCCTGCAAAAAACAAACCAAAAGAAAGCAAGAGTAGCTATACTTACATCAGACAAAATAGACTTTAAGCCAAAAACTGTAACAGTAGGCAAAGAAAGTCATTGTATAGTGATAAAAAGTCAATTCATCCTGTGGGTGTAACAGCTGTAAATATATATGCATCCAACATAGGGAGCACCTAAATATATTGAGTGGATACTAACAGTTCTGAAGAGAGGAAGAGATGAATATATGATAGTAGCAGTGGAATTCAATACTCCACTCTCAACATTGGATGGTTCACCCACACAGAAAATCAATGAGGAGACATTGGACGTGAGCTGTGCCGTAGAATAAATGCATTTAGCAGATGCAGAACATCCCACCCATCGGTAGCAGCATATGCCGCCTTCTCGAGCAGAAATGGAACATTCTCCAGTGTAAATCATACGTGAGGTCACAAAACAAACTTGAGCAAATCTAATAATATTAAAACCAAACCAAGTATTTTTTAATAGCCACAATGGTATGAAACTAGAAATCAGTAGCAGTAGGAAAACTAAAGAATTCACAACTGTGTTGAAATTAAACAGCACATTCTTAAAAAAACCCAACGGGTCAAGAAAGAAATCAAAAGGGAAATAAAATATACCTTGAAACAAACAAAAATGGGAATACAACGTGCCGAAACTTATGAAATTCAACCAAAGCAGTTCTAGGATGGAAGTTCGTAGCTATACATGCCTATGTTAAGAAAAACAAAGCTCACAAACAACCTGAGTCTGTGCCTCACGAAACTGGAAAAAGGGACTAAGCCCAAAAGATGAAGAAAGGAAATGACAAAGATCAGAGTAGAAATAAACAAAATAGTGACCAGAAAAACCACAAAAAGATCAATGAAATTATGAGCTGTGTTTTTGAAAAAAAAAACCCCATAAAATTGACAAACCTGTAGCTCAACTAAGCGACAAGACCCAACTACATGAAGTCATAGTAACTTCATGTAACTTCATGTTTCATAGCTGAAAGAAGAGGCGTTACAATTAACACACAGAAATACAGAGGATTATAAAAGACTGTGAACATTATATGCCAGAAAACTTGGATAACCTACAGAAATGGATAAATTCCTAGAAACATGCAACTTACCGAGACTGAATCATGAAGAAACAGAAAATGTGAACAGAACAATAACAAATAAGGACATTGAATCTGTAATCAAACACCTCCCAACCAAGAAAAGTCCAAGACCAGATGGTTTCACTGGTGAACTCTACCGAACATTTAAAAACTAACGCTGTTCTTTCTCGAAGTCTTCTAAAAAAAACTGAAGATGTGGGAACACTCCCAAACTAATTTTATGACGTCAGTATTACCGTGATACCTAAGCCAGAGCAGGACACTGCAAAAAGAAGGCGGATGGGGAAGGGGGAGGGGAAAACTACAGACTGGTGTCTCTGAATATAGATGCGAGAATACTCAACAAAACCTTGAATACTAGCAAACTAGTATTCAATTCCATCACGGAACCCCTTAGTGCACTCTTGGTGGGGATGCTGATTGGTGCAGCCACTACGGAAAACAGTATGGAGTTTCCTCAAAAGATTAAAAATGGACCTGCTTTATGACCCAATGATTCCACTTCTGGCGATTTATCCAAAGAAACACAAAACACTAATTCAACATTAGTCTTGATAACAATTTTTTTTGGATCTGAAACCAAAAGCTCATGCAACAATGCAAAAATCAGCAAGTAGGACTGCATCGAATTCCATCTATAGCAAAAAGAAGCAATCAACAAAGTGGAAAGCAACTCATTTCCAACCTATCAGGAAGGAGTTGATATCTAAAATATATCAAAAATTCCTTAATATTGTTAATATAGCAAAAATTAAAAATGGGCAGGAGACTTAAGTAGAAATTTTTCCAAAGATGATGACAAATGGCCAAGGTACATGAAAAGGTGTTCACCATCTTTCATCATCAGTGAAATGCAATGCAAAACCTCAGTGAGGCATCATCTCCTTACACCTGTTGGGATAGCTGTTACCAAAAAGACAAGCGGTTACAAGTGCTGTAGAGGATGTGGCGTGAAGGGCATCCCTGTGCACTGTGGTGGGAGTATACACCGGTGCATCCACCCTAGGGAACAGTGTGGAGTTTGCTTAGCAAATTGAAAATAAAGCAGCCGTACGACCCAATAATCCCATTGCTGAGTGTGTACCTGATGGGAGCGAAAGCACTCTCTCCGAGAGATACCGGCACTCCCACGGTCCCTGCAGCCGAAGCATGGGAAAACCCAGGTATCCATCGGCAGGTGAATGGATAAAGAAGATGTGTGCACACACACACCCAAGACTGTAGTGCGGCCGGGAGAAAGAAGGAAACCCTGCCCTTTGTGACAGCTTGGATGGACCTCGAGAGCTTGATGCTAAGTGAACTAAGCCAGACAGAGAAAGACAAATACCATATGTTTTGTATGTGTAATCCAAAAAACCGAACTCATGAAAACAAAGACTAGAATGGTGGTGGCCAGGGACTGTGGGTAGGGAATATTGGGAGGTATTGGCCAAAGGGTCCCAACTTCCAGTTACAAGATGAGTACATTGTGGGGATCTAAGGTACAGCATGGTTACTGTAGTTAACACTGGTGTGTTATGCAGGGTCCGGCACAAATAAAGCCCCTTTTTAAATCTCAAAATCATAAGGACGCAATTCTGTAACAGAACAATATCCCATGCAAGTACACCGTATGACATTTTAGGCGAAATGTTCAAATTGAAACTATGAACTATTACTCCTGTATTATTACCCTACGGACCGCACTCTAGCAGGTCTTACTTCTGCCAGCCCCTGTGTGTACGTAAGTCGTTAAGGGAATATACTGAAATGCTATTACCACAGGAGAAATAGTAATTGCGTGAGGCGATAGACATGCTAAGGAGTGTTACTGTGGCACTCATTTCACAGCATGCTCGTGTATCGAGTCATCACATGGTACATTTTAAACTTGCATGTGGTGTATGTCAAGTATGTCTTAGTGAAGCTGGAAAGAGGAAGGCATTATATAAAAACCAAGGACACTTCAGCAAAGTTTGTAATAATATACCAATATCGGTTCATTAGTTGTGACAAATGTACACTAGGGGAACATAGGGGAATCTAGGTGTGGTGTACATATGCTCTTGTGCTATCCTTGCAATGTCCTGTAAATGTAAAACCACTCTAAACTTAAAAATCTAATTATTTGAAAGGAAAATATTTAAGGTGTCTGGTCCCCATTTTTGTTGCAGGTGCTTTCTTAGAGAAAAAGACCAATGCGCTGATGCTCCCGGATAGCAAGTAAATCTAGCTAGATACTCACATAGAGAAAAACTTCTATGGATATCTTTTCACTAGTAGTGAGTCAGGTCGCTATTATAATACGAGCCATTTAATACAAATGCAGCTGTCTGTTCTGATGTTAAAAGTGTGTCGTTTCTTTACACAGTGTCCTGGCCGGCTACAACGGCACCGTCTTTGCATACGGGCAGACGGGCAGCGGTAAGACATTCACCATCACGGGTGGGGCAGAGCGCTACAGGGACAGAGGCGTCATCCCAAGGACACTGTCGTACATCTTCGAGCAACTGCAAAAGGTATGGAACTACAAGTTCATTTGTTATTTGATGTCTTCAGCAGAAATTTACTGTGAGCAAAAAATTTACTGTGACATTATATTGTATCTAAATGAAAAAGGATTATTGTGCAGTAATTCTGGCCTTCCCATTTAAGGGAAGTTTGGGATTTTGCTGGAGAAGTAGAAATTAAGAAGGTGCTTCTCGTTAAGGGGGTGCTGTTTCAGCAAAGGCTCAAAGGGAGTTCCTTCTGATATGCACATGGAGGTTAAAGGAACAGACAACACATTTCCCACATCTTACATTCTCCGTTAAGAAACTAAAGGATGCCCTCTTGCCGAAACAGACCTTTATTCTAGCTGCTAAAGCACTCAAAAGGATAATGTGATTGTTCCTTTATCACACTTTTAAAGAAGCCCACAGGAATTTACCAGAGTGAAAATCCTATTGCAGTTAATATTACTATAAGGACAAATTCTCTGTCTATATTTTATGCATAATTTACTGTGTGGCTCCAAGTGCCTATTGTTTTATCAGTATTTAATACAACATATAATACAAGTAACATTGTAGGGATCCTTACTCCCATTTTATATTTGGGAAAACTAAGTCTCAGGTTAAATATCTTTTTCTGGGTTCTTATAAGTAGCTGACCTGGAGGTCCATTCCAGGTGTATGTGATACCAGACTCTGTGCTTTTTATCACTCTATACACTGCCGTGTATCCCAGACTGAACTTGTTTTGTTGGTTGTATTTAAACATATTCTCTACAATGAGCCATTTCTCTGGGTTTCCATTCTCCCCTCTGTGAAAGTGGAGACGGAATACTACTAGAGGATCTCTAGCGTCCCTGGTAGTTCCAACAATTGCTTGGTTGCACAAATTCTCTATGACAAATGTCCTAACTAGGTCAGTGTAACAGTCATTCCAGAATTTCTCAACTGTATGCTCTTTGCATTTTAAGTTGCAACAATAAGAAGAAATCGCTGAGATCTGCATAATTCTAATTTCCATCCATAAAGTAGCAATTACCCATTAGTTCAGCTCATCTCTCACTAGCTCAAACATTCCAACTCTGCATGCCAGGAAATGTGGAACAGAGAGAGTTGAGTACAGTGCATATGTTGGACTCAAATCCCTTCTTCTCATTTGCTCATTTATTTCTGACATTAGCTGCTTTGTTTTTTCCCTCACATTTCACAAACTGGGGATGTATTTGTAATGGCTTTTATTGTCGTGACCTAATGTGCAAGCGTGTTGTCTTGGAAAGGTCCTTGAAGTTGGTGCAGGCCAGCCTGCTTCTGCTCACACCGTGTGGCCTTGGGGCAGTTTCTTAAAGGCTCAGGCTTGTAGAGTTGCTCTGAGGGCTGAGCGTACTGTATTTAAGGATGTTGTCCAGTTCTTGGCACATAGTAGATGCTCAATACGTGAAAGTTATTACTACAGCTGTGTACAGCAGGTCCTTGAATAACATCGTTTCATGCAAAGTCTTGTTAAAATGTTGATGAGATGCTGTGGGAACTTAACTCTTGTTTATATCCACTAGCCTCTGGTAAAACGTGCATTGTTTCTCTTAAAGCCGCTGAACCCATTGGGAATGTTAAGTGAGGACTTACTGTAATATATGTGCATGTGGAGAAAAGACTCCTGACCAGTTCCAAAGAACCCTTTGAAACTCAGAACAAAGCCAGTCCCCTTGAGAAAGTTAAACAGAATCAACAAGTCCTTTTTCTAATAGAAAATGTATTTGTCTTTTTAAAAAAATTTGTCTCTGTTTACCAAAATACGAGCCCAATTCTAAAAATCTACGTTTCCCAAGGCCCTACCACGTGTTGGGCCCAGTGTTTTCTGTGTTTGTCATTGACATTACTCCAGACCCCATTTTAGCCTGAACAGTCCTGAGTTTGGAGAGAGGCCATCGGACTAATTTGCAGCCAGGACAACTCTTTGTAAACGGACAGTTTCCATGATGGGGAACAAGACATTCATTGTAGTCAGACCGAACTCTGGCAAAACAAGGCAGAGGCAGTTTGCAGTGTGTCATAAAGTTTGTCCACAGTGCAGAGCCAAAGAAATGCAGACAGGTACTCGGCTATCCCCAGCTGATTGCTTTAGAGGGCCACGTGGTGCTCTGTGGAATTCCTACATGAAATATTTGACTTATGCAAAGTATTTATTTCAAGGTAAACAAGAGCCAGTGCCTCCTGGGTCCTAAAACTCCTGTGAGTATGACAGGAACACATTTTCAATGATGTTAAGAGAAGAAAACTGAGTGCGTTTATTTTAGAAATCACCGCCCATTAGTTTTGAGTAGTATGAGGTTCAAACTTGTTTTGGGGCGGGAGAAAAGGCTGTCTGCGGAGAACATATGTGTTACATTACAGTCTGGCAACCCTAAACACTAAAAAACACAGAGTCATAAGGAAAGGTAGCTTGCCACATAGCCGGGCGAATTTCACTCCGATGAAAGCCTGGAAAACGCAGCAGCGAGGGGCCACAGGCATTGCCCCTACCATCTCGGGGCCGTGCGCCTGACGCTTCGCTTTTTGTCATTTCTTCTGACTTCTGGAAGAAGAGAGTTTCTTCACTGCAAATGGACATACAAGTTGGCTGTTCTTTTTTTGTCTTTTCCTTTCTTTTTATATTCACATACAGAATTCTCCATTTGAAGGCTTTTAAATATATGAAAATATAAAAAAACAACGGCAATGGTAATAACGGCAGAACAATTCATTGGTGACTATTGCAGACCACGCATCTTTGGTAGGATTTTAAATACAGGCGCTAGCTCTCTGTCACAACCTAGCCACAAGATAAAGGTCATTATCCCCCATTTTCATGGTTAAAAGACTGAGGATAGGAGTGCAGGATCGCTCAGTGACAGATGGCAGGTCCAGAAGTTAGATCCAGTTTTTCGTCTGATGCTAAGATGAGCTCAGAAGCGTATATTAAAACTGCAAAACCTCAGACCACAATCTACGGAGTATTTCAGATATGCTCAGATAAGCTTTAGGAATATGTGGCTTTAAACAGGATCTTGGGATGTTGCTATGGCCTTTAATGTGCTCTGTGAATCTTGCAGAGAGGAGCAGTATGTACCGGGCAGGGCGAAAGTAGGTTTACAGTTGTTCATATGAAACTAATTCAGTCGTCAACAGATAATAGTACAGGAGTGAACTGTTGTGCATACTCACAACTGTAAACCTAAACCTACTTTCGCTTCACTTGTATGCGTTCACCATGGGTCAATTTTTCCGTGAATATTTCATGGAGTATTTTAGGAAGCACTGCGCTAGCCTGAAGGCCACACAGAGTCTGTCTAGTAGGTATAGTCCCTGATACCTGCACTCAGCCAAACTCCAGCCCAGAGAATTATGTTGAAATGGTGCCTTTACTAAACTGGGATACTAATTTAACTAGCTGATAGATCATTTGCAGGGTAAGCGGCCAGAGACAACCACACTGATAGAATTTCCAGCAGCTAGTTGGAAGCAATATGTTTGGTGGAGACTCAGTCCACACCAGAACACCAGGACGTGAAGTTCCAGAGCTGCAGCTTCAGCATTTTCCTATAGTCATGTGCTGGCCGAGAGTTGCTTGGATTTTTCATGTATTATTTTGATTTAATGAAATGGTAGTATCTTTATTTGAATAGTTTGAGCCATTTCAGGACCAGAGAATTATATTAATTTTAATTGAAGAACGTGTAGGAATTCATTGTCCAGCTTCCTTAATTTAATGGATATGGAAACTGAGGCCTGACATCACAGGGGCTCATAGCAAGAAGGACTAGGATTCCAGCTTTGGGTTTGCTTTCTCCCCCTCCTCTGTGGTTTGGTTCTCTCTCTCCTTGAATGACACCTGTGAAAAGGATTGTCTTGGATATGGATGGGAATTAACAGGAAATTGATCTTAAGCAAATCCACTCTGTGAGGATTCACTCTGATAGCCTGCTGACCTTCTTGCCACAAGACACAAATATATTCTCTTAGGAGAAAAAGGATAATATCTGCTTAATATTTTGGGAGGAATACAAAGGGAGTGCTACTGTGCGATATTTTGTACTAAAAACAGAACTTGGGATTCCCTCAAGAGCTGAAAAAATTCCCTGTTTTATTCCGCTCCAGGGAGAATGTTGGGTTTTGTTTTGTTTTTGTTGCTTTTTTGTCTGTTGACAGAATTAAGACCTGAACCGTAGAACCAAGTTCCCTTGACTTTTTATCCTAAATTCACTGACACCCATATCATTGCACTTCAGCAGTGACTCACAGAAAGTACCTCTCTCTAATCAATGGCTGAGTACCCCTGGTTTGCCACTTGGGCCAGAAAAATTAACCAGGTAGGGGATAGGCAGTGACCTGGTGATGTCCATGCTTACGAATACTTGATCAGCTATATAGCTAAACTATTTCTGTCCCCTGGAAATCACTTTACATTATCTAATTATTGTCCATTATCTATTTATGTCATTAGAAAATTTAAATATTAGAAAAGTTTAAAAATGTGATTAAAGATGGAAACTTTCTTGCTACTGAAAATTTTAAACCAAAGAAACAATTCTTTGTTCTTTTATGAATAGATTATTCACAGAATGTAAGTTTATTTTGTCTTAGTAAACTATTTTTTTGGTCTGGGAAGTAAAAAAAAAATGGTGTTATTCAGTTTTGCAACCAAGTCAGCTCATTGTAAGTATATTTTGACTTTTTACATATAATGTGGAACCAGTACAAAGTAACAGACTGAAGTTGCTCATAATCATGGACATTGGCCATTAAGAAAGAAAGAAGGAGGAAGGAAGGAAGGAAAGACAAGTGTGGGGCATATCATAGCTGGCAACTTGAAAGTATCACAAGCCAAAAATGTAAGCCATACAAAGTGAGAGAGGAAAAGAGAGAAACCGAGGAAACTAAAATGATGAATGTGTTCATCTTCCTCTGAGCTGAGTCATTATTTATAGCCATTAAATAATGTCTCTCCCTTTTCCAAACCAGGACAGCAGCAAGATATATACAACGCACATTTCTTATTTGGAAATCTACAATGAGTGTGGTTATGATCTGTTGGATCCCAGACACGAAGCCTCCAGTTTGGAAGACTTGCCGTGAGTAGCAGAACAAAGGCGGGGGTTGGGGGGGCGATCACTTTCAGATGTTTCCTTCAGTTGTTTTCTCTGAAACTCCGCATGTTTCTAGTCTCCGTTGTAATTAACAAATGCTGGGTAGCAGAATCATTTTGTAATATAATGGATACTTTCTCACTAGTGATAGGAACTAAAATTGCTTAAAACTCAGTTCTTGGGGAAATCTCCTTTGGAGTTGGTTCAGGACAGAGCAGTGCCTGTCCTCGGAGTGTGGGCGCAGGGAGGACCGATGGGACGGACAGCGCTACTTTACTCTGGCTGCACGAAACCGCTTTACTCCTCCAATTGTGGCCTTTCTCCGAGGAAGCTACTCAAATCAGGGTTCAAGCAGCAGCAATAAGAGAATCTGAAAGAGAGACAATAAAACTTTAAGTTTTCCCCAAATCCTTCTCTGCTATTGTTAGGATTAACGGTGACAGTCATTTGGTCACAATTGACACTGATTGTTTCAAGACCGAACTATAAATAGAGTCTTCAGAGCTTATCTAATAATGGAGTAAGTCACCCTGCCAACATTTGTATAACGTCACTCACGGCTTATTTGACTATCTGCCGAAATTAGACGGATGTTAATGGTAACAATGCACATACCCATACTTTGTCCAGACATTTTCCTGTATCAGAAGACACCAGAACCGTGGAAACACATTTGAATATTCTTCTTATTAAACATTCTAAAAACAATGAAAATATATATTAATCCTCTACCAAAAACATCAACAACCAGTTGTTTCATCTGTAAAGAAAATAAGAAGAAATAATAAAGAAAATAAGTTATACTCTTTATACCAGCTTTATATGTATTCTTCTATTAATGTTAATTGAAATTTTAAAGTAAATTTATTTATTTATTTATTGAGAGAGAGAGGAAGAAAGGGAGAAGGAGAGGGAGAAAAACATCGAGGCGAGTGAGAAACATCGTATCAATCAGTTGCCTCTGGTACACACCCCACCAGGGACCAAACATACAACTTAAGCATGTGCCCTGACCAGGAATCGAACTGGCAATGATTCACTTTGCAGAATGACATCCAACCAAGTAAGCCACACCAGTCAGGGCTGATTGAATGTTTTTACATGTCATCTCTTTTATGGTTACAGTATTCATTGGAGAAAGTTTAAAAAGAAGATGATTGTTGGTACTCAAATAACTTGTATAATAATTAAGAGAAAGGAAAAATTACTTACTGTATGGGAGAAATTGGCCTTAAAGAAACTGGAGAATTATGTTTACAAAAAGGTAAACCTTTTCAATCGTTACAAAAAAAAAAAACCAAACCCCACACTACATTACAAAAAAATTCTGTGTTCCAGTGTTTGTTAATTATAGTTGAGACCAGAAGGAGTGGTTTCACACACTGAATAAGCCTGACAGAAAACCTGCAGGGGAAGGTGGATCTCTGGGAGCTTTGAGACTTTAGCTAACCCTCCCTTGGGCCCAGTAAAAGCCAGCCTTAGTGCACAGCTTGGTTGTTCCTGCACACACCCAGACCCAGCAGAGGAAGCCACAAACTGTAGATCACTGGAACTTCCAAACAGGTTTCCCAGGGCCAGTCACAGGCAGCGTCTGACATTGCACTGCACCAGAGTCCCACCCAAGAGGCCCAGAGCCAACACTCTCAGTGGCCAGCTTCAGATAACAGCAGAGCAGGATCCAATGAGCTTCACAAGCAGCATTTCCAAAGGGAGGTTTCAGCAGGCACCAAACCCTGCTGAAGTGGACTCTTCAGGTGATCAACACCTGCATAGCAGCTTGCACACCATGGTCAACGTTGAGCCTCACAATCAGCCAGTCTGAGAGTTGATCCCACGCATGAGTGGGCCAATAGCAATCAAGACCCAATTACAGCAGGAGGGCGCACATAACCCACACAAAGGACATTCCTTGAGCACCCAGCTCAGATGATTAAGGAGACCGCACCACTGAACCTCATAGGGCATCCACTACTAAGGCCACCCCACAAAGACTGGAAACCATAGCAGGTCTATCTAATACATAGAAACAAACAAAGAGGCAGCTAAAATGGGGAGGCAAAGGAACAGGTCCCTAGTGAAAGAACAGAAGAACTCTCCAGAAAAAGAATTAAATGAAGTGGGGCAAGCAATTTATCAGATACAGAGTTCAAAATAATGGTTAAAAGGATGCTCAACAGCATTAAAAATGACATAGAGAAAGGACCAGTCAGAAATGAAAATGCAGTATCTGGAATGAAGAATACACTGGAAGGGACAAACAGTAGTTAGATGAAGCAGAGGATTCAGTCAGCAATTTTAAAGACAAGGTAGCAAAAAGCATCCAATTAGAGCATCAAAAAGAAAAAAGAATTTTAAAAAATGGTAATAGTTTAAGGGACTTTGGGGACAATGTGAATGATAACAGCATCCACATCATAGGCATGCCAGAAGGAGAAGAGTGAGAGCAAGGGAATGACAACCTATTTGAAGAAATAATGACCAAAAACTTCCCTAACCTGGTGTAGAAAAAACACACATCATAATTAAAATGCCAAGGTTAAAGACAAAGAGAGAATATAAAATCCTCAAGAGAAGGTTAGTTACCTATAAGGGAGCTCCCATAAGACAAAGCTGGTTTCTCAACAGAAATGTTTCAGCCCAGAAGGCATTGGCATGAAATATCCAAAGTGAAAAAATACAAGGAACTTTTTGATGCATTGCTGTATTTGGTATGGTAATATTTTGTTGAGGATTTTAGCATCTATGTTTATCAGAGATATTGACCTATAATTTTCTTGTAGGGTCTTTATCTGGTTTTGGAATTAGGATAATGCTGGCCTCATAAAAAATGAGCTTGGGAGCCTTCCCTCCTTTTGAATTTTTTGGAATGCTTTGAGAAGGAGAGGTGTTATTTCTTCCCAGAATGTTTGGTAAAATTTACCTCTGAAGCCATCCAGTCCAGGGCTTTTGTTTGGTGGTGGTGGGGGCGAGGGGTGGTTGATTACTGCTTCAATTTCACTAGGTGTAATCTGTCTATTTGGATTCTCTGATACTTCCTGATTTAGTTTTGAAAGATTGTACGTTTCTAGGAATTTATGTATTTCATCCAGGTTGTCCAGTTTGTTGGTATGTAATTGTTCATAACATTTTCTTACACTCCTTTGTATTTCTGTGGTGTTCGTTGTTATTTCTCCTCTTTCATTTTTTCTGATTTTATTTATTTAGGTCCTCTCTTTTTCTTGATGAGTCTGCTTAAAGGTTTGTTAACCAGTTCTTGGATTCATTGATCTTTTGTATTGTTTTTTAGACTTCATTTTGTTTATTTCTGCTCTGATCTGTATTATTTCTTCCCTTCTACTCACTTTGGGCTTTTTGTTGTTGTTGTAAATTTTCAAGTTCCTTTACGTGTAAAGTTATACTGTTTATTTGAGATTTTTCTTGATTTTTAGAGATAGGTCAAGTAAAGTTGTTTCCAGGAATGCAGTGTTCACAAATCAGTAAATGTGGTTCACCACACAAACGCAATGAAGGGTAAAAACCACATGACCTATCAACAGATGCAGAAAACACATTATATAAAATCCAGCACCCATTTACGATAAAAACTCCCAGCAAAGTGGGACTAGAGGGAACATACCTAAACATAATAAATGCCACATATGACAAACCCATTGCCAGCCTCATACTCAACAGGCACATACTGCAAGCATTCCTTTAAGATCAGGAACAATACAGGGATGTCTGCTTTCACCTCTCTTTCTAACACAGTACGGGAAGTCCTAGCCCCAGCAATCAGGCAAGAAGAAATAAAAAGCATCCAAATTGAAAAGGAAGTAGTAAGACTGCCTTTTTTTTGCAGATGGTATGATACTCTACATAGAGAACCCCAAGGATTCCACCAACAAACTACTAGAACTGTCCAATGAATTCAACAAAGTAGCAGGGTACAAAATTAATATCCAAACATCAGTTGCATTTTATATGCCAATAATGAACCTATGGAAAGGAAAATTAAGAAAACAGTCCTATTCACAATTGCTTCAGAAAGAATAAAATACCTAGGAATTAGCCTAATGAAGCATGTAAAAGACCTGTACTCAGAAAATTATAAGACACTGAAGAAAGAAACTGGAGAGATACAAATAAGTGGAAGCATATACCGTGTTCATGGACAGGAAGGATTAACATCATTAAAACCTCCATACCACTCAAAGCAATCTATAGATTCAATGCAATTCCTATCAAGATTCCAATGACGTATTTCACAAAACTAGAACAAACATTTCAAAAATTTATATGGGACCACAAAAGGCCCTGCATAGCAACAGCAATCCCGAGAAAGAAGAACAAAGTTGGAAGAATCATACTACCTAATATCAAACTATACTATAGGGCCATAGTAATCAAAACAGCATAGTACTGGCATAAAAACAGACACATAGATCAATGGAACAGAATAGAGAACCCAGAAAGAAACCTACACCTTCATAGTCAATTAATATTTGATAGGGAAGCAAGCATATATAATGGGCAAAAGATAGTTTATTGAATAAACGATGCTGGGAAAATTATACAATTATGTGCAGGAAAAGGAAACTAGACCACCTTCTTATACCACACATAAGAATAAATTCAAAATGGATCAAAGACTTAAATGTTAGACCTGAAACCATAAAAATTGTATTAGAAAACATAAGCAGCAAAATCTGAGACATTGATTACAGCAATATTTTATCATAAATATCTCCCCTGGCAAGGGAAACAAAAGAAAAAATAAACAAAATACACTACATAAAAGTTAAAAGGTTTTGCACAGCAAAGAAAAGCATCAACAAAATGAAAAGACAACCCAAAGAACGGGAGACTATATTCACCAATACATCTGATAAGGGGTTAATATCCAAAATTTATAAAGAACTTACAAAACTCAATACCAAAAAAACTCCAAGCAACCCAATTAAAAAATGGGCAAAGAACCTGAATAGACACTTCTCCAAAGAGGACATAAAGATGGCCACTAGACATGAAAAGATGCTCAATGTCACTAATCATCAGAGAAATGCAAATTGTAACCACAATGAGATATAATCTCACACCTGTCACTGTGCCTATCATCAATAAATCAACAATCAACAAGTGCTGATGAGGATGCCCTTTTGGGGGGAACGCAGACGGGTGCAGCCACTGTGGAAAGCAGTATGGAGATACCTCAAAAATTAAAAATGGATCTGCCTTTTGACTCAGTGATCCCACTTCCAGGAATATATCTGAAGGAACCCAAAACACTAATTTAAAAGAACATAAGCACCCCTCTGTTCATTGCAGCATTATTTACAATTGCCAAGACAGGGAAGCAGCCCAAGTGCCCATGAGTAGATGAGTGGATTAAAAAAAGCTATGGTACATTTACACAATGGGATACTACTCAGCTGCAAAAAAGAAGAAAATTTTACCCTTTGGGACAGTATGGATGGACCTGGAGAACATTGTGCTAAGTGCAATAAGCCAGTCAGAGAAATAAAAATACCGATGATCTCACTCAGATGTGGAACCGAATGAACACACTGAGCTAACAAGCAAAACAGAGACAGACTCATAGATGGAGCGCAGGGTGACTGCTAAGGGTGGGGGAGGTTAGAGAATGGAGGGAGAGAGCAAAAAGGGAAAAGGGCTCAGGGACACAGACAGCAGTGTGGTGATTGTGAGGGGAGGGGGTATAAGGGCACTAAATGGTAATAGAAAAAATGCAATAAAAAATTAAAGAACCTGGAGGAAAAGAAAGAAAAGCAAGGACCTACACCCGAGACTAGTTTACCCAGCAAGGCTATCATTTGAAATTGAAGGAGAAGTAAAGAACTTTCCAGACAAGAAAAAGCTAAAGGAGTTCATCACCACCAGACCAGTATTACAAGCCCATTCCTCTCACCCCACCTCTGGCAACCACCAATCCATACTCTGCATCTGTGAGAATTTATAATGCAAAGAGGGAACCTTAATGTAACCTATGAACCCTTGCTTAACAGAACACCAACAACAAAGGAATAAATTATCGATGCATTTAACAACTTGGATGAATGTGCAGGGAATTATGCTGAGTGAAATATTATTTACGTAGTATTTCTAAAAGGAAAAATTATAGAAATAGACAAAGGGTTAGTGGCTGAAAAAATTAGGGAGGGGTGTGGGAATGACTCTACCGGCCCATGAGGGATTCTTGTGGTGATGGACTGTTGTGTATCTGGACTGTGGCTGCGGATACACAAAACTGTGAGAGAAACATGGACACACACACACACAAGTACAAGCAAAACTGAAACATCTTAGTAAATCAGTGGATTGTGTCAATGCCATGGTCCTGGGTGTGAATTTTTAATATAGTGTTACAAGCAGTTACCATTGACAGAAACTGGGGTACATGGGACCTCTCTACATTTTAGATCTTACAGCTGCACACGAATGTACAATTATCACAAAGTAAACAGTTTAGTTACAAGTAACTGGCAATATATTTGTATAGAGACATATATGTACACACACACTTATTTGTACTAAGTCTATTCTGTGTTTAGTAATTTACGTGAAAATAGTACTTCTGTTTTTGAAAGCTCTTTACATCAGATGCTATAAAAAGAACGTAGTTAGAATCTAAGTATGCCTCATGAAGTAAAACAGTGTAACTGCTGGTCTCAACTGTAGGCAAAATAGTTACTTTGGTTTAATTTTAGTATTCCTAAATGGGGACACATATTCCATTTAAGTTTCCAAAGTTGGTCATGGTTATTATTGTTTTAAAAAAGTCAGTAAACTTCAGTATCTAGTATTGAAATCTTGGCTGTTTTGGGTTTTTTAAATAATCTGTCATCAAAGGAAAACATGTTGACAGATTTTAAATTTAATTCCCTACAGTTCTAATACCTAATCTATATAAAACGCTGCAGAAGTGCTGCAGGAGTTACCAAAAAATTAATGCACAGCCTTTGCCCTCGCGGTTTTAGTGTGGTCATGTGGCACCGTTCATTTACTCAACAAACCTTTATTGAGACCCCACATCTGCCCCGCACACGGTGCTAGGCACTGAGTTTACCAACATAGTCTTTGTTCGATTGGAAGGGAGTAGGTGAGAACAGTGAGACTGGAAAGATGAATGCAAGGTTTTGACAGTCTAGGTGTAGACCTTGGAGATTCTTATTCAAGGGCATAGCATAATTGGAACTGCTTTTAGGAATAAAAATCAGTCAGTGGTGTGTGGGACTGGAGTAAATGGGGGTCAGAGAGACCCCAGAGCCTTGTGGGAAGTTGGCAGGGTCATTTAAGTGGCAGTGGGAGGGAGGGAGCAAAAAGGAGGGGCAAAATTAATAATCCAGTTAATTGAAATTTAACTCTGTGTAAGAATCTCCTGGAATGGTTGTTAAAATGTAGATTCCTGGCCTTCGCTTTCAGAAAATTCAAATATGAAATATGTTTGAATAAGGTTCCCAAGTGATCTATCACTGGTGGTTTGCCTTAATCCCTTCCCTCATCCACTCAGGGAAAGTTCTTTTGGAAGATACCAGGACAATCTCTCAAAGAGGGAGACGGGCACCTATCCTATGCTAGTCTTTTTGCTAGGGACCTTACGTACATCACCTCACTTAAGGAAGTGAGTATCATAATCCATGTTTTATGCATGACCAAAATACGGTCCTCCTTGATTGTGTGGTATTTCCCCAGGAATCCACGTCTGCCAAAATACAGACCAGGTTATCAACCTCAGTCCATCAAACGTCAGAGCTGCGGATGGCGGTGCTCTTGCCAGAAAGGTCCGTGGTGGGTCCTGGCATCCATTTGAGCCCTGAGCAGACCGCTGTTTTCTGGGCTTCTTCAGTCCTCTGGAGCCTCTCGGACGAGCCAAAGCTGTGCGTCCGTCTCAGCTCTCCGTTGCGTGTCAGCCACTCTGCAAGGCTCTGAGAGCCCCCTGCCCTCACAGGGCTCTAGCCTAGTAGAACAGACTCATAAACTGATCTTTTCAATCTTACCCAATAAGCAGTAAGATGCTCTGGATCCCCTAAAGGCAGAATAAGGGGGGACACTAATTTCAACCTGGGAGTTCAGAGACAGCGGGAGGAAAACTCTACCCTATTATGGTCTCCATGGTCAGCTGGGACTGTAGCCTGCTAAGCAAGGCCTTCACGTGTCCAATCCCTTTTCTCCGTTCCTCACAATAACTATATCAAACGTCTGACTCTTTAGTCTAGTATCATCTGCCCTAATGTTCTTTGAAACCAATTGTATCCTTAGCTCAGAGAGAATGTGGAAACCGTGGAACATGAATTCCTTCACCTTCCGCCTCACATCCTATTCCCACTCATCTGCTTTCCTCTTGTCTCAGGAACAGGGATGTCCAACCTTTTGGCCTCTCTTGGTCACACTGGTGAAAGAAGAGTTGTCTTGGGTCACACGTTAAATACACAAACACAAACGAAAACAAAAATATCTCATGCTGTAAGTAAATTTACTATTTTGTGTGGGGCCGCATTCATAGCCATCCCGGGCTGCGTGCAGCCCGCGGGCTGCGGGGTGTACACCCCTGCAAGCCCACCTCTCCACTTATGCTCTGGACCCTTCTTGCATCAGCCCTAAACCTTCTTTTTTGGCCTAGACATTTACTGATAAAAATTTTTGAAGTTAGTACCTTTAGAATCTAAAATTTAGATGAAGGACGCATCCTTCAGTTCTTATTCCTACCTATTGCATTACACTTTAAATTTGTGTTATTTTTCTGGCCCCACTGAGCATTTGAAGAGATCTCTGGGCCTATAGATCTCAAAGTTAAAACCTACTCCAGTCTTTTCTTCAACTGAGTAAGGTACTAACATACCTAAGATGCCACCTCTTCAGAAGCCGGGGTGCAGGGTTTTCTGAACAAGTGGCTGGTGACGAGTGATGGTAAGTCACATACTATGTCCATCACGGATTGGCCAGAGACTTATTCCTAGAAAAATGGAATGTTGCCCATGACCATGGCAGAGGGAATATAGTACCTTCAGCCTGAAAGCAGTACA
Organism: Desmodus rotundus; assembly: GCF_022682495.2. Taxonomy (NCBI): domain Eukaryota; kingdom Metazoa; phylum Chordata; class Mammalia; order Chiroptera; family Phyllostomidae; genus Desmodus; species Desmodus rotundus. Next base: position 7,082,532 of record NC_071397.1, on the reverse strand, counting down.
GTTCTCCCCCAGACCTGTCCCACTAGAATAATTAACAAGGCTGGGATTCCCTTCTCTGAATGGACAATTAAAAGAAATCTTTCTCAAAATCAGAAATGTCTTAGGTAGGAGGTTCGCTTGGCTACCGTAACAACATGCCGTAGACTGGGTGGGCAAACAACAGACACTTATGTTTCACAGTTCTGGAGACTGGGAGCCCCACACTGAGGCTGCTCTGCGGGCAGACTTGGCTCTTGCAGACAGCCCCTTGCCGACCTTGCAGAGGGCTGGCTTTTTGCTGTGTCCTCTCTAGACAGATCTTGTGCTTATTTTGTTAGATTTATACCTAGTTATTTCATTTTGTTGAGTGCTTATGTAAGTGGTATTTTGTTTTTTAATTCCTGTTGCCACCTGGTCACTGCTAGTATATAGGAGAACAATTGTCTTTTGTGTTTTAACACTGTATTCCATAATGCTGCCCTAATCACGTACTAGTTCAGGAGCTTTTTTTAAAAAAAATTTCTTTTGGATTTTCTTTATAAATGATTATGTCATCTGTTAACAAAGACAGTTTTATTTCTTCCTTTCCAATTCGTATACCTTTTATTTCCTTTTTTTGCATTATTACAACAATAAAACCTCTCACTTGAAAAGCAGTGGTGAGAGAGGACATCCCAGCCTTATATCTGATTTTAGTGGGAATGTTTTGAGTGCCTCACAGTTTGGTGTGATGTTAGCTGTAGGTCCTTATAGTAATCTTTATCAAGTTGAGAATGTTCCTCTCTATTCCTAGTTCACTGAAAGTTTTTTTCATAAATGGGCATCAGATTTTGTCAAATGAGTATTCTACATTAATTGATATGGCCATGTAATTTTTCTTTCTTAGTATCTTGATATGATTGATTATATAACTGAGTTTTGAATATTAAACTAGCTTTGTATATCTGGAATAAATTCCACTTGGTCATGGTGTATAATTCTGTTTATGTATTATTGGATTGGATTTGCTAATATTTTGTTAAGGATTTTTGCATCTATGTTCATGAGAAATGGTTCTCTTTGTCTATTTTAGTATTAGGATAATGCTAGCCTTATAGAATAGAATGGGTTAGAAAGTGTTACTTTTGCTTCTATCTTCTAAAAGAGATTGTAGAGAATTAGTATATTTTTTCCTTGAATATTTGCTGGAGAACCTGGTGTTTTTAGTAGGTTAAATTAAATAACTTAATTTCTAAAATGTCATGAGTGATTATATTCTTCATTATCCATAAAAAGATACAATGTTAGATAAAATTATAAAGAAAAAATATGATTTCAAGTTACTAGAAAGAGTTTTCAAAATACTTCAATAGTGGTTACATAGCAAAAATATTCATTACTGTTAGCTTGTTCTGTCTAGGTTAAGACCATTGCAAAAATGTATTGTAGGTTCATAAAACTTTCTCAAGTGATATGATTCAGCTCTTTGTCTTTTATAACAGAGGAAATCTTTTAGATTTTTAAAGTCAATATAAAGAAAATCTGCTTTTGAAGTTGTTTAAATGCAGGAAGGAGGCTGCCCTTACGTATTTCTCCCAAAAATGTACATCTCTTTTCCCCAAATCTTCACTATCAAGAACTTCTGAGAATGTATGTTGGGCTAGAACATACAAGGAGGTTGAAAACCACTGAACTAGAGAATATTCTCTTTACTGAAATAGAAATGGCGAAACCATGTTTACAACACGTGAAACAAATCTAGTTACTTAGAGGAGCCTGGTGGCTCCCCTCACATTTTCAGGGGGCCTCCCTGCTGTTGCTCTCCCTCCAAGTCCGGGCACCTGCACAGGCCACGTCCAGTCTGTACGGCAGCTTCATGGGAATTACTAAAAGGCGCCCCTGCCATTTGTTGGAAAACTGTTGTAATATGCTGATTTACTCTGACAGACATTTGTCATGATAAATATACAAACTCATGTTAATGGCAGCCCCTTGGACAGGGTACCACTGTGCGCAGTCCATTGCCTGCATAATCACATGGGGCATTTGCAAGAGGAAAAAAAAACGGAAATCACCATGGCAACATTTGTCTATAACATGGAAATGAGAAAGCAGATTCATTGCAGTAACTCCTGGAACATTCCTGTTCAGCAAATTGGTGGTGCTGGAGTGTTGTGGAGGTGGAGCGTGGGGTGGGGAGGGCTTCCATTATTGAGAATAAGAGCTTGGCAATTGCTTTTTATATGTCTTCCAGTCCGTTAGAAAGAGCCTGCAAATTCCAAATACTTAGCTAAATGGAAAAGATTCTGTGTTTACAGAGAAAACACAAAGCTTGCTTCTTCCCCATCATTAAGCAGACCGAGTATACTTAGCAGAACTTTTCCACTCAGATGTCCAAGTTAAGGCTATCAGTGCCTTTTGCTTGAAATCTAAACATTTTAGAAACATTCTGTAGGAAAAATGATTCACGGGAGCTTTCAAAAAAAATCAAATAAATAGTTTGGGGGTTTCCATCTTGGAATTAGGATGTTTATTTAAGAAAGTCTAATAAAGCCCTCTTTCAAGCCCATGAAAATTATAGTCCGAATCAAGTGGCAACTAAGGACTCAGGAAATAGCTATCGATTTGTGAGAGAGAGAGAGGGGAAAAAAGGGTGGGGAACAGAAGCAACTCAAGGAGAAACTTTTGCTAATTGTTCTTATTTCCCCCAACTTTGAAGAAGCATTCCACCAGCAGCAGTTTAAAACATTCTCACTCCCAGATTGGCCCACCTAGGCAAGAGGCAGTCCCCAGGACAGGACTCTGGGCTGGGCTTTTCTGAGCGAAGGCACCAGAGTGGGTGGGGCTGACTCACTGGCTGCAAGGCTTAGTTGAAAAGGGATTTGTCAATGAGGGCAGGCAGGGCAATAAGGGAAAGTCCAAAGCCTCGTGCCCAAGGGATTGGGCAGAAATCAGGAAAGAATCCAAGAAGAGCCGGCAAGGGAGATCCGGACTAGAGGGAGAAATCTGTGCTGCAGGAGAATCCATATGGATGCCAGAAGTGGAGCCTTTTATAGTGTGCCCAGAGATGAGCCCTAAGGAGGGAGGTGGCCATGGAAGAAGCTAAATTAATCTGGACACCAACCTGCCTTTATATGTACTTTCAAAACCTCCATGGTCAAGAAACCAGAAAACAGCGAGAGAAAAATAATATCAGAAGAGTCAGAGAAGTGCGTAGTGATATGTTACGACAGATAACTGAGGACACATGCATATTTATTGTGATCACAGTGACAAAGCTGGACAAGCACCTTGAAGTGAATGTAGAAGTATAATAGTTCTGAATTAGCCACGCTGGAGATCAAAGACTGAATGATTTAGAAGAGAAAAGCAGCCTAGCCAAATGCCACTGATGACATTTCACAAGTGCTTTCTACCTTATGCTCCTAATTATTCTATATAAATACAGTCCTAAATCCATTTAGGTTGTCTAATAAGTGAACACTCTTAAAATTCCATAGCTGCTCGTTTTCTGTGTTTTTTATTTCAGTGAAATAATGGTGAGAGATACACCTATGATGTGTCCTTACTCTCACTTAGACTGACTCGGCAATGATATAAACCACATGGCAGCGTAGGAAGACCCATAATCCCCAGCTGGCCTTTAGTCATTGTTGTGGTTAATGGGTGGCTAGGTTGGTCCATCGGCTGCATGACCAGGGAGGTAGGAAAGGAACCTCCCATGAAGGACAGGCAATTAAGATGCGGCCTTGCCTGGTAGATGTGGCTCAAGAGCCACACCTCATCGACTTCATCCACAACCCAGAAGATAAGTAACTTTACCCTCAGGGCATGAGGTGGAGCTGGGTAGGAAGTACAGATGAAGAAACCAGAAACCTCCTCCCCATGAGTGTACCTTGAGGAGTTATGACAGATGAAGCCGGTGGCTCGCAACCTTGGCGGCACATGCGGATCACCTGGAGCTTTTCACAAACTCTGATGCCCATTCCACACCTCAGGCCAATTGAAAGAGAATCTCTTAGGATGGGACCTGGTGCCAGTGTGTCTTGTTTCATTTAAGTTCCTCAGGCTGTTCCTCTGTGTAGCCAAGGTGAGAACACCTGGATTAAATGAGACACTTGCAGGTGTCTGGCATGAGCCCAATGAGTGTGAGCATCCTCCCCTTGAATCGCTTCCTGCTACCTACCTCTCCCCTTTCTCAACTTGCACAGGATAGCATTGTATCTGTCCTGGTTTCCCACATGTATCAGAGGGGGCTTTGCCTCAGAGTTGGGAAATGCTGTTTGTCTTCAAGTTGAAAAAGAACTCTCTTCGCACTTCCGGTGTGCTGTCTCATGACTGCTTTCAAACCTTTCGTCTTCCTTCCAATATTACTCACCCTCTGCGCCTTTAGGCCCCAGAAACTGTGGGTTTAGGAAGATTTCTAACTTCTGTGTCCCTAGAGGTCGAATTTAGCTACATCTCCTTAAGCACTTCAGAAGGATCAGTGTGGAAATAAAGTTTAAGGAATAAAGGAGGTTTCTAAAAATAGAACACAATTCTTCCATTTCAGTTAAAAATGCCTTCATGTTTTCTAAGCATTTTTGAACTCTTTAGCATTTTTAATAAGCTTACTTATGAGTCTTGTTGAAAAACAAATAAAATACACTTGTTTTCATTAAGGAAAGACATCTTTTTCCCTCTTAGTTGGTATTGTTGAAGGACAAAAAGGAGTCTCAAACTTGGCAAAGGAATCCATTATTAGTGACATATTGGTCACAGATGTGCTGGTGGAGCTACATGTTCTTCCTGTGATTTGCGTTTTAAGTATCCTCAAATTACACATGAAAGTCCAGATAACTTCCTTACAAAAGGGAAGGGAAAATTATGGTATTTGCAAAATCTTAATTTTTAAGGTATTCTAGGTGTGTTCTTATTAATAGGTAAGTGACAAATGTTTATTTACAAACTATAGTCTAGACACGTAGCGCTAGATTATGCCAATCTTTATTATTATCATCGTCAATTATTATCATCAATTTCAAATGTGTTAAGCAAGTGCCTATACCTGGAGGTATTTTTTAGCAATACTTTTAAATCATAAGATTTCCTTTTCCTAACCATTCTTAAGTCAGGAAGGCAAAACTCAGGAGGCAAAGAGGAACTCTCTCTAGTAACTTTATTGCTTGAATCTGCAGGCCTTTGAAGCACAGTATGAGTTTGGCCAAGTTGTGTTCAGTTGCAAAAAGTGCTGGAAGGACTTTAAGGAGAGTGTGGACAAGCCAGCTCTGGGAACAGGGTTAGGATTCACCTGGGAGGGAATGGCATTGGCGCCAGGATGCCCATTAAGGCAGTTTTGATAGATGAACACAATTCCAGCTCCAAGGCTTTAATTGTAAGGATGTAATGGAAGGAAAAGGCATATTATAAAAGAAAAAAGATCAAGAAACATATATGATGGGCATAAAAATAATAATGACAAACTGAAGCTTTTATAAGACTTCTTGAGAACTTTTTTACTCATGTTGATAAGAAAACTAGACACGTAATGACTCCTAGGGGGGTGGCGGATCCTTTGATTTTCATCATGTGTAAATTGATAAGCTAACCAATTTCAAATGTCGTGTTAAATTGAAATTGATATGAAATTGAACAAAAGGGGGAAAGTAGGCAAAAAAAAAATTAGTGCATTACCTGTGCAAGAAATTGAATTACGACACAGAAAAGACAATATGGCCAAGTAGGCAGGGGGTTACCTATTTGCATTTTTAATTTGGTAATAAGATGCATTTTAAGGTGATTTAGTGATCTGCTGACTGCAAAGGCAGGTGGCTTTAAATCAGGAGCTTGTGATGCACTTCGCAGCCCCAGAGCTCTCGGGTGCCCTGTGAAGGTGATGTCAGTGTGCGACGCTAGTCGAGCGGTGTCTGCTCTCTTGTTGGTTACTTGATTTTGTAAGTTCAAGACATCATACTGTACAGTTTTTTAAAAAAATAAACTCATAAGAAAGACAAGTTGTTTTCATTCTCAAAGTACCCTGTTTTTTGTTTTTTCCCATTTCCCTAGGAAAGTGTCAATATTGGAGGACTCCGATCAGAACATTCACTTGAAAAACCTGTCTCTTCATCAGGCGACCACGGAGGAGGAAGCTCTGAATCTGCTTTTCTTAGGAGATACCAACAGAATGATTGCAGAGGTAGTCAACTTTTCTCTGCAAGCGGTTGTCGCGTATCATAAGACATCACAGAATCTGGGGGACAGCAACGACCTTAGACGTGATCTCGCCTGAATCTCATGTCACATATTAGCAATCTAGATCCAGAGAAGCAAGGAGACTTACTTTCCCAAGGACAGCCAGCTAGTTAATGAGACTCTAGACTCTAAAATCTAGACAAAAAATTTCTATTTTTCAATTTCACACAAATTGGTTTGCAGTTAATGAATGACAGCTCATTAAGTGTCTTAATTATAGGAATTTTTGCATAATTTTTGAGATTTAAAAATACAGAGTCGTTCTTCCTGACCTCGGATTATCCACGTACTGGCGTTTGTTTACGTACCCGTGTGTTTTCCCTCAGTCAGTGCATTGTCATTTAGAAGGCAGGGGCAGCACTGAAGGGGACACAGGAAGTGCTTGCCTGTGCACTGGCCGCTGTCATTGGCCGATCTGGGAACACCGCCGCAGTGTGTAATATGAGGATGTTTCGGTGCAGTGTTTGGGACATACTTACACTATTTGTTGTCAATCTGACATTCAAAGCTAGGCACCTGTATCAAACTGGGCTCCTGTGTTTCATCTGGGAACCCAAGGCAGGAGCCAGAACTGACCCCGCTGGCTCAGGGGACCCTAACCTCAACCGGTTACTGACTGGAGATGGAGGGTCAGGAAGCTCTCATCCAGTGACGCTGCGGGGACGGGGCGGTGGGGGTGGCTGCGGGGGCGTGGGAACAGTTCCCCAAACACGCAGCTCACTGTTAGCCCCGGCAGCTTCCTTTTTAAACCATGCCCCCAGATTGTCTGTCTCTGATAACAAGTGGTAGGTGAGGATAATAAGCTGGGAGGATAAGCATTCTGAGAAAGTCTATGAACTGACTTTTTTCCTGCCCCATTTCCACTCACTGGGACACAGCACCTCAGATACAAGATAAATAAATGGAAACCAAATTCAGATACCGAAATACAGTGCTGATACCTGTTTTTGTGTTGGGCCCTTGCTTGTGTTGGCCGTAGGAGTTTGTTTTTTACGGTACTGCACCCATATGAATTTCGCTTATGTGCCACGTATAATATGGACTTAAGGACTCAAATTCTTGTTTTCATTTCAGGAGAGTTTTGCGTAGTTTTTAATTCAGAATAGCTCGTCTTGCTTTACAAAAATTCACATTTGTGTTTTGCTTCAACGTTTTGCCCGTGTGGTTGTCTGCGATACTCTTCGTCACAACAATTGAAGGCTAAGGAATAAAGGCAGTTTAAGAATTAAGGCGTATAATGATGAAAGATTTAGCATGCCTCCTTAAAAATCCTGATCCTGTCTTGACCGGCGTGGCTCAGTTTGTTGGGCATCACCTTGCAAAGCAAAAAGTCACCGGTTCGATTCCTGGTCAGGGTGCGTGGCTGGTTTGCGGGTTTGGTCCCGGATCAGGTCACAGAGGCAACCAAGTGATGTTTCTCTCCTTTCCTTTCTCCCTCCCTTTCCCTCTCTCTAGAAATAAATAAATAACATCTTTTTAAAAAGTCCTGTTCCTTCATACACAGTGTAATAAACAGCAAACCAGGAGGTACAGAACATAAATGGATCCTGCCCAGCAGCGATATATGAAAAAGAGAATAAATGCTATTGGAAAACAAAAAGGAGAAGCGCGTTCCTGCCTCAGCGCTAACCTTTCTCCAGAAGTGACTCACCCTGAGGGAAATCTAGGCCTTGTCCCCACCATGACATTCCCTCATCTGTAGTGAGTTACTGGGGGCGCTCGGCCCTTATTTACCATGACCGCCATTAGCCCAGAAGCTTGGCCCTTGCTATCTAGTTTGTTAACTTCAGCTGACTACACCTTCTCAACCTACTGTAAAGTTTTGAGGACCTCGGATGTCCTCGTTCAAGCTTACCTGTCATGTTCTACCACCTTACAAAATCCCAACTGTTCTTCCTGTTACTTACGGATGAGTATCCAATGATATTATTATAAATAACCTAAAACCTGTAGAACTACAATTCAAATAGTGCTGCTGTACATTTTTTTCAATTAATTCATTTTTCCAGTGTAGAGCCTAATTTTTAGAAACAAAATCTAATTAGGTTTTGGATGTTCGTGCGCTCGCTTCTGTATCTTCTTTGGGAATAATAGCTACTGTGTTACTCTGAGAACCTCCTCAATGGACCTGACCCTGTGGTAGACACTACATATGTATATATTACTTCTGATTCTTAGTGTACAGGGGAAACCGAGGCTCCAGGTGCTGGAATACTTGTCCAACACCACACAACTGGCCGGTGGCAGAGCCAGGGTTCAGCTCCGAGTCTGACAGGCTCAGAAGCTCACGTTCTGTCCTTACGCCGCCTTTCACACGCGCAGCAATCAAACTGACCTGTGTCCAAGTTTTCAAGTGGGGGAATATTTCTGAGTCATTTGAAAAGTACAGTGAGTATTTAGCACTTTGGTTGGCCTCCTGAATTCATTGAAAGCTAATACATAAAAATACAAGTGAAAAATAACTGTCAATCTCTGCAAATACTTTATGATTCAGAGTCCCTAAAAAAAAAAAAACATGTTTTAGATTACAACCTAGCTGTCCGAATGTAATTTGTCAGCACAGAGCAAGCTTACCAGGATAAAAAGAACACACTATACATTTTTTTTTTTCAAAATTGACACAGAGAAATCCAGAAGTTGCCATAGGAACCAGAAAACACTTACAAAACAAAGCCCGAGTCTGTGGGACGGGAGAGGAGTGCTCTTTCCTTGCCCGTTCCCTCAGAGCCAGCATCTTAAGGAAGAGTCGTCAAGTTTAGCTTCGTCTTCTTCTTGCTTATCCAGAACTCTTGAATAATTTCTGTAATCCTACCAATGTTTTGAATAAGAGCTGGTTATATCCTTAGGGTAAAAAAAAAATTTTTTTTAAGTTGAATTGCTGTGCCAAAGAGAATAAATACATTAAAAGGTGGCCTGCGGGTGACCCAGTGTCAAAACCCCCCAGTAGCAAGTATTACTTGATACTTTTTGTCTTACAGTTAAATGTTTCTATGAATTAATTGAGTCTAATTGAGCAAGACATTCTTCATCTGCTTGTCAGGCCCTGCAGAGTTCTGTAGCTGGGACCTCGAGCTGATCCTGCCTGTAATCTAGGCGATCGCCCCCAAGTATGGCTGGAGGGTAACTTGCAATTGAATGCCCTGTTGCAGTCAAAAGAGAAAGTTTGGGGGATCCGATTTCTGATCTCTGGATTCAGAACCTCTGCAGTCGAGCCCAGGAATGTACGTTTTAGCATCTAAATGTGCTCAGGCTAAAGTTGGGGGCAATTTAGGTTTTTCCCTTGAGAAGCTGGTTGAAACCCACTCCCAGAAAAGTGTGTGAGCAGGTCTATTTTCTGCACGCTTGCCAACACCACTGTGTTTGAAAATTCTGCCAATTCGGTAGGCAAAAAAAAAAAAAAAATACTGTTTTAGTTTGTGCTTTCGATTACCACATTCTTTTGCATCTTTATTTACCGTTTGTATTTCTGTGTGTGTTCATGTCTTCTATCTGCTTCTCACTTGCAGTGTTAGGGGAGGGCTCGTTGTGTTGTTGCCTCCACGTGCAAACCCCACCACCACCGCTCCCAGAAAAGGGGCCTGACGCACGCCAGGGACGCGGAGGATAATTGAATGCATGAACAGTGAACACGATAACGTTTGTCTTTCTCATATGTTTAGCCAGTGCTTTTCCCATCATATAATTTTTTAGTTTTTTTTTATATAGTCAAATCAGTCTTTGTATTTTATGGTTTCTGCTTCAGATAGCATGCTTAGAAATGCAATAGTTCACTGACGAATGATTCCACTTATTAGAAAGTGTTTTGTTATTTTGAATTGAAATTTGACACCCAGTTGCAACCACCCATTGTTCCCATTTTGGCCTGCACCATGGAAAGGGATGGTCGTCTTCAGGTTTGAGTAAATCTTACCAGAAATTTCTGGAGCATGGAGACTTTTCTTGAACCTTGAAAAAAAAACCCAAAACTGTTCTAAATGAACAACATCAAGGTTCATTTTGAATCCTCCCTCTAGAAGTAGCCTCCATTGGTAAAAGTGCCATTCAAATACCCATTTTTAGGAGATAATGTTGCTCAAAGTGAATCGTGAGACTAACAGGAGCCTCTTATATAAGCTGACGTGGGGAAGAGAATAGTGTCCTGGGTCCTTCCCACCGAAACTTCACTGTAGTGTCTGTTAAAGGCTAAACTGTGCCTTCTCCTCCCTGCCTCCAGTTCCTGTGCTGAAGTCCTAACCCCTGTACTTCAGAATATGACCTTGTTGAGACATAGGGTCTTACAGAGGTAATCGAGTTAAAATGAGGTCATTAGGGCGAGCTCTAAACAACATGGCTTGTGTCCTTAGTAAGTGGGGAAGTTTAGAGATAGACACTTACCCAGGGAGAATGCCATGTGAACATGAGGAGGTCATCTCTGAGGACAGAACCTGGAACAGAAAGTTCCTCGCAGTCCTCGGAAGGAGGAGCCAGTCCTGCCAACACCTCCATTTTGTGCCTCTAGTCTTCAGACTGTGAGATGATAAATTTCAGTTGTTTAAGCCGCCCGGTTTGGTGTATTTGGTTATGGCAGCCCTACCAAGTTAACATGGTGTCCAAATAACCTAGGATATAATTCCTTATATGAAAGGTACCTGGCATGGGTCTTGACCTTGATTAATTCAGGAGCAATAATATGCTGTATCTAATAGTATGAAACCCTTGCTATTCAAATGCTTGGAGGGGAACTTTGGTGAGAAAAGAATATTCTATGCCAACGTTGGGAAAGCCCAGGGTCCCTTGGTAGTTGTCTTGCTTTTTTCCCACGTGGCTTCCTGCCCCACCTGAGCCATCGGGTGAGTTCCTCCAGCCAGTCTGATGTCCACTCCGTGCCTTCCTCACCATCACTGCACATCCCTGTCAGGTCATGGTGAAGGGCACGAGCTTCCAAGAAACTTTCTGTTCTACTCCCACTCCTCCCCTTCCCAGGTGTATGTCCTTGGGTAGGTCTAAACTAACTGGTCTAAACTAACCTAATCGCACTTTCTAACCTGTAAAATGGGCATAATAATATCTACCTTCTAGGATTATAGTAAGAAATTAAATAACATTTGCAAAGACCCTGTAGTTCTCAGCTAGCAACTCTTTAAAGACAAGACTTTTAACTGGTTCATCTCTGTTCTCTCAGTACCTGGCAGCAATGTGGTCAGTCATTAATTAGTTGTTTTATTGAATTGATAGAAGAGGAAGATCTGATGATTTCAGGCGATAAGACCCGATATTTCAGGATCAGAATCAAAAGTGTATGATTACAGAGCACATGACAAATGACTTTGACCTTTAAAAACATTGTGAGACTCCAGACCTTTTAGAAAGTTTATTTTCCAAGTAATCAACCTACCAATAATGTTTATGGGATTTAGAAAATATTTTTCCAGGAGCTATTTCAGGTCTTTTTACCTAATTCTTTTCTTAAAATAAAAAACATACTAGATTTATTTGAGTTGCGTTGATGTGCATTATAAGCTCTCAGACTTTGCTCATTGTCAAACTTTTGGAGTGAGTTGTGTGTAAACACAGTTGGGAGACAGGATGTGAGTGGAGTTAGTAGGTTTATGCCAGCCGCGGGAATGGCTGCCACTGGACGTGTTGTCTAATGGCATAGGGTAACACAGGAAGGAAAGAATATCTTCACTATTAGGTTGTGTTTGTTAACCACACTAAGCCACAATCTTCTTGTGTGTGGGAAACGAGGATTCAGGTCGTAATTAATGTTCCAGAATCATACTCCACTACACCAGTAGAGGGACATTGACTAACACATACTCACAGATTTTTGTCTGAAAGATACATCAGTTGTAAATAAATTACCAAGTTTATTTTAAGATTTATAAGCCTGGGAAGAGCAAAATGCATAGCAGGATAAATATGATTGGCCCTGCTCTTGTTATATATAATACAAATATCATCTCATTATTAGGTCCCAATATGGTGCTAGAAACCTTAGCAAAAGACATGTTAACAATTATCACCTCTTCTTCTTATCTACGGCGTATTTCCTCCAGGAGGAAAAAGAACTTAAATTTTGAGCATATACGGTAGTCCAGGCGTTTCTCCTTCTTCTTTATTAAAAATGAGGAATATACATTTTAAAATAGTGATTCTGTGTTGTGACATAGTTTTCCCTCTGCTCTCATCTAATCTGATTTGTGGTGCTGTGCGAACCGTGAGTTTTGAGACCTAAAACATTTATGAAAATACGTGAAGTGGTATGGTGCCGTCATGGGGTTGTTACAATGTACCTGCCCTACATGCACGATCAGAGAAACATAATCTTCTCGGCTGTAAAAATTTGGCTCTAGGGTTTCTTTCGATTTTTAAAATTTTCATTTGTAATTAAACATAGTAGAAGAAAGTAAGTTTTACTCCGTGTCATCGAAATTCACGAACAACAGCAACAAAATGTGAAGAATAGAGGGGGAATAAAAGCTATCTTCAGTGAAACGAGAAAATAGCCATAACCTCAAACCATCCGAAAACCTGGCAAATACTATGAGAGTTGAATTGTGGTAAGGAGGGTGCTGAGAGCCAACACATATATTCTCCAGCCTCAGGGAGGATACAGTTTCCCCTTCAAGAAAGGGTCACAATTCTCAAGTGCAAATCTGATGGTCTTATGGTTAGAGTGATGATATCCAAGAACATAGGCAAGTACGGGGAGAGCAGTATTACACAGACATTTATTCTACACCATAAAAGATGCACCCAAAGAAGAAACGTTAAAGACAGGCCTTTTTTGTGGTCAGTGGTCTGGGCTCATTGCTAAGAAAGATGGCCTTTGTGAGTTGGGTTCAGTGAGTCTGTGACTTCAGAGGTTTTACCCTCCTGGACCTCTTAGTGCAAAAATTGAGGAAAGTGTGTGCTGTAAAGGCTAAGGGCATAGCCGATAGGAAAAGTGTTCTGGACACGGATAACTGTAAATGAACAACAATAAAAAAAAATAAATGCAATACCATCAAAATGTTTTTAAAACTAAATGTATTCTGGACACAAACTTAATTTGAATATTTTCTAACCCATCTGCGGACTGCTCTTTAAAAAAAATTGAAAAAGCTGAAATTCAAGATAAAATCTATTGAACTTATTAAATTCCAAAGCTGAAGAAAGAGCCTCACAGAGATCAAGCCAGAAAATGCAAGCCAACTGTGAGCGAAAATGAAAGAAATTGTTCTCAGACTTCTCCACAGTAGCGTGCAGTGGCAGAAGACAATGGAACCAATTCCGAAGCCAAAATATTGTGTCCCTATAATTTTTTACACAGCAGAATTATCAATTTCTCCTTAAAAATGCAAAACCACCAAATATCCTTAAGCATGTGAAAATTCAGAGAGAAAATGAACTCAGGGATTCTTTTTAAAAATTGCTTGACAATGCAGTTTAGCCAACTAAAAGGTAAAACAAAATAAGAGCCCAGGAACTGAAAAACATCACAGAAGGGTTGGTGAGACAGATTGGTGGGATCTGTGAGAAACATAGAATTTCAGAATTTATTTTAATGTAGACATAAAAATGAACAATTGTGTAATATGATTATTATAAACCTTAAAAATGTACAAGTAATAATAAACCTAACATAAATTTAGAGTTAGAAAGGAGAGGATGAAGTAGTGTTATAAGTAAGCCAATTTTCTTATATTTCAAAGCAAGAAATAGATACTGTATACATGTTATATGTCAACATAATGACCCAAGTCCCTTAATGTTTTCTATGAGTATTTCTCTTTAAAAAAAAATTTACTATCTTTTTATTTTATTTTTTAATTGAATTCCTTGGGGGAGACACCAGTTAACAAAACTATACAGTTTTCAGGTGCATATTCCATAACACATCACCTGTAACTGGATTGTGTGTTCACCATCTCAATTCAAGTCTCTGTCCTCGCCATTTATCCCCCCCATACCCTCCCCCGCCTCTCCCCTGGCAATCACCGCACTGTTGCTGGTGTCCATCTATGAGTATTTCTTAACTCTAAAGAGCTGCTGTTAGAAAAAAGATACACGTATCTTTTCAAATCATTTTTTATTGGTATTCTACTAGAGTTGTCCCAATTTCCCCCCTTGCCCTCCTCCGCTCATCCCCGCCCCTACTCCCACAGTCAACTCCCGTACTATTATCGTGTCCACGGGTCATTCACACATGCTCTTTGTCTAGTGTAGCCATGGGGGACAAAAACAGTTATTTAAAGCTCACTAATTTCTCCTACTTCGTTTGTTTTTTTTCTATTAAATTCAAATAAAATTTAATTTAATAATTTCAAACATGTACAATATGCTTTTGTTTTGGTAATAAAATTCTGATTTTCTATTTCTATATATGTATCAAGAAATGTCTAAACAATTTTTATCAAACTTTACCATTGTTATTTTGATTGGGAGATTTGTACTTTCTTTTTGCCCCTTTTTGTGTTGTTTGGATTTTTAAAATAATGGATATGGTAAAGATTACTAGTGCACATGTTTCCTTGAAGAGAGTTCATGTGACGTGCTCTAGCCAATGAGGTATGAATGAACATGAGATGCGATTTTGTTTTGACGCTTTTTTTATTGTTGTTCAAGTACCGTTGTCTGCATTTCCTGCCACCACTTTCCCCCGTCCCACCCACCCGCACCTCCCACCCTCCATCCTACCCCTTTTTGGCATTGTCCATGAGTCCTTTATAGATGTTCCTTGACGTCCCTTCCCCTTCTTTCCCTCATTACCCCCTCCCTCCCCCCCCTCCCCTTTGGTTACTGTCAATTTGTTCTTTATTTCAATGTCTCTGGTTATATTTTGCTTTCTTGTTTGTTTTGTTGATTAGGTTCCACTTATAGGTGAGATCATATGGTACTTGTCTTTCACCACCTGGCTTATTTCACTTAGCATAATGCTCTCCAGTTCCATCCATGCTGTTGCAAAGGGTAGGAGCTCCTTCTTTCTTTCTGCTGCCAAGTATTCCATTGTGTAAATGTACCATAGTTTCTTGATCCACTCATTTACTGATGGGCACTAAAGTTGCTTCCAGCCCTTGGCTATTGTAAATTGTGCTGCTATGAACATTTGGATGCACAGGCTCTTTTGAATTGGTGTTTTAGGATTCTTACAGTATAATCCAAGCAGTGGGATTGCCAGGTCAAAAGGCAGATCCATTTTTAGTTTTTTGAGGAAATTCCGTACTGTTTTCCACAGGGGCTGCACCAGTCTGCATTCCCACCAACAGTGCACTAGGGTTCCATCCTCATCAGCATTTGTCATTTGTTGATTTGGTTATGATGGCCATTCTGACCAGTGAGAAGTGATATCTCATTATGGTTTTAATCTGCATCTCTCTGATGGCTAGTGATGCTGAGCATCTTTTCATGTATCTCTGGACCCTCTGTATGTCCTCCTTGGAGAAGTGTCTGTTCAGGTCCTTTGCCCATTTTTTAATTGGATTGTTCATCTTCCTGGAGTGGAGTCATGTGAGTTCTTTATATATTTTGGAGACCTGAGGTTCTATTCTTGATCTCTTCCCCTCTTGTGGAAAAACCTGGAGCTTTATTTTGAGATGGTAGCCTCACAAGTTGGCAGCTCCTCCCCCAGCCTCGCTAACTTAGTGCCAAGTAGATGGAGCAGAACTGCCATTAAACCATTTTGGACAAGTAATGTGAGCAAGATAGAAACCTTTGTGATTTTAAGCCTCTGAGATTATGGTGCTATTTGTTAATTTGCTACCAAGCAAATTACATTGTTCACAGTGTAATTTGGTCTATGTTGATGAATATAATGTGCAAGTGTCATCTACAGTACTGCATTATTCTTCATAAAATTCAAATGTAGCATGGTTTTTTAGTAAGAAAACAATGTTTATGTTAATGTTATATATTCATCTATTTTTCAAATGGGTTTGAAGCAATTTACAATATTAAAACATATAAATCTGGACCTTGTGAGCTTGTTTGGAAGTTCTAGCAGGGGAGCGCAGCTACTCATATACCCTTAACTGAAGATGGTTCCTCTCCTCTAGTTGGGAAGGTCGTCCTCTTTGACCAAGCACGCAGCTTCAGGAGGAGCACACATGGATCTGTGAGCACACATGGATCTGTGAGGGAGGAGGGGTCACCCGCCCAGCCAGCCAGATCAGCCGAATCAACCCTGGTGATCAGTGAGGTGACATGTTGCAGCCAGATCGCCCTCACACCCTAAAACATATAAATTGGACAAAAATGTTAAAGATAATAAATTCTTAAAAAGGTAAACTTGATTTAAAATAAGGTAGAATATAACAGACAATTGGAATGAGTTAATTTTTGCCATTAAGGACAAATTTTAGCTGTAATTCTTGGGCAGACAATTAAAAACAAGGGAAACATTTAGGCATTTAGAGTATGTAGTTCAGAGCAACTTACAGGTATTGAATAGCAGGTAAAATATATGCAAGCATCTTGTGTGGCAAAATGGATAGTGTCTTACCTGTGACTTTAAATAAATATAAAAACGAGACTTCCAGACAGGATGGAGACACAGTTAGATACATTTTCCCTCTTTGCACAACCAAAAGAAGGACAACAACAAATTTAAAGACAAAAAACAAAAAAAACTGCCAGAAAATCGAACTGTATGGAAGTCTGACAACCAAAGAGCTAACGAAGAAACATTCATCCAGACTGGTAGGAGGGATGGAGATGGGCAGCTGGGGCAGAGAGGACGATTGGCAAAGCTGCCACTAGAGGACTGGGTGGGTGAGTCAGCAGTTTGGCAGACCAGGCATTTCCATGTTCATATTCAGATAAACTGGGAGGAACAACTGGGGAGCAAGACAGACAGCACAACTCAAGGTTCCAGTGCAGGAAACTAAAGCCTCAAGACCTCTGGTTGTAAAATACCTGTGGGGGTTATGGCAGTGGGAGAAATTCCCAGCCTCACAGGAAAGTTTGTTGAGAGACCCACAGGGTCCTAGAATGTACACAAACCCACCCACCCTGGAATCAGCACCGAAAGGGCCCAATTTGCTTGTGGGTAGCAGGGAAAGTGGCTGAAAGCAGGGCAAGAGCCAAGCAAATGACATTGTTCCCCCTCTGACTCCTCCCTCACTTACAGCAACACAGCCCAGTGATGTGGGTTGCCCCATCCTGCTGAATACCTAAGACTCTGCCCCTCACAACATAATAGGTGCACTGAGACAAAGAAATTTGGCCCAAGTGAAAGAACAGATCAAAACTCCAGAAACAGAACTAAGGGATGAGGAGATCACCAGGCTATCAGGTGCAGAGTTCAAAACATGGGTAATCAGGATGCTCACAGAAATGGTTAATATGGTCGCAAAATAGAGGAAGAAGTGAAGGCTATGCAAAGTGAAATAAAGCAAAAATATACAGGGAACCAACAGTGAAGGGAAGGAAATCGGGACTCCAATCAACAATTTGGAATAGAAGGAAGAAATAAATATTCACCTGGAACACAATGAAGAAACAAAAATTTAAAGAAAGGAGGAGAGGCTTAGGAAATTCCTGGACAACTTTAAATGTTCCGAATCATAACAGTGTCAGATGGAGAAGAGGAAGAGCAAGGAGTTGAAAACTTATTTGGAAAAGTAATGAAAGAGAACTTCCCCAATCTGGCAAAGATAATAGTCTTCCAGGAAGTCCAGGAAGCTCAGAGAGTCCCAAAGAAGTTGGACCCAAGGAAGCACACAGTAAGGCACATCATAATCACATTACCCAATATTAAAGACAAGGAGAGAATCTTAAAAGCAGCAAAGAAAAGGAGACAGTTACCTACAAAGGAGTTCCCATAAGACTATCAGCTGACTTCTCAAAAGAAACCTTGCAGGCAAGAAGGGGCTGGAAAGAAGTATTCAAAGTTATGAAAGTCAAGGACCTACACCCAAGATTACTCTACCCAGCAAAGCTATCATTTAGAATGGAAGGGCACATAAAGTGCTTCCCAGAAAAGGTCAAGTTAAAGAGTTCATCATCACCAAGCCCTTATTATATGTAATGTTAAAGGCACTTATCTAAGAAAAAGAAGAAGATCAAAACTATGAACAGTAAAATGACAACAAACTCACAACTATCAACAACTCAACCTAAAAAAACCCCACAAAAACAAAAAAACTAAGCAAACAACTATAACAGGAACAGAATCGCAGAAATGGAGATCACATGGAGGGTTATCAGTGAAGGAGGGAGAATGGGGTAAAAGTTACAGGAAATAAGAAGCATAACTGGTAGGTAGAAAATAGACGGGGGTAGTTAAGAATAGTATAGGAAATGGAGAAGCCAAAGAACTTATATGTACGACCCATGGACTGAATGAAGGGAGAGGGGAATGCTGGTGGGAGGGGTGGTGCAGGGGGGAGGCTGATAAAGGGGGGGGAAATAGGATAACTGTAATAGCATAATCAAAAAGCTACACTTTTAAAAAATGATGGACATTTAAAATGTATTTGGAACAATCCATTCTTTGGATTTTTCCAGAGTTTGGATGTCAAATGGCCTTTTTTGTTTATTTTTCTTTTTTAAAACTTTTTTTTATTTTTATTTTTTATTGTTGTTCAAGTACAGTTGTCTCCCATTTCCCCCCTACTGGCCTCCCCCATCTCACCGTCTCCTATCTCCCACCCTCAATCCTACCCCCTTTGGTTTATCGATAGGTCCTTTGTACAAGTTCCTTGATGACCCTTCAGCTGAAGGGTCTAATGGCCTCTTTGAACACAATGTCAACATCAATTGAGAATAATTCAAAGCAATTCGTGAAGATAAATTTTGAGTAGCATTATTTTTGGAGGAGGAAAAGGGCATATTTTTCCAATAAGAAATACCAGGCAATATTTGGACAGAAAGAGGACACTGTATGCAAAAGAATAGAGGACAGTAGTTAAAAGGTCTGGGGTTAGGGACAAAGGAGAATTGAAGCTCAAGATAAATAGAGAGACTTGACTTAATCTGGCTGTTTCAAAAAATTCTAATTTTTAGACTCCAATGTATTATATTCTGTACACTTAAAGAGTCTACAGGTGTAATCTCCAAATTACTTGGAGATTTATAGGAATTATGAGACACGTCATCGAGAGTCCACAAAACTAGAAATGAGTGAGAGTCAACAATTTAATAAATATTTTTGAAAATGTTATGTTATGTTATGTTATGGTTACAGTGATGAATAAGACACAGTTTCTGCCCTCAAGGAGTTCAGAGCCCGGGAGGGAGAAGGAAGAAAGGGGAGGGCCTGTGTAGCAGAGGTACCCTCCAGGTGGACCTTCAGTGAGCTGTATGATGCTGCGTACTTTAGATGGTAAAGAGGAAAAGCTAACTTTCATTGACCACAGACAGCAGATATGATCGATCTGTAAGAAACCCAGAGAGCCTAGAGATGTTTAGAATTTTACCCCAAAATAAAAGTCATCTATTCTCAACTTTCCAAAAGAGAAAACATATTTGGAAAAGAACGAGTTAATATTTTTGATACCAAGCCCTCAGAAAAAGATCTGAAAAAAGATTATTAAATTATGTCCAATAAACAATTAGGAAAGAGTCAGCATTGATTCATCTTAAACTAATTTCATTCACTTTTCTGATAGGGTTATAAAAATTCATCGATCAAGTGAATTCATTTTATTTGATAAAGTCTTCTAAAATATCCTCTGGGATATAAAGAGGAATTGAAGGTCTATGAAAGTATTTGGATTAAAGACAATTTGAAAATACTCGTAACTGTTAACTAACAGAGTAGAGAGTAGCGGCATCTTCAGGGGATGTTGCTCTGCCCTACTTGGTGTCTTACACGTCACTGGGTGAGGATATACAAGGTATTTTCATTCGCAGATAGCACAACATTGAGTGAAAAATCAAGATCTGGAATTATCTCAACAGATTGTAATGTTGGGGTAAAAATCTAATCAAAAGAAGTCATCAAATAAATGTGCGTATGTTTTCCATAGAAATTGCATAGCCTGGGTAAAAGGCTGGAGGAAATACGGTAGAACACTTCATGTGCTAGTTACTGCTGGCGACATGCAGACTCCAGTGTTTTCTGCTGTGGTTGTGATTCTGTTGAAAGAATGTATTCCATTCAGAGTGTGAAAGGGCCACATTTAAAAAAGAGTTTGATAAACAGTTGCATAAGACACAGTTGAAGAAACTAGAGATATTTAGTCTTAGGGAGCATGTCAGTTTATTTCAAGGATATAGATAAGACTGACATAATCAAATACGTCTTTTAAAAGCAGTAATCTGTCTGCAAGGTGGAGAACAATTGAAGGAAACAAGAGTAAAGACGGGAAGACCAGTGAGAGATTGTAGTAATCCAGGTGAGAGGTAAAGGAATAGGAACAGGATGGATTTTACATCCATTTGTGGGACAGAGATTGAGGGGTGTAACGCAGTTGCTTTGGGAAAATACTAGGTGCAAGATGTTGGTAAGGCAAGATGTTAAGGCATTTTAGTGACAATTATCAGTCGAGCTCCTAGACATTCTTATCTGGTGTACAGAAAAATTGTATTAGGAAATAAGGATACAGGAGGCATCTGAGTAGAGTGAGTAGCAACAGTGACGGACATCTATATGACCTTTTCAGATCATGGACCACTTCAACACTAAGTAACTCAATTGCTATTTCATACAAATTTTTGCAGCAAAACAAGTATCATTATGGCATTACAAAGATGTGAAAACCAAAATTACTTTGCATAAATTTGCTTATGATTTCAACACTAGTATGTGATGGAAGCAGACTTAAAATTATAGCTGGCATACAATATTCTATTAATTTCGGGTGTGCAGCATAGTGATTCAACATTTATATACCTTACAAAGAGATCACTGTGATAAGTCTAGTAACCATCAATCGCCATGCATGGTTATTATGATATAATTGACTATGTTCCTTTGGCTGTACACTGCATACCCGTGGCTTATTTTACACCTGAAAATTTGTTCTGCTCAATCCTCTTGTCCTTTTGGGTCCATCCTCCCTCCCCTCTGGCAATCATCAGTTTGTTCCCTGTATCTGTCGGTTTGTTTTTCTTTTCTTTTATTCATTTGTTTTGTGTTTTAGATTACACATATAAGTAAAATCATAGAGTATTCGTCTTTCTCTGTCTTATTTCGGTTAGCATAATACTCTCCAGTTTCACCCATGTTGTCCCAAATGACAAGATTTTATTTTTCATGTCTGAATAGTATTACAATGTATATATATGATTGGATGAAGAAAATGTGGTTATATATGCCATGTTTTCAGAGGATAGATAGATAGATAAATGACAGGTAGATGATCGATAATAGATAAATGGTATACCACGTGTCCTTTATCCAGTTGTCTACTGATGAACACTTAGGTTGCTTTTATATCTCGGCTATTGTAAACAGTGAAAATCGAAACCACAGTGAGGTATCTGCTCACACTTGTCAGAATGGCTGTGATCAGCCATACAACAAAGAACAAGTGTTGGTGAGGATGCGAAGGAGACCAAAGCCTCATGCTCTGTTGGACTATAAAGCAGGACAGCCACTATGGAAAATAATATGGAGATTCCTCAAAAAGTTAAGTAGAACTAGCATATAACCCAGCAATTCCGCTTCTGGGTATTTATCCGGAGAAACCAAAAACACTAATTCAAAAAGATGTATGCACCTCCAAGGTCATTGCAGACTCTACGGCTTTTAGTGTGTGATTTCTAACTACACTAGAGTGCATAACTGATGAGAATGAGAGCAGTAGAAGGAAGAGTTCCACAGGGGAAAGAAACACGGTGACCGTAGCTTGCGACATTTCTAATTTAGGGACTGGAGAGGAAAGGGTCCGGTAAAGGAAAAGGAGACAGGGAAAGTACCAGCAGTGTTTGGCTCTGGAAACCAGGGAGTCGTGGGGGAGTGGAGAGCTTCCAGAATGAGAGAATAGCTAGCGTTGCTAGGTGTTACCGGGAGAATCTGTATGCCCAGTGCTGAGAACACATCACTTTCTTTACGGCACGTTTGCCTTTTCCTCATCATTTACTCTCATTTTACACGTTTTGTCTTCAGCTCCTAAACTAGATTATAAATTCCTTGCGAGGGAGGCCCATGTCTTATTTTCACTCTAGTCTCTGCACCGCCCGACACAGAGCTGTATGTACAGACTGATATGAAATGTGAAAGTTCTCTGCATGGGGATGATTAATCATCACTAGAATTTTTCCAAAGTCACAGTCTCTAGTGCCAAGAGCGCATTTGTTTAAAATGTGCACTTAAATTTGAATGAATCTGCCTAAATGGTGCCATCTGTTCTTAGGCAGTTTCAGAAATGTTTTGATACAATTTTACCTTTAAAAGGACAAACGCAGGGGCATGGCTATGAGACATAAAGACACCCTTAAATAAACACAGAGCAGACACCCGCACATTCAATCACACTTAAACAGCTACACTTAAAGAATGTTTTCTGAGGTTAAAGAAAATTTTAGCTAAGAGGACACCAGCTACTACTTCATGCAGAAAATATTTATGAGAAGTTACAAAATTGTAGGCATGGACTCCTACAGCATATTATGGCATTTTAATTACAGACTCCAGAAATATAATTTAATTGATGTAAATCTCACATTCCTTTGAAATGGGTACACTTTTCCAATATTCACTAATGACCTACAGTTTGCTGTGATTTCAGGATATCGGGTTAGAAGCTGAAGACAGCTGTTGGGGACTGTCTCTACGGTTTTCGTTTATGGCGATTGTCAACTTGACTTTTATTACAGTACTGTAGGATTTATTGTTGTGTGAACGTAACAGTGAAATGAAACCCATGTTTAAGTTCTGCAAATAACTTACAGTCACGTCCAAAACACCTCAACTTGGGTTCTAAATTTGAGTTTGCGGTTTTACATGCACAGTTATTTTCTGATCCACTTTAGCATGCAAAATCACACACTGGCGAGGTGGGGTATAGTTATTGCGGCAACAAGTAATGGATCACATTGTCAGCCTATTTAACTCACTAGCTGCATCGTCATCACCTAAACTATGCCAGTATTTTGACATCTGTGTACTTTGCCCATTGGTGTAAGTCAGCGATGGTGAATGTCAATACTTTATAGAATTTCTGGTGGAAATAGCATCCAAGTATGTTAACCTATCTGCATACGTGTGCGTCCATGTGGAGAGACTCTGGTTAAGTTCCATTTCACAGAAGGGGAGCTCTGAATACATTTAGTCACGTGAATATTCATTTGAAATATTTCACGTAATTTTTATTTTTAGATGGTTTTGGATATCAGAATGTACTTCCTATAATTTTTAAATGAAAGAAATAGGAAGTTGAAGTCTCCTGGTTGGCTTTTCACTTCCATTCCTCAAAGAGGCAACCGCTGTCGTTAACTTGCCCTATACTTCCAGGCCATATTTTTATTATTTTAACGGCCTAAGTTATAGCAGCGTGAATAAATATTTTTGGATCACATATTACATTTTTAACTATATAAGTTCTATCATAGTGTTTATATTATTTTGTAGCTTGTTGTTTTTCCTCAGCCTCCTATTTTAGAAATCAGTCTAGGTTAATCTGCCCAAAAGTTGCTTCATTTTAATGCCTCTATAGTTTGATTTATCCCAGTTTATTCATCTTTTCCACAAGAGATGTCCATTTAGGTTGTAAACCTGACACCAATTTCTTGCTATCCCAAACAATGTTTCAGTGAGCGATCTCTCTCTCTCCCTCTCTCTCTCTCTTTGACTACCTCTCCCCCTTCTCCTCCCTCTCTCTCTCTCCCCCGTGGTGTACCTGCCCCAGATTTCTCTCTAGGAAATATACCTAGTAATCTATTGCTGGGTTGTGTGTTATAGGCATTTGCAGTTTTTATCACATTATCCAATTGCTTTCAGGAAAAGGTTTTTAATTTATATCCCCACCTGCAGCATATAAAAGTTCCCATTTCTTTATATTCTTGCAAACACTTCTGTTAAACTTTATTTTTAAACTTTTTTGCCGGTACAATGGATATGAATACAAGAGTTTATTGTTATGGCTGTAATTATTTTGGCCTCATCATTTGTGAGTTTAAACATTTTTTTCCTAAGTACTTATTGACCATTTTCAGTTTTATTCTTTATTGGTTGCCTGTTCATATCCTTAGCTCATTTTCTTCTGAGCTATTTGTCTTTTTCTTATTGATTTGTGAGTGTTCTTTATTTTAAATACTAATCTTTTGTCGGCTATATGTATCGTAAATATCTTCTCTCAATCTTTAAACTTGGTGGTAGATTTTTATCATACAGAAGTTCTTTAATTTTGGATTGCTAGGTCAAATATTCTAAATCAATTTATTTTTGTATTTTATGTCTTATCACAAAACATCCATTACTACTTTGGGTTGATTACAGTTTGCTAGCATGTCTTCTAATATTAATGTTAAAGTTGTATTATTTTGTCCGTAAGTCTTTAATACGTTCTTGAATTTATTTGTATGGATAGTGTGAGGAAGCGATCTAAATTTATACTTTTCAAGATGGGTGGCCAGTTATCCCAGCACCATTTATTGACTAGCCATCCTTTCTCCACTGTGCTGTGATGTCACCTGTATCCTACAGAATTCCTAAATGACCTCCTTACCTGTTCCTGCACCAGTGCCACTCTGTTTTAGCTGTGATGACATCGTGATACACCTTGATATGTAGTAGGCAAGTCCCCTTCCCTGATTCTTCTTTCATATAATTGGTTGTTTTTATTTCTCAATATTTGCTCTTCCATCTGATTTCTAGAATCAATTTTTTCTTCTGTTCCAGAAACAAAACTTGTGGTGCTTTTATTTCAACTGCATTGAATATGTAGGTTAATATAGAGACATTAACATGTATATTAATTTTATTTCTCACCCATGCAATAGTATTTTAATACCTAGCACGCTATTTATTTATTTTCTTTTTGTATCTTTAATATAATTTTGTCTTTTTCCTTACATATTACACATTTTGATAGGCTCAATCCCTTATTATCTCATCTTTGCTGCCATTATGGTAATATTTCCTGATTAACTGTTGCTGGATTGTTAGAACATGATTGATTTTGTATTTTCATCCTGCATTTTCTATGTATACCGCCATATTTTCTGCTTGTAATGACACTTAATCTCTTATTTCCCTACCACTCTGCTTTGTAGTTACTTGTTACTTTGGTGGGGACCGCTGGTTCAGTGTCAGGTAGTAGCAATGACGCTGGGCATCCTTGTCTATGGGTGTGATTACAACTGTGTAATGAATTCTCTCAGTGTGTCTATTCTCACTGCTTTCCCATGATAGCCAGATTAAGCATTTCAACATGGCAAGCCAAGGTTCAAGTACGGACTGTGGCCAAGTAATTAAATAAAATTATCATACTGGTAAGAGGATCCAAGCTTTACCTCGTTCAAAGTCTTTTCTTATTTTCTAAATTAACCCATCCACATCTGTTACCAAGCATTCAAGAGGTAATATAGGAGAACCAAGATGGCGGCGTAGGTAGACACACTGCGCCTCCTCGCACAACCAGAACTGACAGAAAATCCAACGGCAAGGGGGTCCGACACCAAGGAAATAAAAAATAAACATTCATCTAGACTGGTAGGAGGGGCGGAGACGGGCACCGGGGTGGAGAGGACTCACGTGGCCATAGAGGGACTGAGACTGGCGGAGTGTGGGACGAACGGGGCAGGCAGTCCGAGCACTAGCAGACCCTGTAACCCTACTTTTGTGCAGATAAACCGAGAGGGCCGGACTCAGAGTGGCGGAGAGCGGAGCAGGCAGAGCAGTGGGTAGCACCCCGGGGCCCCACATTCGCACACAGATAAACTGGGCGAACGGCGGGGAGCGAAGCAGACTGTGCAACCCAGGGCTCCAGCGCCAGGAAATAAAGCCTCAAACCTCTGATTGAAAGCCCCCATGGGGGTTGGGGCAGCAGCAGGAGAGACTCCCAGCCTCGCGGGAGAGGTCGTTGGAGAGACCCACAGGGGCCTAGAGTGTGCACAAGCCCACCCACTGGGGAACCAGCACCAGAGGGGCCCAGTTTGATTGTGAGTAGCGGAGTGAAAGACTGAAATCCGGAGGAGAGTGAGGCGGGCGCCATTGCTCCCTCTCGGCCCCTCCCCCACGTACAACGTCACAGCACAGCGACCAGCGTTACCCCGCCCCGGGAACACCTAAGGCTCCGCCCCTTAAAGTAACAGAAGCGCCAAGACAAAAAAAAAAAAAAAAAGGCCCAAATGACAGAACACTTCAAAGCTCCAGAAAAAATACAACTAAGTGACGAAGAGATAGCCAACCTATCGGATGCACAGTTCAAAGCACTGGTTATCAATATGCTCACAGAATTGGTTGAATCTGTTCGAAAAGTAGATGAAAAAATGAAGCCTATGCAAATAGAAACAAAGGAAAATGTACAGGGAACCAATAGTGAAGCGAAGGAAACTGGGACTCAAATCAACGGTATGGACCAGAAGGAAGAAACAAACATCCAACCAGAAAAGAATGAAGAAACAAGAACTCGGAAAAATGAGGAGAGGCTTAGGAACCTCCAGGACATCTCGAAACGTTCCAACATCCGAATTATAGGGGTGCCAGAAGGAGAAGAGGAAGAACAAAAAATCGAAAACTTATTTGAACAAATAATGAAGGAGAACTTCCCTAATATGGCAAAGGAAATAGACTTCCAGGAAGTCCAGGAAGCTCAGAGAGTCCCAAAGAAGCTGGACCCAAGGAGGAACACGCCAAGGCACATCATAATTACATTACCCAAGATTAAACGCAAGGACCTACATCCAAGATTACTGTATCCAGCAAAGCTATCATTTAGAATGGAAGGGAAGATAAAGTGCTTCTCAGATAAGGTCAAGTTAAAGAAGTTCATCATCACCAAGCCCTTATTATATGAAATGTTAAAGGGACTTACCTAAGAAAAAGAAGATCAAAAATAGGAACAGTAAAAATGACAGCAAACTCACAGTTATTAACGACCACACCTAAAACAAAAACAAGAGCAAACTAGGCAAACAACTAGAACAGGAACAGAACCATAGAGATGTAGATCACATGGAGGGGTGTCAATAGGAGAGTGGGAGAGGGAGAGGGGGGGAAAGGTACAGAGAATAAGTAGCATAGATGGTAGGTGGAAAATAGACAGGGGGAGGGTAAGAATAGTGTAGGAAATGTAGAAGCCAAAGAACTTACAAGTATGACCCATGGACATGAACTATAGGGGGGGAATGTGGGAGGGAGGGGGTGGGCAGGATGGAGTGGAGTAGGGGGAGAAATGGGACAACTGTAATAGCATAATCAATAAATATATTTTAAAAATTAAAAAAAAAAAGAGGTAATATAGTAAAATAATTCATGGAAAGGATCTCCGCTAAGTATTCTGGGTTTTGTTGTCATTGTTGTTGTTTCTCCATGGACAGGGTTGGCTTCATGGGAAATGTCTTATCAGAAATATAAATTTTTATCTGCTGATATTTTTCAAACTATCTCTTTTGTAGACTCCCATGAACCAAGCGTCAACTCGTTCCCATTGCATTTTCACTATTCATTTATCAAGCAAAGAACCGGGATCTGCGACTGTCCGACAGGCCAAACTTCACTTGGTGGACCTGGCTGGTTCCGAGCGAGTTGCAAAAACTGGGGTAGGGGGCCAGCTTCTCACAGAGGCCAAGTATATCAACTTGTCACTGCATTACTTAGAACAGGTAAAATGGGCACAGTGGGATGTAACGATACCTACCGTGTGTTGACCTTGTATTTTGTATCTTGCATTCTCTTAGCATTTTTGTTCTGTTTTGCTTCTTTTCTTCTTTCATTGTGGTAAAATAACATAAACTTTACCATTTTAATAATTTTAAATGTACAATTCAGTGGCATTAAGTACATTGACAATGCTGTGTAATCATCACCATTTATTTCCAGAACTTTTTTCTTTTTAATCATTTTTTATTAATGTTTGAATACAGTTGTCTCCATTTTCCCATCACCACTTCCCCTCCCACCCTCAATCCTACCCCCTTTGGCTATTTCCAGAACTTTTTCATCATCCCAAATGGAAACTCCGTCTCCGTGAAACAGTGCCTCCCGATTTCTTTGCCCTCCTGTCCCCTGGTAACTTTTATTCTACTTTCTGCCTCTGTGAATTAGTCATTTCTAGATATTCATGTGAGGGAAATCATGTATGTAATAGTTGTCATTTTGTTTTTGATTTATTTCACTTAGCATCAAGGTTTATCCGTCTTGTAGTGTGCATCTGAATTTTATTCTATGTTACAGCTGAACACCATTCCACTGTGCGTCCATACCACATTTTGTTTATGCATTCATCTATCAGTAGACACTTGGGGTGTTTCCACCTTTTGATTAATGCTGCTATGCACATTGGTGTAGCTGCTAGCATTTTGTATGTGCCATTTTATTTAAACCTCACAACAGTCCTACACTGTAGGTGTGGGTTATTATCCCCATCTGATAGATTTGAAAACTCAGGTCTTCCCAAAGCCTCCCAAGTTACACGGTTAGTGGTGAGATGGGCACTTGGACCTAGAATTGCTTGGCTCCAAAGCCTGTGCTTTATTTCACTATGCTTCATCGTTGTAGTAAAATTAGTAGTGGGTGTGAATGTAGGTTTAAATGGCCTCCCACGGCCTATTTCTTCATGCTCTTAGGTTAGCTGCGGGAACAAAATTTAGAGATGAGCATTATCTTGTCCTTTTCTGGTGACTTCACCTAGGTGGTAATTTTGACTCTGCAAGGGTTCCCTTTGCCTTAACTCCCCTCCAGGCTCCTGCCCGAGCTTGCTCCAGTCCACCCCAGTGTGTGCCGTCTTTTTAATTCATGAATTTGACGTTGAGGGCAGAGAAAGCTTGTCTGAATTTAGCCAAATAGATCTTCCTGAAGAAAGTTCTCATTTCTAAAATGAGTGAACTGAGTGAAATGGTCTCTCAAATTCCTTTCAGCTCAAGTCTCAAGTGCTGAGACTTGAATATTAAAGATAGAAATACTTCCAAATTCTAAAAAGAAGAGAACCAGGATCAAAAACTGGAGTGGAGAAATACGGAGGATGTTGGCAAGGCAGAGGACCTGTTAATGAATGTTGGAGGCTAAACGATTTGAGAAAAATAAAAACACCTTTTTTTTTTTAACTGCCTAATAACCTTTTTGAGACTGATGTTGTTTTGGTGTTAAATCCTTTGTAATGGTCAAGTTGGCTGGAAAAGCAGATGAGAGAAAAGATAAGGGAGCTTTGTCTGAACAAGGTGTACATAGTCAGACTGTGACCCAATGAATCCCAGTAATGCAGTGCCCAGAGATGAAGGTCTGCATGGCATTCAAATCATTTTAGTGACTCTTACAAGAGTCAGAATTCCTGAGCTCTTTCTTCCTCAAGTAATTCACACTACTTATACTTAACAGAGCTTTTTACTCAATAGGACATTTACAAAACAGTGATGTGAAAACATAATGGACTGGCTGTATTCAAAGTGCTTTATTTCAAAGAAATGTACCTACTTGTTTCAGATGGTAGCACTGTCTATTTTAATTCCTATTGTGTCCATCTGTTCATACAAAATAACATTCATCAGTTGAATCAGAATTTCCATCCATTATAATCACTCAAGAGAAATGTGCTGCCCCTAACCCTTTCTTTTCCTTTATTTTACATGATCTTTGCAAGCTGCTACTTGTCATTAAAACTCTTTCTCTCCCCACATATCTTCTCTACAAAATCCTCATAACATCAGCCTTGTGGGGGAAGTGGCATTTGATTTTCTATATCACTAACTCATTCATTTAACAAATACGTGTAAGGAGCAATAACATGCTGCTCTCCGTGCTTGCCCTAGAGCACAGCGGTGAGCCAAACAGATGCAGTCCTCGCCCCACACATCTCCTGGTCCAGTGGAGGGACACTGAATAGGTAAAGTGAAGTACGCACCTGTAATCCAGGGAGAGCTGTGCAGAGGAAGCACAAGGAGTAAGGGGGTCTTGGGGGACTTAGACTGAGGAGGGGTGGGCACGGAGGTCTTCACAGGGCTGACAGTAGGCAGACACCTGGAGAATGAGTAGGAGTGAGCCAGGCAAGGACGGGGTTACAGCATGTCAGGCAGTAGGAACTGGGAGCCTGCCAGCCCTTAGCTCCAATCCAGGGGGATGGATTCACCCAGGGTCCACTGATATTTATATATCATTGACCTTTGGGTCTCCGACTCTAATTTATCTATTTCATATTCACCCGCTGCATCACTCCAGTTGTTGACTGTTTACATTGACATACAAGAGTTTTCACAGAGGGCATAGCACAAGATAACGGAGGGAGGAGGGGAGATTAGCAGGAGAGGAAAGAAGAGCATAAATATAGAAAACTGTGGTATGTGGACATGGACATGTGGGGCTGAGTAAACCAAAGAGCAGCTGCCAAGGGGAAAGTAGGTGGATAGTAGAGAAATTTTATTTATTTCACACCAAAAGAGATAAGAGAGAGACAACCAAAGAGTCCATAGGAATGAGAATAATAAAAGAGTAGGCAGATACTGTTAATGAAATAACAATTTGAAGACTTTCACAATCAAATTTTCTTTGTATGCCTAATGAGACTGGAAGTGTAACACAAATTAATTTAATTATCTTCATTCAAAAAAAAAAAAAAAAAAGAGCCTTAGGCTTTTGAGGGAGTTCTGGCCAAGATGGAGGCACAGGTAGAAACCCTTCGCTTCCTCGCACAACCAAAAGGAGGATGACAACCAATCTAAAATCAATAAAGAACCAGAAGGGCCAGAAAATCGAACAGCATGGAACTCCGACAACCAAGGAATTAAAGAAACAGTCGACCAGGACAACCACACCAGTAGAGTGATGGATGCAGAGAAACCGCAGCGAGGAAGCAGACTACGTGGGCAGGGCTGACCGAACAGGAAACTGAGACTCAGAGCTGACTGAGGACTATGGTGGGGTTGCCACGGTGGGAGAAACTCCCAGTCTCACACCGGGGTTCATTGAAAGTGGGTGAGAGCTGAGCAGGCAAGCTGCACTGTTCCCTCTCCGGCCCCTCCCCAACAGGCAGCAACATAGCGCAGCAAAGAGGGTTGCCCTGCCTTGGTGAATACCTAAGCCTCCCCCACTTACAACTTAACAGGTACACCGAGACCAAAAAATAGGGTCCAAATGAAAGAACAGAGCAAAACTTCAGAAAGAGAGCTAAGCGTTGAGGAGATTGCCAACCTATCTGATGGAGAATTTAAAGCCCTGGTAATCAAAATGCACACAGAACTGATTGAGCTTGGTCGAAAAACGAAAGAAGAAATGAAAGATACCCAAAATGAAATAAAGCAAAATATTCAGGGAACCAACAGTGACAAGACGGACACCAGGACTCACATCAATGATTTGGAACCAAAGGAAGAAATAAACAACCAACCAGAACAGAATGAAGAAACAACAATTCAAAAAAGTGAAGAGAGACTTAGGAGCCTCTGGGACAACTTGAAATGTCCCAATATCCAAATCACAGGGTGCCAGAAGAAGAAGAATAGCAAGAAATTGAAAACTTATTTAAACAAATAATGAAGGAGAACTTCCCCAATCTGGCAAAGAAAATAGACTTCCAGGAAGTCCAGGAAGCTCAGAGAGTCCCAAAGAAGTTGGACCCAAGGAGGAACACACCAAGGCACATCATAATTACATTACCCAAGGTTAGACATAAGGAGAGAATCTTAAAAGCAGCAAGAGAAAAGGTGACAGTTACCTACAAAGGAGTTCCCATAAGACTATCAGCTGATTTCCCAAAGAAACCTTGCAGGCAAGAAGGGGCTGGAAAGAAGTATTCACAGTCATGAAAGTCAAGGACCTACATCCAAGATTACTCTACCCAGCAAAGCTGTCATTTAGAATGGATGGGCAGATAAAGTGCTTCTCAGAATAGGTCAGGTTACAGGAGTTCATCATCACCAAACCTTTATTATATGAAATGTTAAAGAGACTTATCTAAGAAAAAGAAGATCAAAACTATGAAGAGTAAAATGACAACAGATGAAGCTAAAAAAAGAGAAAAACAACGAAAACAAAAACTAAGCAAGCAACTAGAACAGGAACAGAATCACAGAAATGGAGATCACATGGAGGGTTTTCAGTGGGGATGGGGAAGGGAGGAATAGGGGGAAAAAGGTACAGGGAAGAAGCATAATTGGTAGTTATAAAATAGACAGGGAGAGGTCAAAAACAGTATAGGAAACAGAGAACTCAAAGAACTTATATACACAACCCATGGACATGAACTACGGTGGGAGCAATGCTAGACAGTTGGGGGATGCAGGGCAGAGGGGGGACAAAAGGGGGAAAACTGGGAAAACTATAATAGCATAATCAATAAAATATACTTTAAAAAATTATCTTCATTCATTTGACAAATTGTGATTGAGCAGCCACTGGGTGCTACGAGCTGTGAGGCAATGGGGATAAATGTGTAACTGAGAAATAGTCTGTGCTGTCATTATCTCGTGAAAGAACGAATCATAAAAGCAAATTCTCACTACATAGTAAGATAAATGCCATAATAGAAGTTCATGTGTCAGTAATTAATTACGTTCTCTCTGTCTCAGCTTCACCATGTGAGATGGAGGCGGATCAGGCAATGGACATTTTGGCAGCCTTTGTTATATTAAGTAGCTCACGCTGGTTATAGAAATTCTATGCAGAATTGTAACTGCCCTTCTGGCCATCGTTGCGAGACCTTCCACCTGCTTGCAGGGCACAGGCTTTCTGAGATGAATGCACCTTACTGTGCTCTTAAGTAAATAACATTCTGTTTGCCAGGGTATTGTTGGTTTTGGAGTTCTCTTTGTGTGCACAGTACTTCTTTTTCCAAAAAGTCTCACAAACATCTTAAGCCACAATAACAGGGTACACCTCAGTCCGGAAATCAAGTCCATGCAGGGAAAAGGGGCCATGCGTCCTTATTCTAACCATGAGCTTCCCGAGAGCTCCTGGTGTGACCACGGTCTCCAGCGGCCCAAACATGCAGCGAGAAACCGCTGTGAACAGGGCGTGTTTTCTGTCTGCCTCTACAGAAATCCGAGTCGGGGTCACTTCAGCCAGCCATCCAGCATGAGCGGGTCTTCCAGGGTTTCAGTTTCCACTTGGTTTCCACTGAATGTTTTGTGCTCAAAATTAAAAATGATGGTGCTAATACTCGCTGCGACTGCTCCAAATCTTCTCAGTTTTCAGAGAATAATTGTCCATGCACTTCTGATCTCTTAAAAGGAAATCTCTTTAGTTCATTCAGCAGTAAGCCAAATTACTGACTTGGGGCATGGTTTCTCGGTACTTGGAGATGTTACTAAGTATAATGTGCAGTTTCACTTCTTGTCACATAAACAATGCCTTCAGGAACACGTTGTTGTATTGACACATGAAATCCGAAATGGAGGTAAACTTTTTTTTTTTAAATCCAGATTGTGTGACCATCTCCTTACCCTGTTCCATTCAGACCATTGGTTCTGGCCCCATTTAGAGAGCCCCTAGCCGCCCCTCCCTCTGCCTCCTCCCAGACCCTGGCCATTTCTGGGTGCTTCTGAGGATCTGTGTACGGGCTGACTGTGGCACTCCTAAGCTCTTCAGCATTGGGGAGGTACCTGCTCCGGGCTCTCTTCAGAAGAAGTGGCCTAGGCTTGGGTGTCTATGGCTAAACCAATTCTCCGAAGGGATCACGAAGTCCATAGCCTTCAGAACCTACTGCAGCTCAGTGCTTCTGTCTTACCGAGAACTCTGCGAGAAATGCTCCTGTTGACCTCTAAACCATTTCTGTGAGGTAGGCAGGCTTTCTCAGCCCACTTTTACAGGTGGGGATTTTACAGGTGAGGAAACGGAGGCAGGTACATGTAAGAGACTCATGTAAGTTCACACAAGTGGAGAAGCTGGATTCTGACTCTGAATCCTGAGTTCTTTCTCTTGTTCTGAACTGGCTTCATTTCCTCCGTTTTTCTAATTCATAATCCCACTGCAAATTTTAATTCTTTCCTTTCACAATTTTAGAACCCTTTCTGGGCAGGACACTGGGGTTTCCTCCATACCACTCATTCCAGGGGGTAGTGGCCAGGCGCCCATCCCAGCCCCAGGACCCACCCTGATGAGGCTAAGCCTGTCTTTCTCCTGGTTGGCTCATGGATGGGCCCATGACTCAAAGTGGTCTGTAGAGAAGCTCGGATTCTTGTTTAATGATTAGAAAAGAAAGGCCCTTTCCCACCTCAGCCCACCTCAGGAAGTCTGTAGCACGAGGGCATTTGGCAGCAACCCTACGGGCGTGAGGAGAGGCGGGCTTCTACCACATGAGCAGAGATATGGGCATAAATCAACTCCTTGGTGGTAGCACTGAGCCAAGCAATTTTCCTTGTGATTAAAGCAAACGGGTTATATTTTCTGTTACTGCAGCCAAAGACCAGTTAACTAACACACCATGTCGTGCCAACAGGAAAGAAGTTCAGTAAGCGTATTCTCCTTTATATTATCTAAGTTGCCAATAAAGCTGTTGAATAGAAGAGATATTGTTGATCGTATTTCCTAGAGCAGGAAAAATAGTGACAGTTGTTTCATGAAACAACTTCAAAGTACTTTGAACGCTGTTAGAGATTTAACTGATGACTCACAAACAGTAACGCCAACCTCTCTGCACACGTCAGACCTGCCTTGACTCTTCCCCGTACTTCATTGCCCGCTTGGCTCTGCGGGTCTGGACCTTCTCAGCACCCCATGCGGCAACCGTGCCATCAGACTCGGGTCTGTCACATTCCCCGCTTCCTTCCCAATCACACTGAATCAGTGCTCTCAAATCCCATTCCATGCCGATGACCCTCATCCTGCCTTCCCAGGTGAAGCTCATCAATCTACTCATCTATCTATTCAGATTCATTTCACAAAATCTGTTGAGCACATGTTGTGTTAGTCAGATTTCTTAGTTGCAAACTGGGAAATCCACTCTAACTAATTTAAGCAGCATAGAGTTTATTAAATATAAAGAACCTCAAAAAAAAGTTAGGAAACTGGGCTTGGGTACTGCCCACCCGGGAGCAGGGCAAGCAGGAGACACGTCTGGCTGCAGCACAGAAGTGCTCTGCGGAGACTGCAGTTGTCCCCACTTGGCACTCGGACATTAAATCCTAGATTCCAGAAACTTCCCTGCAGCTGCCTCAGGAAAACCAGATGCCTTTGTTACCACACCGTCTACAAATCTGATCTCCTCATGGCAATCGCCTCTCTTCACTCACCTCCAAATCCCACACAGGGCTGTCTGCTTGACGGAGCCATGTGTCATGCGAAACCTGAGTTACAAGAGAGACTAGGAAATGTAGTTTTATAGGAAGTAAAACTGGAATGGGGGTTGTAATGAGAGCTGAGCGAGACGACTTCATTTCTGCCTCGTGTACTAGGTGCCGGGCGCTCTTCTAGGCAGTGGGGATAGAGCAACGAATAAGAAGAGTGAAGTCCCTGGCCGTGTGGAGAAAAAGTCTAGTGGGGAGGCAGATACTAACACATTAATAAATAAAATTTCAGATAGTGATAAGAACTGGAAGAAAACCAAATAGAGCAACAGCTTGGAGGTAAGGGGTGTTGCTTTTCATAGGGGGCTCAGGGGGAGCACTTGTGAAGAGACAGAGTTGGAGCAAAGGTTCACAGGATGAGGAGCAGGAGGCCTTACGAAAATCACTCCAGGTAAAAGGAACAATGAGTTTCAAGGCCGTGGTGCGGGGTGAGCTTGGCACAGCTAGAGTGAGCAATTGTGAGCAATGAAAGTGTGACAGGAGACGAGGTCAGGGAGGTGGACAGGGACCAGATGACACAGGAGTTGGATCATGATATTGAGGGTATTGAGGAGGTTGTAAGCAAGGTAGTGATTTGATGTAACTTCCATTCTATAAAGATGTCTCTGGCTGCTGTGTGGAGAGTAGACCATGGGAGGGCAAAAGAGGGAGCCAGGGGATGGATTCAAAGACTTGTGCAGCTCTCCAAGGGAGGGATGATGGAGGTTTGAACGGGAGTGATGGCAGAAAGGTGGGAGAAAGTGGTCCAGTTCTGGGTATGTTTTGTAGTTAACCTAATAGAAAATTGCTCTGGACTGGAAGTTGGAGGTGAGGGGAAATAAGGAATGGTGCCTAAAAGTTTGAACTGAGCCAGTAGATGGGTAAAGTCTGGGAAAGAATAAGGCTTAGTGGTAGAGGGGAGAGAAAGTCCAGAATAGATATCCAAGCTGTAGAGTTGCCACAGGGATAAACTCAGGGAAGAGGTTGAGGCTGATGGCCTAAACTGGGGAGGTATCAGGATATAATTATATCTAAAGCCAGGGGATTGGATGAGCTTGCATATGGAGAGAGAGCAGAGAAGAAAGAGAAGAGGCTGGAGCCCTGCACACTCCAGTATTGACAATTTGGGAAGAAGAAAAGGAAGCATCCATTAAATAGTTTTTTATTCTTTTTATTCTGTTTTTAAAATATATTTTATTGATTATGCTATTACAGTTGTCCCATTTTTTTCTCCCCTTCATTCTCCTCTGCCCTTCACCCTTCTCCCACCAACATTTCCCCCACCTTATTTCATGTCCATGGGTCATACATACAAGTTCTTTGCCTTCTCCATTTCCTATACTATTCTTAACACCCCCCCCCATCTGTTTTGTGCCTACCGTTTATGCTTTTTATTCCCTGTACCTTTTCCCCCATTCTCTCCTGTCTCCCTCCCCACTGATAACCCTCCATGTGATCTCCATTTCTGTGATTCTGTTCCTGTTCTAGTTGTTTGCATAGTTTGTTTTTGTTTTTGCTTTTTAGGTTCAGTTGATGGTTGTGAGTTTGTTGTCATTTTACTGTTCATATTTTTGATCATCTTCTTTTTCTTAGATAAGTCCCTTTAACATTTCATATAATAAGGGCTTGGTGATGATGAACTCCTTTAACTTGACCCTATCTGGGAGGCACTTTATCTGCCCTCCCATTCTAAGTGATAGCTTAACTAGTTTTTCAAGAAGATGAAAACCACGACAGTGTGGTGTCCTGATTACTAAGTGGATACCGTTTCTAAAGGAGGCAGTGAGAACCTGCGGTAAATGCCTTCTCAGTGCAGAAGTCTAGTAAGATGGCAGTCACTGCTTTTGGTTCGGTGGGGGGTTGCTGATGACCTTGCAGAGCGCCGCCTGAGTTTGGTGCTACTGTGGGCCTGCAAGATGGGAATGATCCAGGGGATGGAGAAAAACTGATTCGAGGAGAGAGAGGTTCACTGTAGGAGCAGAACAGGTGAGAGAAGAAGAGGATGGAGGGCTGGCCTCAGACAGGAGCAGGGTAGTAACTGGAGGGAGGGTAGAATGTGGATTTAGTGGCAGGGCTTGAGCTAGTTCTGCTCAGGCTGCTTATGTCTAGTAAGAAGGGTGTGTGGCCATCAGCTCAGGCTGAAGGCAGGGAGAGAAGGCTGGGTAGAGGTTTGAAGCACAAAGATATGGTGTGATTGCCTCATTTATGAGAGTGGAAACATGATTCTTGAGAGAAATGCCACAGGATTTCTGGTTTGTAGTGAAATCTGTGGTCATGAATTTCAAGCAAGACCAGTGGTGTAAATTGCATACTACTCAAGAGAGCCCTCAAACACAATGCTCCCATCTGGTTTTGGAAACAAAAGGAGTGGAAGTTCTGATAATGAGAATTGCACACCTGGAAGGAGGGAAAAGTAGAACAGTGGCAGGTGTTGGCAGTATTTTCAAGAGCCAGGGTGTCGTGGTGCCCCTGAAGTCACATCCGTGGATGACTTATTCCTGATGCTTTGCAATGGGCATCCTAGCCCTGGATTCTTCCCGGGAAAACCATGAATCTCTGGTGGGTCTTTCTGGGGACAATGCATACCAGCCTTTCATTCATCTACCATCCATTCATCTAGTGCCTTCGTAAGTACCTAAGACACTCAGGAGTCAGATGAGCGAGGCTTAGTGAAAGCAACACGAATTACCCCTAGTACTTAAATGATAGCAAACGTGTACCCTGCACTTATTACGGGCTAGGTACTACTCAAAGTAATTTGTACACTTTAACTCTTTTAATCTTCCCCACTACCTTTGGTTTGAGGTAGGCACTGTTTTTTCCCTGTACTCCAGATGAGGAGACGGAGGCAGAGATACTGAATGAAATGACCCTGGTGAGCCTAGAACAGTCTGGCACCGGAATCTGGGGTCTCCACCACTAACCCCTACTGCCTCTTTTTGTTTTTTTGGCTTATGAATGTATAAGTTTTATTTTTTAAATTACTCAGAAACATGTATACACTCCGGTAAGATATTAGGACCATATTGGATTTTACATTTTGATCACCAATTAGAGAATTCTCCTTCACAAATAGATGGATTTTATAAAACTGAGGTTTTTATGATTCTAGAAGCAAGTGTAATGGTCAGTATCTGACCATTTCAAATATCAAGGGCTTTATGCACAGATCTGCTGGAAATGTAGTAATTAAAAGTAAATCACCAATGAAGAGAGGCAGCTTCTAATAAATCAATATGTAGTTTTTGTTGTTAAACTGATATTTAATTTTGATTTACTTACAGATTTAAGTTATTTGGTTGGAGGTGAATTTTATTAGTTTGAAATTATCCTTTCTAAGTCTTAAAAAATACCATTTTGTTCAGCTTAAAATTTTTACTTTTCTGGTTAAGGCCAGATATAAAAGGTATCAAAATAATGCTGATCCTCCTCTTTTACTTTGAAGATGAGACTGAGTTTGGTAGGATTTTTCAAATCTGGCATGATTTCCTCTCGAGTCTTTATATGAATTTTCCAAT
This sequence comes from Desmodus rotundus, assembly GCF_022682495.2. Taxonomy (NCBI): domain Eukaryota; kingdom Metazoa; phylum Chordata; class Mammalia; order Chiroptera; family Phyllostomidae; genus Desmodus; species Desmodus rotundus. Next base: position 7,043,563 of record NC_071397.1, on the reverse strand, counting down.
GGCTAAAAACATACTAATGTATCCCATTTTGTACAAGTCACATCATCCATCCAGAAATTACAGGGATCACCTTGGTACGTAGTTCCTACATTTACTGCATTCCACCTTCACCGTCACTGCACCGACTATTGTTAAGATATTTGTTCTGAGCTGAGTTCTGCGCGTCGCCCTGCATTTGCTTATTCTTCCCTTAAGTATTTTTACTGCGGTCGCCCCTCAGTTGTTGGACGAACATTTTCTGCTAAGCTGGTAACATTGTTTTTCTGCCTTGCCTCAGGTTATCATCGCCCTGTCAGAAAAACACCGTTCGCACATTCCCTACAGGAACTCCATGATGACCAGCATCCTAAGAGACAGCCTGGGCGGGAACTGCATGACGACCATGATCGCCACACTCTCTCTAGAGAGAAGGAATATTGACGTATGTTGGCTCTTCTTTCTGGAGCTCTCCGTCTGAGTTTCAACGTTAGTCTGTGCAGTAGAATTGAGGGTCCTTGGCGCGGAGTGGGGGGGGGGTTACATCTTCTCAGCTGGGTTAGAGTATGCCTTCAGGTTAGACTGTACCCTCGAGAGCTCACACCTTTGGGTTATTTGTCAGCATTGTAACTCCCCGTTTGAGAGCTGATTTCCCATATACAGGATGGTTTGAAGAAGCCCCCTACGCAAATTTCAGAAGACCTCCTCATCCGGTTACCTTGGGCCAGACATGAGAGAGGAGACCCATCAGCTTCTGCTGTATTTTTCTCTGGCTTACTAAGATACCTTGGAGACATGTCCAAGGGGTGTCCCTCAACATGTTGCCGGGCACAATACCCAGGATGCTTTGGCAGGGACTGGCTACCGAACGGCTTTCCTGAGTTGCTTTATGATGTTTCGTGCATTTCAGTTTAATATTTGGGATCTAGATTTTCTCTGAAAGAGGACGTGGCAGGGGGCTTCTCCAAACGAGGCCAAGCCCCAAGTGCACTGTCTGGTGCCTTGAAAGCCCCTCTTTTTGGTCTGTCACAGATATTTCGTTCACAGTCTCTCATGTTTGTGGATCAGGGTAACTGCTGTGATTATGATTTGCATGTCTGGTTCTGCTTTAGCCATCAGTAGTTGGGAAACGCATACCAGTGGCCATTTAGGACCTCAGGAAATCCCGCACCTTTGGCACTGATCGTTTTATTACACCCAAGCCACATGTTAATAAAAATAATGTTCCAGAGCAAAACTCCCTGATCCGGAAGCACGTTTCCTCATTGTGTTTTATGCATGTCGCTCTTTAGTTGTGCATCTTTTTCCTGTGAACAAAAATTAAGTTTTCTCTCTCTGTGCCGTAACATCTTAAAGCATCATTTGTTTTCTTAGGAGTCTATATCTACCTGCAGATTTGCACAGCGGGTGGCGCTCATAAAGAATGAAGCTGTTCTTAATGAAGAAATTGATCCCAGATTGGTAAGTGAACTTTAACTGACTGTGTCAAAAAAAAATCTAAGTACTATGTTAAAGATTAGCTAAACTCTGACGGCACTTGCTTCCCCTGATCAGGCCATGTCCTAAGTCCTGGGAACATAGTAACTCATTTAATTCTCACAACAGCCTCATGAGTACATGCTATCTCTATCTCTGTTTCACAGATGAGAAAACTGAGGCACCGAAATATTAAATAATTTGTTCAGAGACCCAGTGCTACTAAGTAGCAGAGCCAGGGTGCAGACACAGTCTGACTCAGGGTCTGCGCGCTTACCTGCAGCCCCCATTACTCCACTAGTAAGGTGTGCGGTGAGTCCTGAGGGTGTATGTGGTGAGTTCACATACAGCTACATCTGTGTGCAGGTCATAGCCTTCCAAAGCACTTCACTTACTAGAGGCAATAATAATAGACCATCTTTTGGAAAGCTGTAGAAGAAAAGAAGTCCTAGTGTTTATTAAATAGAACCACATTTTAGATGACTGTTCTGTTATTTTTCTAGATATTTTTTAAAAATTAACAATGGTTTGATCCATGAAAAAGTGGTCAAGCTTCTAGTTTCATGAAAATGAACTGTGCTTTATCAAAGTGCTTTCTTAAGCAAAAACGTTTGCAAGTTCCATGATTCAGCCACTCATTATAAATGCAGATATTTTCTTTCTTCTCTATTTTGTTAGTCTCACATAAATGGAATGCAAAAGGGAATCAACTCATGCCAACACAAAGAAGGTTGAGATAAAATTTTCAATTTTGTAAAACTCCAAAATTAAGATTGTATTACTTTGCAAGTCACTCAGCTTTGCTTTTATTTTTTTAATTTTTCTAGAAAATAAGCTGGTGGAAGCTTAGTAGTATGCATTGTAAAAAAACGATGTGAAATCTTACCAAGTGTGCTTTGTTTACAAAGTTCTCAAGTTCCAAAGGAAAAATCTCAAATTCACTGTTACCCATATTAACTACTTCCTCTTGATTGTTTGCCCTTCTTCCCCTGAAATCATTCTATTGAAGGGTAGAGGAGAAGGAGGAAAAAGAAATAATGGAGCTATGTTTTGTCCTGCTCGCCCCGGGGAGCTTGAGCTCCCCGGATGGCATTCTCTTCGGAAGAAACCAATGGGTGAAGGCGGGATCTGTTTCCAGTGCAGGCCCTGGTCAGGTACAGCATCACACAGGCCCCCACTGGAAAAAGGAAACCAAATTCACAGGCATTGTGTTGAGTGGAATTGAACTCCTGGGATGAATTCTTCTGTTGTCCCAACCCTGTCAACTGCCCTGTGACATTGCTGTGCAGAAGGAGGACAGTAATGGGGGTATTATTAGCTGGAAGCCAGAAATTACTTTATAATTAAAGGAAAATAAATATTGGGACATTTTTCTTTAAATTTGTCTAGAGAGACTTTTCTTTGAAGAAACTTGAGGAATTTGAAGAAAGGTAAACATGATCATGTGTTTGATGCAGGTCAGTCAGATATTTACAGAAATCAAAAAACACACCAAGAAATCGGGAGTCAAAAGCTAATAGCTGATAATTGAACAAATGTTGAGGTCTTCCTGGTGCAGAACACCCTGGTAATTGACAAGTGTGGTTTCCGGGTCCCTTTCATAATTGCTTCAAAAGCTGACAGTACTGTGCGTTATTTTATGTGCAGAGAGCATTTCTGAAGCACAAGTGACAACTGAAAATTGGTCCGCAAAACCGCCCAAAATACAACTGGAGGGGGATGTCCTATGTCTGACTCTCAAAATTTAATGGCAAATATGGACCAGCCCTGTGAGGTTGGACTTGCTTCCTTTACAAGTACTAGTGTCTGAGAGACAAGGTGATAAAATAACTGTGAACACACATGAAGGACCCGTGGGCGTGGACAACGGGGTGGGGCTTGACTGTGGAAGTGGAGGGTGGACCGGGTGGAGGGAGTGGAAGGGGGAAATAACTGCAACAACTGTAACAGCATAAACAATACAACATAAAAAATAAAAGAATAAAGATGCACATAGGCAGTACGCGCAAAACAAAACCCACAGTCTGTGTGCGGGCCGGATTCTGTGACACTGGGCACGTGCCGAACTCTCCGCAGGACGGCCCCCATTCCCAAACTCCTGCAGTAATCTGCGGGGAAGCGTGCCTGGGACAACTTCGACGTCGTGAAAATTAGCTTGGTTGCAGGGTTGCTCTTCGGGAAAGCGGGAGGCAACTTGTTTGTTGGACGTGACATTGGAAGTGCCAGTAGAAGCAGAAAGCATGGCATCGAGATTAATTCAGTAGAGGGAGGGCAAAAATGAATGACTCCCATAGTTCTGTCCAAGGATTTTCAGTCTGCATAGCTTGATGATTCTAAGAATGTTTTCGGAAAGAAGCAACAACCAAAACCAATTCAATTCTGCACATTTAAATGAAATTCCGCAAGTACTGACATGTTCAAAGTATTTATATCACCTTCTTTGGAAATTCTGGCCCTGTTTATGTGGTACAGATGATATGAAACTCAGCTGCATAAAATTTAACAAGCATCTTTTGAAATATATATCTGAGGCTAGAGGAAGTGAGAGAATTCCCCAGAGCCAGAAAACAAAGCTGAGGCTGCAGTTGTCATGGAGAGGAAGGGTGAAGGGGATTTTAATAGAGGCATAGAAGTCAAAGCCCATGGAAGGTAGATGATGAACCTAAGACATCTCTCCTCTCCCCGTTAAAACCAGTGAAAAGTTGAACCTGAAAGGAAGAAATCTGTGTCCTGGCTTAAGGAGATGCTAAGGAAACGTTTCGGCCTTAGCCTAGACTCGGGGTGCAATAAAACATGGTTTCTCTGCAAATTTGAAATCCTAAAGCTCTGCCTCACATGAGTTTGATGTTCAAATTTGCATGATTTTCTTAGTCTGGTAACCCCAAGCCAAGAAGTTGGAAAATGAATACTTAAGTAAATAAAAAAAAAATAGAAATACAAAAACTAAAAAGCATAAAAAAGTGAAAATAAAAAGCCAAGGCAAAGATACAGTTGGGAGAAACAAGAAAACCTGAAGTTTATTTTTAAAAGATTAATAAAATGGACAAACCTCTGAGAAATCTAATGAAAAAATCCATAAAGAAGGCACAAATTGATATAAAAAATATTTGAAACACTGAGGGACTTAACTACAGGATCATTAAATATATTAAAATAATAATAAAGTACTTTGAATGACTTTATGGTATAAATTTGAAAACTTAAACAAAATGGACAACTTCCTAGAAAAACCTAACACTAAACTAAAGGAAGAAAAATTTAAAAATGTTAATAGATCTGCAACTAATAAATAAATTGACTCAATAATAACAAGCTACTGAAAAGAGGGAAAGGGAGAGGAAGAGGAGAGAAGGAGCAGACTCAGTGTTGTTTTTTTTTTATGTTTACCAAATATTGAAGGAAGAATAAAAATTGGATTTCACCCAGTAAATTTTATTTTAGGAACTTTGCATTATGGTTGATCATATGATCATTAATATAATATGTGGTATCATTAGAAAGTAAATGAATGTATAGTAAAAGAAAAATAACCATGGGAAAAATAAACATCACATTTAGGGAATTTTAAAGGAAAATTCATTTAGGGAAAGCTATACAGGGGCAAGGGCTTTAAAAGAGTCTATAATGCTTTATTTCTTTTTTTTTTACTCATAATTTCTTTTCTTTCTTTTTTTTATTGTTATTCAAGTACAGTTGTCTCCATTTTCACCTCACCACTCACCCATGCCCCACCCATCCCTCCTCCCACCTTGAACCTACCACCTTTGGCTTTGTCCATGTGTCCTTTATACATGTTCCTTCATGTCCCTCCCCCTAATTTCCCCCATTATCCTTCTCCCCACTTCTCTCTGGTTACTGTCAGTTTGTCCTTTACTTCAATGTCTCTGTTGTTTACTTCTTAAGCTAAGTAGTGGGTACACTGGTGTTCACTTAAGGGATTTCAGCGATGTCAGGTGGTGTGCAAGGTGTTCTTACACTCCTGTGTATCTCTGAGGAAGTCCATACTGACAAAACAGTTACACAACTTAAGGTGATTTATCACATTTACAGTTTAAAAGATAACAATTATGTGATCACATCATTAGATGCAAAAAAAATATTTGATAACATTAAACAATCATACATAGATTGGACAAATCGTCAAACTTTGAATATTGAACATTCTTTTTTGTGTAATTTTTAAAAATTATTTTGTTGTTGTTCAATTACAGTTGTCTGCATTTTCCCCCAACCCCAGCCAATCCCACCTCCCATCCTTGCTTCCCCACCTTTGGTTTTGTCCACGTGTCCTTTATAGTTGTTCCTGAAAACCCTTCCCCCCACTATGCCCTTGCACCTCCCCTCTGGCTATTGTTAGATTGTTTTTAATTTCAATATCTCTGGTTATATTTTGCTTGCTTTTTTCTTTTGTTGATTAGGTTCCAGTTAAAGGTCAGATCATATGGTATCTGTCCCTCACCACTTGGCTTATTTCACTTAGCATAATGCTCTCCAGTTCCATCCATGCTGTTGCAAAGGGTAGGAGCTCCTTCTTTCTCTCTGCTGCGGAGTATTTCATTGTGTGAATGTACCATAGTTTTTTGATCCATTTATTTACTGATGGGCACTTGGCTTGCTTCCAGCACTTGGCTATTTTAAATTGTGCTGCTATGAACGTTGGGGTGCATAGGGTCTTTTGGATTGGTGTTTTAGGGTTCCGAGGATATAATCCCAGCAGTGGAAATGCCAGGTCAAAAGGCAGTTCCATTTTTAGTTTTCTGAGGAAATTCCATACTGTTTTCCACAGTGGCTGCACCAGTCTGCATTCCCACCAACAATGTACTAGGGTTCCCTTTTCTCCACATCTTCGCCAGCACTTGTTTGTTGATTTGCTAATGATGGTCTTTCTGACAGGTGTGAGGTGATATCTCATTGTGGTTTTAATTTGCATCTCTCTGATGGCTAGTGATGCTGAGCATCCTTTCATATGTCTCTAGGCTCTCTGTCTGTCCTACTTGGAGGAGTGTCTGTTCAAGTCTTTTGCCCATTTTTTAATTGAGATTTTTATCTTCCTGGAGTGGAGTCATGTTTGTTCTTTTTATATTTTGGAGATCAACCCTTGCCTGACGTATCACTGGCAAATATGTTTTCCCATATAGTTGGCTCTCTTTTGATTTTAATGCTGTTTTCTTTAGCCATGCAGAAGCCTTTTAATTTGATGAGGTCCCATTTGTTTATTCTTTCCTTTATGTCCCTTGCTTTAGGGGACATTGCAGTGAAGATATTGCTGCCTGTAATGTCTGAGATTTTCCTGCTGATGTTTTCCTCTAGGACTTTTATGGTGTTGCGACTTATATTTAAGTCTTTTATCCACCTTGAATTTATTGTTGTGTATGGTGTAAGTTGGTGGTCGAGTTTCATTTTTTTGCATGTAGCTGTCCAGCTCTCCCAACACCATTTGTTGAAGAGGCTATTTTTACTCTGTCTTATGCTTCTGCCCTCTTTGTCAAATATTAATTGATCATAGAGACTTGGGTTTATTTCTGGGTTCTCCGTTCTGTTCCATTTATCTATGTGTCTGTTCTTATGCCAGTACCAGGCTGTTTTGATTACAGTGGCCTTGTAATACAGTTTGATGTCAGGTATTGTGATCCCTCCTGCTTTGTTCTTCTTTCTCAAAATTGCTGCTGCTATTCGAGGTCATTTATGGTTCCATATGAATTTCTGCAATGTTTGTTCTATATCTGTGAAATATGTCATTGATATTTTATTAGGAATTGCATTGAGTCTATAAATTGCTTTGGGTAGTATGGCCATTTTGATGATGTTAATTCTTCCAATCCATGAGCATGATACATGCTTCCATTTGTTTGTGTCTTCCTTAATTTCTTTCTTCAGTGTTGTGCAGTTTTCTGAGTACAGATCTTTTACCTCCTTGGTTAGGTTTATTCCTGTGTACTTTATTTTGCTAGCTGTTATTGGTCTGTTCAGGCTTTCTGCCCCTTTTTCATTCAATTTTGGAAGATTACAGTTTTCTAGAAATTTGTCCATTTCACCCAGGCTTTCAAATTTCTTGGCATATAGTCCATTCATAGTAATTTCCTACAGTTCTTTCTATTTCTTTTTTTTCTTTTCTTTTCTTTTTTTTCTTTTTAAATTTTTATTGTTATTCAATTACAGTTGTATGCCTTTTCTCCCCATCTCTCCACCCCACCCCAGCTAACCCACCTCCCTCCCCAACCTCCACCATCCCCCTTGATTTTGTCCATGTGTCCTTTATAGTAGTTCCTGTAATCCCCTCTTCCCACTGTCCCCACCCCACTCCTCCCTGGCTATTGTTAGATTGTTCTTAACTTCAATGTCTCTGGTTATATTTTGTTTGCTTTTTTCTTCTATTGATTATGTTCCAGTTAAAGGTGAGATTATATGATATTTGCCCCTCACCGCCTGGCTTATTTCACTTACCATAATGCTCTCCAGTTCCATCCATGCTGTTGCAAAGGGTATAACAGCTCTTTGTATTTCTATAGTATCAGTTTTAATCTCTCCTCTTTCATGTCTGATTTTGTTTATTTGGGTCGTCTTTCTTTTTTTCTTGAGGAGTCTGCTTAAAGGCTTGTCCATTTTGTATATCTTTCCAATGAACCAGCTTCTGGATTTATTGATCCTTAGAATTGTGCTTTTAGTCTCTATGTTGTTAAATTCTGCTCTGATCTTGGTTATTTTCTCCCTTCTACTTGCTCTGGGCTGTCTTTGTTGTTGTTCCTCGAGTTCTTGTAGGTGCAGGGTTGTAGGTTAGGTTGTTAATTTGGAATGTTTCTGTCTTTTTTAGATAGGCCTGTATCACTATGAACTTTTCTCTCTGGACTGCTGAATATTGAACTTTCTTAAAGTGAGTAACGGTATCAACCAAATATTACAGCAACCATTTTAAAAGTGGGATGTTAGAGGGAATAAGACAGGCATGCCTTTTTTCCCCCTTTCCTTTTATATATTTACTCATCTGGAAATAAAAGTTAAATAGAAAGAACCAAATTTTAAGAGTTAAATGAAGTAAAATGAAACAAAATATTCTAAACCAAGCACTATTTACTCTCCATCTTTCATATCATTCTGAAACACTTGGAAGTCCTAGTTAGGACAGAGACAATTTTTAAGAAATGAATGAGGATTTGGAAAAGAAGAAAAACTTCTATCATTACTTGCAGACAATTTGGTTGCTTTTATAGAACATTCAAGAGAGCATTTAATGATAAACAGACCAAAATAATGTTCAGAAAATTATTTGGTGCATAATCCATATATAAAATGAATCACTTTCCTATAAATCAAAAACCAACATATAAAAGTACAATTTTACAATAATTGCATTTACAATAACAACTGACTTTTAAAAATTCCAGGAAAAAATCTAATTAAAGACATAAGATATTTATAGAGAAAACCATAAATCTTTATTGAAAGGAATCAGTGGAAAGCCATACCGTGTTTGTGGATGTGATGATTCAGCACCATAAATTTGACGCCTTACTAAATTTATTTTATTTATTTTAATCAAATTTATTTTCTGTTAATATTTGAGGAGAGCCTTTGGCAGAATTTTATAAGCTGGGTCTAAAATTTATATGAAAGAGGAAATGACCAAGAATAGCCAAGACTGTTATGAAAAAGAGCAAGATGGAAGTGTCTTGTTCTATCTAGATGCCAAAATGTTTTAAGCTGATTAAAACAGGGTGGCAAGCCATACATATAGTCAACCAGAGAAATGTTTTTAGCACATAGCCCAGAAAAAGGTGGATTTATATGTGAAAACATGTTATATATACAGCTAAACCTTGCATGGTTAGCTGCATAAAAATTAATTAAATTAGATCCAGATCTCATACTTCATACAAAATAAAATTAACCTAAATGTGAAAAGCAAAGCTTTAAAACTCTTATAGAAACATATACGAAAATGTTCCTATGGTTTTAGGTAAAATAGATTTTCTTTAAGGAGACGTAGGGATACAACTCATAAAGGAAGAAGTTGATAATAAAATTACGGTATGTTGAAATTTAAAACTTTTATTTACCAAAAAGAACACTACAAAATGAAAAATATGACATACATTGGGAAAAAGTGTGTGTATTGGACAAAACTAATAAAGTGTTCATATCCAGACTATATAAAGAATCCTGCAAATGAATAAAGAGAAGTAAAAACAATCCAGTTGAACCTGAGCACGAATGTGAATAAATAATTCGCAGAAGAGCAGACCCAAAGAGCCCATGTATATAAAGACAATCGACTTCTCTAATAATCATGAAAATGCAGATTAGAACTGATTGAGATACCACTTTACACCCACCTGATTGACAGAATTAAAGTGTCTGTCTGTGCTACATACATAGTGACAAAAATGTGGAAAAAGGGAACATGTATACAGCTGATGAGAATGGAAATTTATACAACTCTGAAGAAAAATTTAACAACACATTGTGTAGGACTTCCAGCCAAGATGGAGGCATAGGTAGACACACTTTGCCTCCTCGCACAGCCAAAAGAAGGACAGCATATAAAAAAAAAAATCCAGAACTGCCAGAAAATTGAACTATATGAAAGTCTGACAACCAAGCAGTTAAAGAAGAAACATTCATCCAGACTAGTAGGAGGAGTGGAGATGGGCAGCGGGGGTGGAGAGGACTCTCGGCAAGGGGGTGACTGGAGGAGTGGGTGGTCCCACATTTGCGTGCAGATAAACTGGGAGGAACAACTGGGGAGTGGGACAGACTGAGCAACCCAGGTTTCCAACCCAGGAAATAAAGTCTCAAAAGCTCTGAGTGTAAAACCTGTGGGGTTGTGGTGTTGGGATAAACTCCCAGAATCACAGGAGAGTCCATTGGAGAGACCCAGAGGGTCCTAGAATGTACACAAAACCACCCACCCTGGAACGGGCACCAGATGGGCCCAATTTGCTTGTGAGTAGTGGAGGAAGTGACTGAAAGCTGGCAGAGAGCTGAGCAAGCAGCACTGTTCCCTCTCAGACCCCTCCCCCACATACAGAAACATAACAGAGCAACATGAGTTGCCCTGCCCTGGTGAATACCTAAGGCTCCTCCCCTTACTATGTAACAGGCATGCTGAGACAAAAATATATGGCCCAAAGGAAAGAACAGATCAAAGCTCCAAAAACAGAACTAAGGGGCCAACTGATCAGATGCACAGTTTAAAACACTGGTAATCAAGATGCTCACAGAAATGGTTGAGTATGTTCACAAAATAGAGGAAAACATGAAGGCTATGAAAAGTGAAATAAAGGAAAATGCACAGGGAACCAAAAGTGAGAGGAAGGAAACTGGGACTTGAATTAATGGTTTGGAGCAGAAGGAAGAAATGACGTTCAACCAGAACAGAATGAAGAAACAAGAATTCAAAAAAAAGGAGGAGAGGCTTAGGAACCTCTGAGACAACTTTAAACGTTCCAACATCCGAATCATAGGGGTGCCACAGGGAGAAGAGAAAGAGCAAGAAATTGAAAACTTATTTGAAAAATAATGAAGGAGAACTTCCCCAATCTGGCAAAGGAAATAGACTTCCAGGAAGTCCAGGAAGCTCAGAGAGTCCCAAAGAAGTTGGACCCGAGGAAGCACACACCAAGGCACATTATAATTACATTACCCAAGATTAAAGAGAAGGAGAGAATCTTACAAGCAACAGGAGAAAAGAAGACAATTACCTACAAAGGAGTTCCCATAAGATTGTCAGCTGAATTCTCAAGAAACCTTGCAGGCAAGAAAGGGACTGGAAAGAAGTATTCAAAGTCATGAAAGGCAAGGACCTACATCCAAGATTACTCTACCCAGAAAAGCTATCATTTAGAATGGAAGGGCAGATAAAGTGCTTCCCAGATAAGATCAAGTTAAAGGAGTTCATCATCACTAAGCCCTTATTATAAGAAATGTTAAAGGGACTTATCTAAGAAAAAGAAGATCAAAAATACAAACGGTAAAATGACAATAAACTCACAACTATGAACAACCAAACCTAAAAAAACAAAAACAAACTAAGCAAACAGCTAGGACAGGAACAGAATCACAGAAATGGAGATCACATGGAGGGTTATCAGTGGGGAGGGGGAGGGAGAAAATGAGAGGAAAAGGTACAGGGCATAAGAAGCATAAATGGTAGGTAGAAAATAGACAGGGGGAGGTTAAGAATAGTATGGGAAATGGAGAAGCCAAAGAACTTATATGAATGAACCATGAACATTAACTAAGGGCAGGGGGCATGCCATAGGGAGGTGGGGTACAGGGCAGAGGGGAATAAAGGGGAGAAAAAAATGGGACAACTGCAATAGCATAATCAGAATATATTTTTAAAAAATTAAAAAAACAATATATTGTGTAATAAAGGGAAGATATAATACTCCACTACCACATGATTCTCAGTGTGCACTATGGGGAAACTCACATATGTGCCCAGAGACTGTAACAGCAATGGTAAAAATCCTAAGTGTCCATCAATAGGGAGCATGGATAACTAAACTGCGATCCATTCCCTTACTTAAGTAATATATATTATCTCTCTGAAAATTAATGAACTAGAATGACATTAAGCAGTATAAGTCAGTATAAAGAAACTTGGGTTAAAACAAGTTGGTTGCCCTGGCTGGCGTGACTCAGTGGATTGAGTGCCCGCCTGTGAACCTAAGGGTCACCAGTTGGATTCCCAGTCAGGGCACCTGCCTGGGTTGCAGGGCAGGTCCCCAGTTGGGGGCACATGAGAGGCAATCTCACATTGGGAAAAAAAAAAGTTGCAATTACAAAGAGGCAGTGTTGGTGCAGTGATAATAACATGTCCCTAAAATCGAAGGCACAGAACATGATGCCACACATTATTTGCAGTATGTCCAAACGTGTGGAGCGATATGTGAAAACATGGGGAAAAGCTCCCCAGCACATGCACTTCAGTGACCACCTCAGGAAGGACAGACAGGGAGTGGGAATAAGGAGCTCCCGTTTTGTCAGCAATGTTTTATTTGTCAAAAAGAATTCTAAAACTATTTTTAACAGAAGGTTAAGATTTAACAATGCTTGGTGGCAGGTATGGGAGTGCCTTTTACATCATTCTCTATACATTTTTGCATCCTCAAAATAGTTCATAATTTGAAAAGATATATGACGCTGGTCAGATGTCTCACCAAAAGGTATCAGGTTCAATTCCCGGTCAGGGCACATCCCCAGGTTGCAGGTTCGATCTCCGGTCGATCACCTAGGGGTGTATGGGAGGCAATTGATCAATGTCTCTCTCCCTCTCTCTCTCTCCCCCCAGTCTCTCTCTCTCTCCCTTCCTCCCTCCCTATGTCTCTAAAATGAATATCCTTGGATGAGGATTTTTTTTTAAAAGAAAAACAAAAAAAATGTGTGTTCTCTGTCACCAAGTTCCCTTTAATGAGGAGCTGCCATTTACTCTCTGCCTTGCCGTTTGTAGATGATTATACGCCTACAGAAGGAAATCCAGGAGCTGAAGGATGAACTGGCCATTGCTACTGGGGAGCAGAGGACAGAGGCGCTCACAGAAGCAGAGCTCCTTCAGTAAGCATGCAGACTTTTTTTTCTTTTTCCTTAACAGTATAAGCTTGTGTTAACTTCTTTGTTGGCCCTAATGTTATGAATTCACCTCAAAGCGTGAAGGTCTCCCGGGACAGTCTGAAATTGCATGGAGGCGCCAGCTAAGAGTGGCGGCTTTCCATGGAAAGCTGGATAAGGCCGGTAGTGTTTTTGTCAACCAAGCATGGAGGAAGTAGCGAACAGAGCACTGAGGATGGGAATGCCCTTCTTGTGCCAACTAAAGAAAAGAGGTTGTGTAATAGTCATGCAGTTTTAAAACACATCTACCAAACACTCTCACGCTGTGGACCTCAGATCTGAAAGGAAGTGAAGAATCTCTTTTTGTATTAAACAGCATCGTGCTGCAAGCACCAATATATCCCCTGCCAAAGTAAGCTCTCTCCTTTAATGAATAGGTGGCCCACATATTATAGTTCAAACACTTGAAATGGGAATGAAAGCAGGTATTCAGGGCTTTACCTGAGGGCAGCATCATTCAGAGCCCTTAGATGTGTGGCCATATGGCACATCGGTGGTGTGATATGGCTCCCATTTTCTCTCTAATCATGGGGGGATTCCTTGTTTCTGTGCTGCTCAGGAAGCGTTGGTGGAGTGATAATAATGGACGAGGCTTGGAAGGCGGTGATAGTTTCTATTTCCAAATAAGAACTAGAGTGCACAGGTTCTTTCTAAACGTATATTGCCATTTCACCGAACCCCCTCTCAACAGAGAAAATGGTAAATAACAGAGATAACAAAAACATTTTCTTTAAACTATTTCATGGCTGCCCCTGGAGGTAGGTCTAAAGCAAGTTTTCTGCTACACACTATGCTTCTACTCCTCTAGATAGCGTTTCCTAATTTTAGAAGAGTGTGTTTAGTGATATGATAGGCCCTTAAGGCTTTCCTCACAAAACTGCTCTGTGGCATATGTGCAACTATAAGCTGAACTACAGTGCCAAAATTCACATTTTTAAGAATTTCATGTCACTCCTTGAAATAAGTTGAAGTACCTTACATACTGATAATTCCTTCACTACGGTCCTCCTGTCATCTCAAAGAAAAGAATTACCAATTATCATCTTTG